>NW_026596069.1:23007761-23150753 GCF_907164565.1 Psammomys obesus
GAGTAGACAAGTAGACAAGAATTATAAAGAATTATAAAGAGGATGAGTAACTGGGGGAGGGACTCCTTTTGGGGATGGAAAACCAGTTCCTAAGGAACGGCCGGCTCCGCCTAAACTCCAGCTTGAGCTCAATTCTGGATATATGGGCTTCCCGAGACACTCAGAATGGTTGTCTAAAATTTTTCCAGTAGCAAAATAAAATCCAAAAGGTGAATTTAAAAACAAATCTTATTTTAATTCAAGTCATGAGTTCACTATTTCTTGTTTGACTTGGTTACAGTTAGAAGTCTTGGGGATTTCCCTTCTCCACATGGGAAGAAAATAAAACTGTCCTGTTAGAGTATCCCCAGGTGGTCATTCCTGGCCTGGCAATTCCTGCTGGCAACTGAAGTACCTGACATTGTCACCCTCCAGGGCTCTTTCCTCCTGTCAGTGAGTGAGGGGCTAGCAGCTCTTTGGGCCCTTCTCTCTATGAACTAGGAAGTGGACCAGTGCCACTTGGGGGTCTGAGGGCCAGCCTCCTCTTTTCTCTGTGGATCTGTTTGTGCTTTGCTGGAAGTGTGAGCAGTTGTGTAAGCAGAAAGTGTCAGTGACTCTGTCCCCTCCTGTCTAGGGGCTTACAGAATACTGCGGAAGGCCCAGAAACCCAGTGTGTTAAGGTAAGCTCTTAATGTTTGGGGATTGGCTGGCTAAGGGGATGAGACAAGAGCCACATACAGGTTTTGTCCCTAGCCAGAGACGCAGCTAGGAAAGTAGAAGGCTTCCAAAGCCATCCGTCTTGGGTCACTTCAGCAGTGTTTGCAGAGGCACAGAAGTCTCCTGTCCTTCAAGCACAGCCATTTAGATGAGAATTGAATGAAATGCCCGTACACCTAGCTGTTCAGGATGCTACTTGACCGCATCTAGCTCAGAAGGGCAGCTTCAGTGTTCTTGTCTCCACAGGCCCTAAAACTTGACTCTGTTTATATCTGGAAGTCTCCCTAGTTCCCAGTCTTTGTTGTAGGTAGCCAATGAAACAGCCCTGGTGATTGTAAATTTAAAAAAGTAAAAATAAAAAAGAAAATAAAAGAATTTTTTGCCTCCACTGAGTTGGAGCTTCAGACTGGCCAGCTGGCCTCTGGGTGTGGAGGCCCACAAAGGAAGGCCCTGTCCCTGTGACTTTTACTCTTTAGCATGCCTTTTGTTCTTTGAATGAAGTGTTTTTGCAGCCTCGGAAGCCAGCAGAGCCAAGTGTGGTTGTGAATACCTGTAATTCCTCTTTAGCAGGAGGATCTATAGTTCAAGGCTTGACTAAGTTCTATAAAAAAACATGTCACAAGGCGCAGTGGCACGCACCTGTAATCCCAGCACTCAGGGAGGCAGAGGCAGGTAAATCTCTGTGAGTTTGAGGCCAGCCTGGTCTACAAAATGAGTCCAGGACAGCAAAACCCCAAAGCCAAACAAAGACGATACTCACGCAAGTATGAGGTCTGAGGTTGGACGAATGAGATTCTTTAAGTAAGTACTCTGTGGGATGGGAACACCCACTAAGAGAGAAGTTTTTAGTGGAATTTTGGCTTTGTTTGAGTATTCCGGATTCTTAAAATAAACATCTTTATGTGTATGATGTGCGTAAGTGAGGTGCACCCGAGCCACAGTTTGTCGAGAGGAAGAAGGTGGCTTCCTGGAGACCAGGCTGAGGGCCTCAGGAGTGCACCTCCGGCTGAGCCTTCTCACGGGCCCTGGGCTTCCGTCTGCTAGGAATGCCAGCCTGGCAGCCAGTGAGTTCCATGGTCCAAGCTAGTCAATAGGGTTGATAGCTGATGCTCCCGAAGGTAGCCAGTTCTTGGCCCAGGTGAGGTGCGCGTTTGTCCTGAACCAGCCACTCTCTGCTCCGGATGAGTGAGCCTGTTGATGCAAGGCATTTAGAGTTTGTATTCCTGCGTTAGTCATCTCTGTGTCCACTGCTGCATGAGCTTTGTCATTCAAACGTGACTCCTAGTTTTAGGGGAGTGCACTATGGTTTATCCTTTACTTCCCTGGATAACTAACTTGAAATAAGAATATACTTGGCTGATCCTGAAATGTGTTGATTTTTTTTGGTTTTGGTTTTTTAGTTTTACCATGTCTGCAATCTAATTTTCTTTCAATTTTTTTTATATTGAAAACAGATTTTTGTCTCGTACAGTATATCCTGATTATAGTCTCCTCTCTCATGCTTCCCTCTTGCTCTCCATCCTCACCCCTCTGGATCCTCTCCCTTTCTGTGTCTCCTTAGAAAGAACAACCAAACACGACAAAATAAAATATAAAAAATATCGAAGTTGGACATGGCAGCCCAACAGGAGAAAAGAGAAAAAGAGTTCCAACAGCAGGCAAAAAAGGCCTGTTCATTCTCATGGTCAGGAGTCCTATAAAAACGCTAAGCTAACAGCTATAATGTATATGCAGAGGACCTGGCGCAGAGCCGCGCACACCCTGTGCATGCTGCTTCTGTGAGCGCATACGCACCTTCCCTGCCCAATTCAGAGGGCCAGGCTCTCCTGGTGTCCTCTGTTCCCTGACTTTTACAGTTCCTCCCCCTCCCCTTCCATGGGATTCTCTGAGCTCTGAGGGGAGAGATTTGACTCTGTTTCTGAATAATGTCTGTCTATAGGTCTCTGCGTCTGTTCCTATGTGCAGCAGAGGAGGCCTCTCTGGTGATGACTGGACCAGGCACTGATCTATGAGTGTAGCAGAACATCATTAGGAATCATTTTATTCGTTTTTGACCAGTTGTGCTAGGTTTTACCCTAAGTCTTTGGGCTATCTAGTCTATGGTTCTTGGTTACCCAACCAGTGTTGGGTATGGGCTCCTTCTCATGGGATGGGCCGTAGATCAAATTAGACATTGGCTACTACCACAGGTCCTGTGCCATTGCCCTAGCATATTTTGCCAGCGGGACAGATTGTAGGCCAGAGCTGTTTATGGCTGGGTTAGTGCCCACATTTCTCAGTCGCCTGCAGAGAATCCTCCTGCACCAAACAGACTAAATCGTCGGGGTGAAGGCTCCATTTTCAATGAATGTGGAATTTGAAAACTTATTTCAGGTTAATGACAAGAATTGATCTCAAGTATGAAGTACTCCTCCTTTGATAATTTATGAAATCAGAACTTAGAGGTAGAATTTATTAATAGAAGATAATGACGGTTTATACACTTAAAAATTGCTTCCATTATTTCATGATTTTATCTTTTTCTCTTTCATTTCTTAGTGACATTGACCAGCAGTACTTAAACTATATATTCAGGTAAGAGAGAATTCACATTTTTCCTGCTTAGAGATGAACTTGTGTGTTCCAACAGTATTTGGATTAGAGATTTTTAAATAAATTGCCTGCTAGGAGCAGGTTTAAAATTCTGTGAGTTGATGACAGTCTGAAGATTCTAAATGGTTGTCGTGCCCTGATCCTAGGCAAGAGGTGCCTGTTCGGCCTTGAATGTTAGAGGGTCCCACCCTTCTCCCGGAGGGTGGTGGATATTTATTCTAGTGCCCACACCTTGCTTCTAGACTGAATCCTGAATCCCTTACCCAAGTGTCCCTGAGCTCAACTCTTGTCATCATCACCTAGCATAGTGTGTGGGGGGAGAAGGGCTCCCCTGTGTCTTCACACACACAGACAGACACACTGACAAACATACATATAGAGACATAGATAGGCACACCACACCACACAGACACTCATATACTCAACACACACATACACACACCACACCAGACACCACTCAGGATACAGAGCAGAGGGTCAGAGGCCAGATACCTTTAATGTGAAACTTAGACACTCTCGGGATTCTAAATTCTAATTACACTTCAGGCTGTTTTCGTGACGTATTTGTTAAGGTTAAGCCGTGTCTCAGGCTTAATGTACAAACTTTTTAAGTATGGCGTATGGACTCCTGTGTGCCCAGCAGAGGGTGGGGTTGTCCTGCTACATGGGATAGCTCAGGATGGCTCCTGGGCTTCAGCAGCCCCAGGAGTGCACTGCTGTGCACTGCAGACTTGACTGAGGCCGTGAGGCTTGCTGCTAAGGATCCACGCCTGCCTACACACAGACTGTCAGTGAGAGCACTAGGTTAGCTATATACCTAAGCATTTGGTGGTGACGATTTCTGACAGAGTCCCAGAATTCACTGTAGCTCCATTTTCAGAGAAAGCTCCCAGCAGTTATTAAAACACTCTTCAATATTTTGACTTTTAAGTAGGCTTGTGTGTTTGTTCTTATGTGCGCACACACGAGAACAAGTACGGGCAGAGGCCAGAAGAGGGCGTCAGAGCTGGAGTGACAGGTGTGTGTGAGTCTCCTGACGTGGGCACTGGCCCTGAACTCAGGTCCTCCGCAAGAGCAACACACACTGAACACCTGAGTCATCTCTCCAGCCCTTAGAACACTGACTTAAATGTAAAATTCACCCGAAGCATGGCTGTCTGCAGTCTCTGTACTTAGAAAAATAATTTTTAAACAGTCCCAATCATTAGTTCTGCTGTGCTTAAACCTACTGTTGGCGCCATGGTATATGCGGGTACGTGTGCACACTGTTGTTCACCTTAGTTGTTGAGACAGGGTCGTTGAGTGAACCTGCATCTTGCTGTCTCAGGTGGGCTGGTTGGCCAGTGAGCCCCTGAATCTGCCTGTCTCCACTCTCCAGCTACTGGCTGGGTTTTAAGACACTTTTCCAAGAAAAAAAAAAAAAAAAGCCAATGGTTCTTGGTGTTTAAAAATGTTTCCCAGGGCTACCATTCAGTGGTAAAGTACCCTCCATGCACTAGGCTTTGGGTTTAATTTCTGGCACTGAGAAGAAAACCATTTCCCAGCTGTTCCATTAGTAGGTATGTTCTATTAGTAGGAGAGGTATGTTGTGCGACAAAGGCACGCAGCATGGAAGACGCCCCTCAGAGATCCTCAGCTTTGCGTTCTGTCCTTTCGTCCTCTGTCTGGGATGAGGGAGTTTATTGCCTATGACCCTGGTATTCGGGACTTCCTGGCTGAGGCTGTGGCACACTCCAGTAAAGCCCTAACTGTCCAGATTTTTTTTTTTCATTCAGTACAGTGGTAAAGACATGAATCAGAATGAGGAGCACTTTTCAACTGGCCACTACAGCTTGATGTCGGGAAATCGGCATCCAGGAACCTGCATTCTGTTCAGATGATGTATGAGATGTCTGGGCCAGCCTGGAGCACTGCCTGCCAGGGTGCGGATGTGTTTTGCTGTCTCAGTAGGTGGGAGGTTCTCTGTCTTTGGCAGATATCCTCCTGCACCAGAATGCATCTGCTTCTGACTCTGACTCTTGGCTATTTTCACCATGTATTCCTACCGCAGATAAACCTAGAGGTGATTAATTGCATCAGAATCCATTTTGAACACCTATTGTGTGCTCAGAGATAAATAAAATATGGTTCTTCCTCCTGAGCAGGCACAGGAATAAGGAGAGAGCGAATGCTGTTTTGCAGTTGAGATAGATGAATAAGGCCACAGTTCAGGGAAAGATTGGCTGGACGGCTAAAAGTAACTGAAGTTCCTAAGTACTGGTGTGCCTTCTATCTGCGATTTAGGTAGTAAATGAAGGTGTCCTTGTATTGTAAATTCTTCTAATCTGAGTTTCCCTGGTGTATAAAATATGAAATTATTACTTCAGCACTGCTAGTACATTCTGTGCTTCCCTGTTCGGGTGAGATTATGCACAAGCGTGTCAGTGAGAAATGGACAGACGTTCTCTGGGGTATGACTCAGACAGAAACATGCCGGCTGGCATTTGGAGATCACAGTTCCCTTGGGCTTCCCTGCAGTGTTTCCTGGGAGGATTGAGATCTGTCTGTCCCACTTACCATTTCATCCGATACTAGAACAGTTCCTTGCCTGGCCCAATGCCTCATGCCTCTGTTCCGCTACTGAGGAGACTGAGGCAGGGTGATCCCAGGTTCAAGGTCTGTCCTAGGCTGCATGCCGAGTTTAAGGGTAGCCTGGGCAGCTTAGTGAGATTGTATGTCTGAAAATCAACAGTAAAAGTAGGGCTAAAGGTATAGCTCAGCAGTAGAGCATTTGCCTAGCATGCATGAGGTGTTAGGTTCAATCTTTAGTACTACATACATACACACACACACACACACACACACACACACACACGTACACACACTCAAATTTAACAATTGGTATATATTTCATCAAGGAGTAGATTTTTTTTTAAATGTCTGCTATTCATAATAATGAAAGCATAATTTTTACATTAACATATTTTCCTCTTCATCATCTATATGAAATTTATAATCTTAGAACTGTTAAGGGGAATATTTTCTTCAAAAATATTCTTACCACAAATAGATTTAGAGGTTATTGAGTACGTTAGAGCCCATGAACATCAGCTGTATGCCTGCTTGTGACCCCAAACTGAGTGAAGTATGGTTTTGGTCCCCAGAGGGCCACAGCGCAAGTATGGGGTGAGGCTGGGTTTGTGAATTGGCAAATATGGATTAGAGAGTCAACCTATTTTTGTTTGTTTGTTTTTGTTTTTGTTTGTTTGTTTGTTTTAGCCTAGTAGAGTGATTCTGATAGTATTGAAGGTACCATGATAGATCCTAGGAGATAGTTTGGGATAGAAAAGGGGTCCCTCTTTTCTGCGATGAGAGCCATAACTTATGCTCCTGAAGTTGTAGCCAAAAGAGGATCTTTAGGTTAAAACAATGAAGACTGTACACTTTAAAAATATAAAAAGATGTACAGAGCACATGCAGAGGTCTAGGCATCGCCAGTTTTGCAGTCCCATGTGTGTGGTGTGTGTGTGTGTGTGTGTGTGTGTGTGTGTGTGTGTGTGTGTGACCATGTGTAAATCCTGTCTTATAAACCAACAGGTTCTTGAATGATGGTTCACAGGGCTCTTCCCTTCCCCTTTCTCATAGACCCTCTCTCTTCCCACCTCTGCTGTTCTGAGAGCATCTCATTAAAAAGTAAATCAAAAGCACGAGACAGGGCTTAGAATACACTCATCTGCAGCTGCTTGCCTAGCTTCATGAAGATGCTGTGCTCCAGAGGAAGAGTCTGGAAAGGCAGACTGATATGAGCCGGGGTGCTGGGCTGTTCTGTCATATAGCCAGTGTGCAGAACCAGAGCAGGTCCTCCTGCACCTATAAACCCAACTCCTACACTTAGATGGCAATTGTATTCCTCCTCTGTAACTAGATCAGTTGCCTACATGACATGGAGTTTTGCCAGAAGCTACAGAAGGTGGGAATTCATCCCTTTGCAGCTGGGGGGAGTAGGGGTGCAGGGAGATGGAGGAGCTTCCAGAGAGAAAGAGATGTAGGCGCCAAGATGGAATATGGCCACATCAAAGGAAGCCTCCTTCACATCCCTCACCGCTTGGCATCAGGTAGTTTTTGGCTATGCAGTGGGAAGATGGATACATTTGTGAGTCAGTTGGAAATTTAAACTACTTACATAGCTCATGGAATGACAAAAATATCTTTAGCTCACACTCAACAGCTAGCTTTTAGCTTGCAACCTAGTTAAAATTTGGAACTTGCTTTGTTTAGCTTTCTGTTTTATTTCTTTCTTCCCTTTTGGTTTTTTGAGAGGGTTTCTCTGTGTAGCCTTGGCTGTCCTGCACTCGCTTTCTAGATCTTCCTGCCACCCTAAATACTGGGATTACAGGCATACACCACCATGCTTGGCTTTTGTTTAGCTTTCAAAAAATCATTCTAACTTAAAAGGACATTATACCAGGGCCAGCCAGGGCCAAGGAAAGTAATAAACAAAGGAGGACACGAAACCCTTGTCCAAGCATTGCCAAGATGTCAGTGATTCCCCGAGATTCTCATTCTCTCAGCATCCAAGTTAAAGCAGAAAGACCAGTGAGTGTAGACAACTCTCAGACAAATTTAACTGGTAAAATTGGATGGAATGTGTATTTTTAAGTGCATTTTGGGTGGTTGGGTGTGTGCTAAAGAAAGCTCTCTTCACTGCTTTGCTGTGTTTTTAATGTTTGTTTTTGGGTTTTCAGTATGGTGCTCCTGGCATTTGCATCTCACCCCACAGGTAAGCCACCCCAAGGTTTATTTCTAATCCTTGCTCAACCCAGGACTCTCAACCTGGTGAGATCGCTGAAGACATTCTGTAAAAGAGTATGAGGGTATGAATGGTCCACAGATTTGAAACTACATTTAACCCGCTGGGTGGGTGGGGAACTTGGCTCAGTGGTAGAATACTGCCCAGTATGTACAAGGCACTGGGTTGATCTCAGTGCTGCAGAACAGGAAGGTGCAAAAATATTCCACTGTGGATTTAGTGCTCATGACTTTATTTTTATCTCTGTTTTTTAAATTGTTACCTTGTAATATTTCGATATTTGAAATTCTTAAATGAGTGCACAAAATAGGCTCTATAATGGCATTTTCATACATACATATCATTACACATTATCATTACCTCACTCCACCACCCCTTCTCCCTGTCTCACTCCCTGTCTCTTCCCCCTAACAGTCTGTCTCCCTTATTCTTTCATGTCATGTGTGTAAGTTTATATATTTTAAGCCTAGAATCTGCATATGAGAAAAAAATCATGGGATAGTTATCTTTCTAGATTTGGCTTTTTTTTTTTTTCTTAATATAATGAGTCTGTCCACTTGGCATAATATTTTCCTTTATGGCTAAATGAAACTCCATTGCGTTGTAGTGTACGCACACTGTGTATTTGTGTGTGTGTGTGTGTGTGTGTGTGTGTGTGTGTGTGTGTGTGTGTGTGTATGAGAGAGAGAGAGGGAGAGAAAGAGATCGATCATAGGTATAGATTGGTCTGTCACTTGTTTGCACTCTTTTAAAATTCCTTCCCTGGATATCCAAACTGCTCTTCTGTGCTGGTTCTAAAATATTTGGTGAAAAAGTTCAAATTCATTCTATTTTAGTTATTCTAAAGTTGTCTTTCTAATTTAGGAATTTCCCCAAATGCTGTTTTCTCTCATGCAGCTTTATTTATTTATTTACTTTGAAAGGTCTTAAAGTCCTGTTTTCTGTTGCTAATAACACAAAACTTTAGATTAGATAAATTGTTTTTCAAAAGAGGCTTATTTTGGTTCCTAGTATTGGTCCAGGGTCAGAGGGCCACTTCCAGTGAGGCTTTCTTGGTAGATTACGAGGGTTTGTAGGGTCAGAGCCTGGGTCCTAGCAGCCCAACAAGCTAGGCTTGGTTACCAGTCAATGGGCTAGGTAAGGAGGTAAGTAACTGTGAAAAGCTGTTCATCAATGTAGCCATGTTAGGAAGAGGAACAGATAAAGAGGTTCAGCGAGCCGCCATACCCCTTCCCAAGTTGGAGTCCTAACATTAGGGTTAGTTTGTGCTTGCGTGTATATATACATATATATAGTCTCATGTCTGTACATGTGGAGGCCTGAGATAGACTGTCACTGGCCTGGGGGTTGCCAGTTAGCCTAGGCTGGCTCAAGCATCCTCGTGAGCCTCTCTGCGGCTGGGATTACAAGTAGACACTACCATGTGTAGCTTTTTTAGGTTGCTTCGGGAGATCAGACTTAGGCCCTTATGCTTGTATAGCATGTAACAGAGCCATAAGTGTCACTGTAAAATATCCTCATTTCTGACAAGGTGATCGAGTACACGTGCAGAACCCCAAAGTTCAGCCAAAGCATCACATGGGAGAGAAAGGCAGTCTGTGCATGTGTTTTGTCTGATCTCTGTCTTCCTACCAGGTGGTGGCGCACACCTTTAATCCCAGCACTCAGGAGGATCTCTGTGAGTTGAGGCCAGCCTGGTGTACAGAGCAAGGGCTACACAGAGAAACCCTGCCTGGGGGTGGAGGAAAAAAGAAAAGAAAACAAATCTACCAGTGTTAAATTGAGGGTGGGTGGTGCCTCCCTTTACCTTATTTTTTCCTAATTCCCCAAGATCCCACTTCCCATCATCTCTCTCTTTTTAAATCCTCCTTTCACTGCCCAAGGTGGATTAGGCTTGAGTTTTGGAGGGGACTTGCTCTTGGTCCTAGTGTTTTATCACAGCAACAGTAGCCCTAACTAGGATGCTGCTGAATGTCCTCACCATTGTCTCGTATTGAAAACACAGTATATCCTACAAAACTGTCAGCACTAAATGCTTTCTATTCATATGTACCGTTTGTCATCTGTCATTACAGCTCTTCATGCTTTTTGCCCTTAGTGATGTTTAAGGTGCCTCTTGCCTTTTAAATGGATAGTTCTGTTTGCAGGTTCCCCTCGCTTACCCATATTTACTCCCTGAATTTGTCCCAGTGGATTTCTCTCTCTCTATATATATATATATATATCTGTGTGTGTGTGTGTGTGTGTGTGTGTGAATATATATGAATATGTATTCAATCCAGTGAGACCTTTCTGTCCTTCAGCTGAGTGATTCTGCTTTTAAACTGGTCCCACAATCATCAGAGCTGGAAGGAATCGTAACAGTTACCCCAGACGCTACCAAGGTGGAAGTGAGGGAACGGAGCCTCGGAGGAGTGCCGTGCCATGACCAGGATGAGGCAGAGCGGGTGTGCAATGAGGGAATCTAGAGCTGAGGGCATCTGACCTTGTGGTCAGGTTGTTTTTAATTTCTGCTTTCCTAGGGCTCTGTATGTTACTATCAAGTGTCCTGAGCCAGGGAGTAAGTTTCTGGGACACTGTGACTTGCCTTCTGGAGCTGCTCTTATTTCTGCATTTTATCCTCCAGCTTTCAGACTTTGTTGCTGATAACAATTTATCTGTTCTGGCTGCTGATCCAACATTTTACCTTGAGTTGCTTGAGTGTTCAGCTCACTACAGTAGTACTGTGGATGGGTGGCTGCTGTGTGGGTCAGCAGCTTGAGCTTGTGGAATGGCTTGCACAGAGGAATTATCTTACATCAGCATCAGCTTCTTTTTTCAGGGTATGCAAATGCTCTATAATTAGATAGTAGTGGTGATTACACAGCTGTGGGCATATTGAACCCCCAAAAGTGTACATTTTCCAAGGGTAAATTTTATGGTATGAATTATATCTCAATCAGAAACTATGTTGAAGGCAAAAAAGAAAACTCTCTAATTTGAGAACTCTCTAATTTGGAGTGTGGTCACACTAAAAGAGGGATAATTATCCTTCAAATTATATTTGTAGAGGTATGGGGTGTGGCTCAGTGGTAGAGACTTAGAGACTTGCTTAGCATATTTGAGTTCTGGGTTCAATCCCTAGAATGAGTGAGTGTGTGTGTGTGTGTGTGTGTGTGTGTGTGTGTGTGTGTGTGTATGTGCGCATGCACATGCTATAAGCTTGTCATACAAGAGGAGTCCTGTTTGTGGCTTCAGATTAACCAAAGTGGTGTCATTGAAGAGTCTTGGCACAGGAAATTTAGTTCATGAGAAGGATTTTTTCAGAGCTAATGATTGGCTGTGCCCCTTATGTCAATAACAGACATAGCTTCCCTTACTGTAAACAGCTGAGGCTCCCTAGGAGATGAATGCCCCCAAACTTCAGCATCCCTTGTCCTGGATATCTGAGTGCCGTAGCAGGGCTCCTGCAAGAGACCTGGCAAAGGTAGGTGTGGGGTGACAAACAGCTGTTGGCAGCATTCCCGAAGAAGCTGGATTCTTCCATGTATACTAGAAGCAGGTTCGTGATCTGATTCTTGAGCGGTGACATTGTAAGCCACTGCCTTCCTTACATATTGGGTAATGTGAAGGTGTTTTCTCTTTCTCTTTTGTGTGTATATATGCATGTATGCATACATAGTTTACATGATTGTGTGGGGTTGTGACGTGTGCGTGAGTAGGTGAATGAAGGACAGGCGAACTTTGGGTGTCATTTCTCAAGACATCATCCACATGATGATGTCTTTGTTCTTTTGAGACAGGGTCTCTCACTTTTACCTGGGACTCGCTGATTCAGGCAGGCCAGCTGGCAGGCGGAGCCTCAGAGCGTCTCCAATTTTAGGATTACAAACATGCCACCATGCCTGGGTCTTTTTAGATGGGTGCCTGTGTGGCAGGCACTTTACTGGCTGAGTCATCTCCTTAGCTGCAAGCTTTACTCTTTTTTCCAGAATGGTCTGTGTGTGGTCACCAAGATTGTATTTGTCACTTTCTTAGAATTTTGTTTGTTTGTTTGTTTGTTTGATTGTTTTTCAAGACAGGGTTTCTCTGTGTAGCCTTGGCTGTCCTGGACTATCTTTGTAGACCAGGCTGGCCTCGAACTCACATCCTATCCAACTGCCTCTACCTCCGTGAGTGCTGGGATTACAGGTGTTCGCCACTGTGCCTGGTCTTTTTTAGAACTTTTACAAATTGTGTATTAAGAATCCTTAAGAATGGATGTGTCTGCTTCTCCTTTCTCCTATCTGGTAAGTTCCATAGACTTCAAACCTTAGTAGCAATGAAGTTTTTCGTTGAGTACCTGTGTGAAAGGAGGCTCTCTGAGTAGTAAAAATCTTAAGGAGAGTAGAAAAGCTCCTTAAGAAATGTAAGTGAAAACAACCTTACCAGGTGAATAGCCTTGACCTTTGGGAACTCTCAGAGCTACACAGACAACTGTAGTCTATATGAATCCTCAGAATGGTGCAGTCTGTAAGTTCTACAGCTACACGGTGTCAAAGTCTCTCAGGAATCATCAGGTGCTTTCTTTTATTTCTTAGAGCAAATGACAGATGGTATGTAACATCACAGAAGTTCAGTGTCGTCATTTCTGTTCCTGCTGCTGTGACAAAATACTCTGACAGAAGCAACTTAAGGGAGAGAGGCTGTATTCTGACTCAGAGTTCAAGGGTCTGTCTGTCACTGTGTGGAAGCCAGAGTGACAGAGCTAACCACATCCCACCTGCCGTCAGCAAAAAGAGAACAATGAATGCCTGTTGTAGCTCAGGTCAGCCCTGCCTCTATTTCTACAGTCCAGAATCCCAGGCAGGGGATGGTGCTACCCACAGTGGGCTGGTCCTTCCCACCACAGTATGATTAAGAATCCTCCCACAGGCGTGCCAGAGGGCAAGTGCCCCCGTAATTCCACATTCTAACAAGTTCACAGTTAACAGTAACTGGCACATTCAGAATGTACATGACCCCTTGGGAGTCAATTCCATTAATTTTAACTGGATTCTGGTGTTGTTTTATGTCTTAGTTAGGGTTTTATTGCATAAAAGAGATACCATGACCTTTGCAACTCTTATAAAGAAAAATATTTAGTTGGGGCTGGCTTATAGTTCAGAGGTCTAGGCCACCATTGTCATGGTGGGAAGCATGGTGGCACAAAGGCAGACATGGTGCTGGAATGAGAGCTGAGAGTTCTACATCTGGATAATCAAGCATCAAAAAGAGAGAGTGCTACTGGCCTCACTTGGGGTTCTGAAACCTAAAACTCATCCCCAGTGACACACTTCTTTAGGCTTAGATTTTTCACCAAGCCTACTTCATTTAGGGTTCTTAAACACCTTTACCCCCCCTTCCAACCTTAGGTAGGAGAGTAGTAGGGAAAAGGGCTGTAGTTCTTTTTTATCTACTTCCTGCTGATGAGGGTGGATAGTTCTTTAGGGGATTACCAGACTCAGTCAGTCAGGATACCAGCAGTCAAGTCCAAAGGACAACAACCAAGCGGCAACACGAATCAGCAGGACAAGTCAGGGAAAGCCACAAGACTCAGCTGGATGGTCCCAGAAGTTCTCTGGAACGTTTCTCTCTGCAGAGTCAGTGCAGCAGCTGGATCCAAATAAGTGAAGCCTCACTATGTGTGAGCCTCTACATACGTCCTCTCCTCAGAGTCCAGCCACGGATGTTCTCAGCTGGCCCCTCACAGGAGAAAGCGCACAGCAAAACACCACATGGCCTCTCACAAGCCAGCCTCCAGCAAAACATCACACGACAAAACCGAATCTTTAAAGAGACCAGAAAGTTCCAGTTCACACTTCCTCCAGCAAGGATACATCTCCCAATGGTGCCACTCACTGTGAGCGTTTGGGTCCACTTTTGTTTTACCACCACATTTTCTAATGTTTTTGAATTTATCTGCTGGTTTTGAATTTCAGCAGATAAAACAGACTTGTTGGGTCTTCGAGTAGATGCATATTTAATTAAGAAAGTACCAAGGTGTTTGTACCATTTGCCATTTCACCCAGTTCAGCGTGAGGACTCAGTGGCTCAGCATGTTCCCCAAGCTTTGCTATGTCAGTCTGGCTTGGTCTAGCGGGTGAGGGTCTCCTGGTGACGTTCTTGCCTGAGCTTCCCTGTCCCTCATTTCTGAGTGGCTGAAGGATGAGTGTCCCTGTAAGCATCTCTGTGGGTGCATGGGATCAAGCAGATGATTTGCATGCCCTGAGCACTAGGTTTCTTTGGGGCTGGGGAGGCGGAGCCAACCTGTTCCACCAGCCATTTTACCTCACAGGTTAATGAGAGGGTTCAAGAACCTTAGATCTGCAGTATGACCTGGAGAGGACAGGAGACCCACAAGGACCAAATATATCAGGGCACAGGGGTCTTTTATGAGACTGTTTCTCTAACCAAGGACCATGTATGGATATAACTTAGAACCCCTGCTTAGATGTAGCCCATGGTAGCTCAGTATCCAAGTGGGTACCCTAGTAAGGGGAACAGGGACTATTTCTGACATGAACTCAGTGGCTGGCTCATCCCCACCACCCCCCACCACCCCACCCCCCTGCCGAGAGAGGAGCAGCCTTGCTAGGCCACAGAGGAGGACATTGCAGCCAGTCCTGAAGAGACTTGATAAGCTAGGGTCAGATGGAAGGGGAGGAAGACCTCCTTATCAGTGGACTTGGAAAGGGGCAAGGAGGAGATGAGGGAGGTAGGGTGGGATTGGGAGGGAATGAGGGAGGGGCCTATGACTGGGATAGGAAGTAAATAACCTGTGATTAATATAAAAAAATAAAAATTATTAATTAAAAAAAGAACCTTAGAACTGTAATTGAGAAGACCCTCCATTTCTTTCTCGTTAAGCTGTTTGACCAGCGAAATTCTCCCATGTTTAAAAGTTTACACTTTGCATTCTTTTTTTCTAAATAACTTATTTTTATTTTACATACATTGGTGTTTGGCCTGCATGTGTGGAATAGGAGCTGCCATGTGGGTGCTGGGAAGTGAACTTGGGTCCTCTGAAAGAGCAGCCATCACTCCAGCCCTGCACTTGGTTCTTATGGCTGCTCTGCTGTGAGGAATGTGAGACAGTGGAGACCTTGGTGCATGACGGCATCATGGGATGCCATTGCTTGAGGTAAAGCAGCAGCCACAGCCACTCGTTGGTGCTGGCCCCATTCACTGCCAGTTCTAGGGCTGAGGTGGGGTGAAAGGGGCCTTTTCCTCATGCTTCACCCCACGTTACTGTCACAAGTCATGCTGCTACCCTGTTGCAATTTTGTGTTCTGTAACTGTCCTCTGCTCAGTAAAGTGCCACCTGGAGCCTAGCCATGTCACACTAGCTTGCAGAAGCTTTCCGTGGCTGCCCGAAGGCATGAGGCAGGTCCCACTGATTTGGTGCCTGTGCACTCTCTGCTCAGCACAGGCCAAACATTGGTGCTGTCTTGTGAACAGCTTCACTTTTTAGGAAGATTTTCATGATTTTATGTGTGTTCGTGCTCGGGTTTGCTTTGTGGGTGCACCACGTGCGCACCTCCAGAGGAGGAGGGCGTTAGAGCCCCTGAGCTGGTTACAGGGGTTGTGAGCCTCCTGGTGCGTGCTGCTCTGCAAGAGCAGGAAGTGCTGAGCTGCTCATCCGCCTTGAGCTCCAACGTCTTCACACAGTCCTTAGGCCCCTGTGTTGTGCTCTCCTGTGGCTGGAGCAAGCTACACCCTGTAACCTCCTTGGAGTATCACAGCAGTGTCACCAGCCTTTGCTGCTTAAGGGTGCACTTTTGCCCACTGTGGTGGAGCACGCCTTTAATCTCAGCACCCGGGAGGTGGAAGCAGGCCGATCTCTGTGAGTTTGAGGCCAGCCTGGTCTACATAACTTTAACTGTTCTGAAACTCAGCTTGTGTGTGTGTGTGCGCACACATGCACGCCTTCTACTTTTTCTTTGTTTTTGTGTTCTCAGTTATTGTTTGGTTGTTTATTTATGTATATATTCATTCAGCTTTGTTTTCTAGATAGAAAGAAGGTGTGGAGTTGGATAAATGGGGAGGTGGGGATCTTGGAGGAGAGGAGGAAGGGAAAACCATGACCATAATATATTGTATAAAAAAATTTAAATAAAAAAAAAATCTTGCTTTAGTAAGAGACGTACTGAGGGCACCAAAAGGGAAGCATTTTGAGTCAGCTGGAAATTGAGGGTCACCATAGTCAAGCCTATGAAGAAATGTCCGGTGTTTCAGATCCCCTCTTTGAATGTTGCTTACCCAGGTGTCCTTGTGGTGCTAACTTAGAGTGGTGACGGGTGTGAGTGGGAAGGAGTCCCTGCTATGAGAGGATTTGGTAATTCTGGGTGATTGGCAGGCAGATAGATGCTGTGGAGAAACACAGCAGCTTTAGGAATGGCTTAAGGAGGAAGGCAGCCAGTTCTCTCATCCTACTTTTATTCGCCTCCCTCTCTTCCTCCCAGTAACCGACAAGAGTGGCTCTTGTGGTCTGGAAAGTGGTTATCATCTAGCTGGCAAGTTCCTTATGACTGTGACCTGTTTTTTCTTTCCCTCCCTCCTGGCCTAGCCCTGACCATTCCTCTTATTCTTTAGGCTCTTTCCCAAAGCCCATGCTAGGCTGTGACTATTAACTGTGTACCCTCATCAGCTTACCCAGCAGAACATTTAGGATGAAAATGGGATGTCAAGAGCAGGCACAGCCAGAGGGACCTCAAGGTCCTGGATTTAACTGATCATCCTCTCTGCCATTCCCCATTCTCTCCCTGACTGCACTGCAGTTCCCTTCACACTGGGAGGGAGATTGGGAAAAGGCCAAGAGCCTGCAGCTGCAGAAGAGACAGAACAAATTGTCCACGATGTCCATCCACATGCCTGAGGGTGGCCTCAGCATTTCTCGTAGTCCACAGTCCTGGCATTATCTTGGTTGTCATTTCTCTGCAGAAAAGAACCTCAGTGTTCTTTTCACTGCTGTGCACATTAGACACCGTCGCCCTGAAACTGGTGGGTGAAGGCAGCCTCTTTGCCTCTTGTGCTCTCCCTCGTGTGGGCGCTGCCTGCTGCAGGGACAATCTTGGTCTGGGTTGACCTGGTGCACAGTTCAACAATTACACTATTTTAGCCGCTTCCCAGAGCTCCGTTTGGAGTGGAGGTGATAGCCGCTCTCAGAGGTGCTGCAGGGAGTAAGAGAGTCACCACATTTCACGTAAGGCTCTGCACAAAGCGTGCTCTCACCAAGTGGTCACTAAGATTCTTAGGGGTGTGGCAGCCAGAGGGCTGGGACATTACTAACACAGGTTCTGGAAGGTACAGACTTTCAGTGGAGTGGTGACCTAAAGACAGCAAGAACCCCTGACCTTTGATGGGCTGCATAAAACCAAATCCTGTGAAACCCTATGCGAAACACGTGTGTAAGTGAAGACTGATCAGCTTTTAAAAGATCCAAACATCAGAGATACATACTTTGGAAATTTCTAACAGGTACCTGAGCCATTTGAGGTCATATAGGTGGCTTCACAGAAGTGCAGCAGCCCCCTGAATCTTGTTCCTAAATGTGTGCGTGTGTGTGTTCATGCGTGCCTTCCTGCTGATGGAACCCAGGGCCCTGTGAGTGCTAAGTAAATGCCCTACCTCTGAATGGCTTGACGCATAGCTCTAAGTGGGGAAGGAGATAGCGGCTTTCGGCTCCGCTGCAGCGCTCTTCAGCAGGGACTGCTTGGGTATGTCAGCCCAGTCCCCACAGGCTGCCCGGAACAGACCCAGCCCAGAGCCCAGGCCTCTGGAGAGCCAGGCTCCTGCAGCTTGTCAGAACTCTAGATTTGGAAGGATTAATCTGTCTACTGTTGAAATGCTTAATTCCTTTTCTTGAGACATTTTTGGAAGGGTTTCTGCTTTTTTAATCTCCTGACTTCTTGTTTGTGACCAAGTTCAAATTCCAGAGAGAAACAGCCAATATGTGTGATTATTTCCTCTTGTACTAAAAGTGGAACTAAAAGAATGAACTTACTTCACAAGAAATAAATGTACCCTTTGGGCCTGAAACTAAAAGGAGGAGTGTGCAAAATCGCTCTGGCCCCAGTGCTGTTTGTGCAGTAATTAAACACTAACATGAAAAATGATGTCAGGGGAATGCATTCACAATTTTTTTTCATAAAGCCAAAAAAGGAAGAAAAGAATTTTTAAAAAGATATTTCCTCTTGTACTCTCCCTCGTGTGGGCGCTGTCTGCTGAAGGGATTACCCGGGGTCTGGGTTGACCTGGTGCACATTCTGGCTTCACAGTTCAATAATTACACTATTTTAACCACGTCTCTTCCCCGAGCTTCAGCTGGAGTGGGGGTGATAGATCCTCTCAGAGGTGCTGCAGGGAGAAAGTCACATTTCACACAGGGCTCCACACAGAGCGTGCTCTCGCCGGGTGGTCACTAAGAGTCTCAGGGACGTGGCAGTCGGAGGGCTGGGTACACTGTGCGGAAGGCACTGTCCTGTGTTCCCCAGTGTAGCTGGGTGGGGGGACCGGAGGGAGCTGTGTGGACCGTCACATCACCTTTGCTGTGCTCCTTAGGTGACCTCTTCAGTGTCCTGGACTTTCCATTCCTGTACTTCTACAGATTCCACGGCAGCTGCTGGGCCAGGTAACCTTGAGCCACGTAATGCGTGTTCTGTGCCGTTAGCTGTGTCTTCATTTCTGTGAAGCCCGGCGTAATTCCGGTAAACCGAGCGAGTTGTGGAAGCAAGGAGGGGCTGCGGCTTTCTGTCTCCAGCTGGTCATTACTGAACACTCATAGATGCTCAGTGCCAACCTGAGTCCAGCAGACCATGGTCTGTCGCAGTGCTTCAGCCACGACTATAGTTTTCAAGCTTGCTGAGGAGCTGGGCTTCCCCTGCCTTTTTCCCTCCACAACCCTCACACAGAACTTCAGTGTATAAAACTGATGAAGCCGACTCAGTTTGAGGGATGCTTGTGTCCTCTCAACTTTCATCCTGGCTCCCCTCTTGCTGCAGAATATGACCTGCAAAACCCCTGATGGACCTGAGTCTCAGAAGCACATGGTAGAAATGGGCAACTAGTAGATGCCGGGGCACCAAGATGGCCAGTAGTATCCGGCCTTGGGAAGGGCTCGGGGATTGGGACCCATCAGAGATGCACAGAGCTTCGTTGCCACCCTGCCCCACCGCTTGCAGACAGTCTCAAGTGGTGGCGGGTGGGAAGACTGGTGATGGTCTCAAGCCTGTGTCTCACCTTGGTGGAGAGAGGAGACCTGGGCCAAGCCCGGGGTGGGTGGCTGCTAACTTGGGTGACCACCTGGCAGATTCTCCAGGTTCTCCCAACTGCTCATGTGCTCCCCCATCGCCTCCCCAGCCTATAACACAACAATAATACCAACCAACACAGGGCTCCTGTATGACTCAAATTGTAATTCCTAAGCATCATGCCTGGCCCCGAACATGGTGGCCATTATTATACCTGCTCAGGTCAACTGTAACAAAAATCTCAAAACTGTTGATGTTGAATACTGGCTCTGCCAAGGAATCTTAAGAAGCAAGCTTTTAGCTTGTTGTTAACATGTTGAGGGATAATGGCCATATTTGTCTTACAGGCTTTTACACTAATTAATACAGGTGTATATTTAGAACAGTGCCTGTGCACAGTAAATACCCAGGAGGTGCTATTGTCATTTGTCAGAAAAACCAAACAAACCAACCTCACAACCACAAAGAAAACCCAGACTGTCCATTCCCACACAGAAAATTGTATCCATGGAGCAGTCTTTGTAGATAGGTAAAAAGTTGACATGTATGAGCTGGAGAGTTGGCTCAGCAGTTAAGAACATTTGTTGCCAAGGATCTGGTTTGAGTCCCAGTATCCACTTGGCATCCTACAACCATGTGTAACTCCAGTCTCATGGTGCACATGCATATACAGAAGGAAAACACCCATACACGTAAAATAATAAAAAAATAAATTGCAGACACGTCATGTTCTCTACCAGCATTGGGCCAGTGGGGAAATATTTTATAGACTTTCTGCATTTGAGCATCAGAATGATGATCTTTATCACTCTCACTCCTGTCAGCTCCCCTTGGCTCCTGTCAGTCTCACTAGCCTGGTCACTTCACGCCAAGCTTCCACGCTGTAACTCTTGCTGCCCGGGCCCCTGCAGTTGGTACCCCTTTGAGTATGATTACTTGGTAGTGTGGGCAAACGGGCTCTGCGGTGTGCTCAACGCCAGTCCGCTCATTTGGAACAGAACAGCACCTCACAGCTCACTGGTGTTGCCTTGTGGGAACACACTCTGGCTATGTTCCCTGCCATTGATTATTGACAACTTTCTCCTAATTCAACATATTAGATCAGTTTTTAAATTATTATTATAAAGAGCTGCAGACATTTGCTTAGCTCTCTGTATCATTTTACTCCACTGGCTTCAATACAAAGCTGACCTCTATAAAATATGCACAATTTCCCCAAATCATTTCAGTGGTTCCTCGGTGGCCGTATCTCAGGCTAGTGTCACCTTCAGGAGGTGCTGGGAAAGCTCAGAGGGCATCATGGTAACCTGAGGGGAAGGAGGTAGCCGTAACCCAGAGAGCCCTGAAACACATCTCTCTTTCTCCCAGGATTCTTCACTTTAGGGAGCCTCTCTCTGTTTTTCAGAGGGATATTCCCCATATCAAGGGGTAGAAGAGCTGAAAGGAGGAGCAAGATGAGGTAGTCACAGTATAGAAACTGTTTACAAACTAGCAAGTCAAGCAATGGGAGGGAAATGTTGGA
This sequence comes from Psammomys obesus, assembly GCF_907164565.1. Classification (NCBI taxonomy): domain Eukaryota; kingdom Metazoa; phylum Chordata; class Mammalia; order Rodentia; family Muridae; genus Psammomys; species Psammomys obesus. The sequence goes on from NW_026596069.1 coordinate 23,028,610, forward strand.
TGTCTCTAAACAGAGACTAGCTCGTCCTAGCTAAGCCTGTGCTGAGGGACAGGCCACACTCATGCCTCTCGGCTGGAGGTGGAAAGGAAAGGGCAGAGGACAAGGATGGAGCTTTGGGAGACTGGACACCCGTGACATTGGTTCTTGGCTGCAGGGGTGGAAGCCACCAAGAGGTAATTCAGAGTATTGGCTGCCTTGTTCTCCACCCTTAAAGACATGCACCCTAGAACATCCCACTCTGACCCACTAGTGACTGCTTTAGACTTGAGTGCTGTGACAAGTGTCTTAAGAGAAACAAGTTAAATGTCAAAGTATCTCCCTTGTCTCCTGGTCTGGAGTCGCCCAAGGTTGTCTGGTTCCCTTTTATTGGGCCAATGAGACTGATACTGTGGTGACGCAGGAGGGACTCAAAGTATAGAATAGACAGTAAAGGAGACATTAAATCACATGAAGTAGAATTTACCCCCAGGAACTCCAAAGATAAGTAGTAGCTACCCAGTATTGGTAGAGGTAAGCAATTTTACTGTGTAGGATGAAATGTTTGTTCACCAGGACTGACCACCCCACTCCCCCAAAGTCATGCCTCCAACAGGCAGCTCAAGGGGGTATCGCAGGGTCACAGCTACTACTAAGTCCTGGCCTGCCAGTAAGTTCCTTATACCCAGGAAGAGCAGAATTCTGCCAGGTGGGCAAGGTAAGCCTGGGTAGGAATTATTTGAGAAGAACAGCGCTGCTGTACTTAAGAAATAATTCTGGGAATATCTTTGCTGTGTAAATCTCCCATCTGCCCAAGTGGCCAGACATGCAGTCTTCTCTCTGTGTTCAAATTGGTCAGTGTGTAACCTGGGGCTGGGGCCTACAGGAGATTTAAGGATGATAGCATCTGTAAAATGCATAAGCCTAAGGTGCATATGACTGAGTAAAAACTTCCATGTGAGGCTAGCTTCTCCTTGAGCCCCACCCCACCCCTTTTTTCTTTTGTGAAGATTTTCTCCTGTTAATCTCTAAGTAAGCACGTTTTCCCTGGGAAGGCATATTAATTCTTTAACAGTGGCAGGATGCAGTGGAAGCGGTATTTGCTCATGAGGCAGAAGCATGAAATAGGAAGGGAGAGGCTGGAGCAGTCATGCTTCTGAGGTCTGCCCCGAGGATGCATTTCTTGTAACCAGGGTCCACCTCTTGATGGTCCTATTATCTCTCAATAATGCCTTCAAATGATGAGTCCATAATGGACTAATCCAGAGCCAGGGACCTCCTCAGAGAACCACTTCCAAAGCCCCTCCCCTAACACGACTGACATCTGCGACTGAGCCTTAGCACCTAAGCTTTTGAAGCAATACATGATATTTCAAACATAACAGTGCCCATCTGTGTATTTTTCTTCCATGGCTTAGCCAGAGTTCCAAGCCTGTCTCACCTCTGGCGAGATAACTCTCCTCTCTTTAGAAAAGTCTGTTAGGTTCTAGTTTCTAAACTGTCGTTTTTGTCCAGGGTACTAAAAAAATACAAATGCGATGGAAGTTGTGTGATGCTTAGAAGTTAGACATTGGTAAAGTGAGTGTGATGGCACATACCTGTAATCCCAGCTCCTTGGCAGAAGTGGTGGGAGGGTTTAGAGTTCCAGGCCAGCATGTGGCCGAGACCTTGTCCCGAGGCTGGGGCGTTTGAGGAGGCGTTGCCTGCCATGGCTGAAGGAAGGCAGCTTCACTGACCAAAGGCTGTTTCTCATTTCAGTGGAGTTTTAGGATTCCTCCTCATGCTCAGTGCAGTAAAGCTGAGAAGCGCCCTGGCCCCTGGGCAGTGTGCAGCCTGGATCTTCCTCGCTAAGGTAAGAGAGAGGGCCTGTAGGCGCAGGAAAGTCTCCCTCAGACACCCGTGTGCCAGACTGCTCAGACTGGGTTATTTAAAGTGGGGTCTTTAGGAAATCCTTTTTAGTGACACAGGCCTGGCCATATTCATACAGGTGATAATTTCTGAGACCTTCCACCTATTTTATCAGCAAGACATCATCACATTCCTACAAGGTGACTGAGAGTAGGCAGCTGAGCTCACCCCAAATGAGAGACTTTGGTCAACAGTTCTCCAGGGCACCCCTAGCCATTGGAAAGTAGACTAAGATGTGCCAGGAAGTTTGTCCTTCCCGGGAAGTATGAGGATGTCTCGAGCTTAACTGAGTTTTCCAAGAACACCCAGCCCGTCCAGTGAGCTGATAGAGGAAAACTGACTAACGGCCAGATAGAGGGACTTCCATGAGCCTTCAAGACAAGGGCTGCCACAGAATAGCTTTTGTGTGTCAGAGTGACCACGGCTGAAGCATAAGAGAGAGGTGGGTGGGCTGTAAGGGATCAGGAGCAGAAACGCAGCAGTGTAAAGTACCATGGTAACAGAAATGCTTGAGATGAGCTCTCCTGGTGCTTCTTCTCCCTCCTGCGTGGAAGGATCGGGGTGCAGGGGCTTCAGAGCTGCTTCTGAGGAGTGGGAGTTGATCTAGTGAAGCAGTTTTAGGAGTGTCTGCCTTCAGCCATCTATATTATTTCAGTTGCTTTTTTTTCCTCTGAAAATGAAATCGCACAGCAGTGATGTCACCCGTACTGTCTACAGCTAGTACTATTGTTTTCAGAAGAACGGGGAAACTGGCTGAGATCTTACGCATGAGAGAGAAAGGAAATTGAGAATCTCCAGAACAAGCAGGGAGCTGGAAAAACCCTGTCTGAGTCTCCATTTTCACGCTTCAGAAAAGAAACCAGAAGTGTTTGTTCTTGGTAGGGACAGAGTAAATTTGTGGTGTTCTGCTCCATTCCATTCTTTCATCTCAGTCAGTGTGATGGTTAAGCCAGAGCAGGCTGAGGGGAGCTGTGAAAATCAGCCTTGCTGCTTCCAGAAGATGCTTCCTCTGTTTGGGGCATTGTTAACTCGGGTGGTTATTTTGGTCATAAGTGAACAGGGGAAGCCAGTAGGTCCACTATTTTAAGTTTATAGACCTCATCAGAGCAAGCTATGAACAGTGGTGTTGCTGATGACCTAAGTAGTTTAGGAGGTCAGAGCATTGTGAGCTTCGTGGCCCTCTGCGTATCTCACACTAGATGCCTTCTGTGTTCAGGAACACACAAAAGAGTTAGAACAGACTGAAACATACCCACACATCCCTGGCAGTGGAGCCTGTTTGCACACATAAAGGATCCAGAGGAAAGTACAGGTCAAGGCAGCCATGAAAACTGGCTGAATTCAAATGCACTCTGCAGCCACAAAGAAGCAGACACAAGGTTTTCTGGCTCATAGTATTTGAACAAAAACCTCTGACTGGCCCTTGCCAGGATACCAGGTGACATGGTAAGTAGCAGTGGAGACAGCAGCGTCTGTACCTTTTATGACAGACAGATTTTACACTTGGTCTAGGAGGATCACTCAACAAGCAAAACAAACTACAAAATAAGATAGGTGGGAAAAGCTAGAACCCAGAGTTGCTACCACATATTATCGAAAAAGCACAGTATTCAACCAAAAATTACAGACGTTTAGAAAAGCAAATTGTGGTCTATGTGCAGGAAAAGAAAAGGCTCTGGATGTAGGAGTGAACCTACGGCAAAGCATTTCTTTGGAATGCTCAGAAATGGGTCTGCAGCTACGCAGAGTCAAAAGGAAGGCTCAGTGAATGCATAGTGTCAGTCATAGAGAATCTGAAAATAGTCAATTGAAAGTCCAGATTGAAAAGTATAACAGAGTCTTAATATCGGCTTTGATACATTGCTAGGTAGAGTCTTTCAGAGGCCCTCTGTGGTAGGCTCCTGTCCTGTTACTTGTTTTCTCCTACATCCAATGTCCATCCCATTTGTCTTTCTAAGTGAGGATTGGTCATCTTACCCCAAGTCCTCTTTCTTGTTTATCTTCTTTAGGTATATAGATTTCAGTATATTTATCCTATCTTATAGGTCTATATAAGTGAGTATATACCATGTGTGTCTTCTGCTTTTGGGACACCTCACTCAGGATGATTGTTTCTAGGTCCCACCATTTGCCTGAAAATTTAATGATTTCCTCATTTTTAATTGCTGAGTAGTATTCCATTGTGTAAAAGTACCACAATTTCTGTATCCATTCCTCAACTGAGGGACATCTGGGTTGTTCCCAGGTTATGGCTATTCGAATAAAGCTGCTACAAACATGGTTGAGCAAATGCCCTTATTGTGTACTTGAGCCTCTTTTGGATATATGCCTAGGAGTGGTATAGCTGGATCTTGAGGAAGTACTATTTCTATTTGTCTGAGAAAGCGCCGGATTGATTTCCAAAGTGGTTGTACAAGTTTGCATTCCCACCAGCAATGGAGGAGGGTTCCCTTTTCTCCGCATCCTCTCCAGCATGTTTTGTCACTTGAGTTTTTTATCTTAGCCATTCTGATGGGTGTAAGGTGAAATCTCAGGGTCGTTTTGATTTACATCTCCCAGAGTGCAGGGAATCATATGAAAGAAGGGGGTGTTAGTAAGACCTGAAGAGTACAGGAGCTCCACAAGGACCAAATATATCAGGGCACAGGGGTCTTTCATGAGACTGTTTCTCCAACCAAGGACCTTGTATGGATATAATCTAGAACCCCTGCTCGATATAGCCCATGGTAGCTCAGTGTCCAAATGAGTTCTCTAATAAGGGGAACAGGGACTATTTCTGACATGAACTTAATGCCGAGCTCTTCCACCCCTTACCCCTCACAAGGGAGGAGCAGCCTTGCTAGACCACAGAAGAGGATATTGCAGCCAGTCCTGAAGAGACTTGATAAGCTAGGGTCAGATGGAAGGGGAGAAGGCCCTCCCCTGTGAGTGGACTTGGAAAGGGGCAAGGAGAAGATGAGGGAGAGACGGTGGGATTGGGAGGGAATGTGGGAGGCGGCTATGGCTGGGACACAAAGTAAATAACCTGTGATTAATATAAAAATAAATAAAAAAAGAAAAGTATAACAGAAATGAGATTTCTGTGGAGGAAAATCAATACAATTAGTGAAAAAAAAAGCAAACAAACCTCAAAACCGAGCAAAAGACTGGAGACCAGAGGCAGCAAGAGGAGGCCACATTCCATATAATAAAGGAAAAAAAACCCATATGATAACTAGAAACTTAATATATAGCAAAATTGTCCTTCAAATGTGACAAGAAATAAAGACATTCCCAAATAAATAGAGACTGAGAGATGTGTTGCTAGTGGCAGTTTCAATAATTATATTAAATGTGAGTAGACTAAATACCCCTTTTACAGAAGTAGAGAGATGGCTCGGGGGTTGGGAGCACTGGCTGTTCTTGCAGAGGACCCAGGTTCTACTTGCAGCACTCATGGAGTGGGTTACAGTAACCTGTAACTGCAGTTCCAGGGGATCCAATACCCTTTTCTTCTGGCCTTTGTGGGCGCCACACACGAATGTGTGCTTATACATATTTTTAGGCTAAACACTCAAACACATCAAATAAAAATAGGTGAATCTTAAATAAATGCTCCCTTCAAAAGACAGAGGCTATCAGACTACATTTTTAAAATTCAAGACACAATGCCATACTGTCCCGCATAGATACACCTGGGATCAAAGATGCAGGTAGGCTGACGTTGAGGGTGCAGCAGAGCCAGACTCCTCATAAACTGCTGCTGAACAGTTATGCAGGCACTTTAGAAAACAGCTCGGTGCTTCCGAGAGGGCAAACTGAGTACCTTGCAGCACCTCTGTGCCCAAGAAAGGCCCAAGACGAATGAAAACACACATCCGACAAAAACCCTGCACGTGGGTGTTCATAGTAGCATTAATAATAAAGCCAGAACATGCAAATGGCATAAACGTTACTTTCCTGGTGGGTGGATAAACAAGGTATCATATGTAGTAGTACTATTAAACTATAAAAGAAATGAACTATTACTCTATGCTATGATATAGGTGAATCACACCTTACATTTCTGAGAGCTGAGTTTTGTGGCTTGTAAACCATCCCTAAGAGCTGTAAAGTGTGACACTCATATTCTGTTCTTTATAGTTTGACAGTTTGTGTATACTTTGCCTGTTTGACCAATGAGAGTCTCCTTTTCCTTTTTTTTTTTTTTTTTTTGTGTGTGTGTTTGTTTGTTTAACTCGAAGGAAAGGTTATAACTTCTTCTTCAGTAGTTACTTTCAGAAGAGGCATTTTTCAAATTGGTTCTTTTGGCGTAGTACTAATCATTAGGTGTGGAGGATTAGATTAGATGAACCAGTAAGGTTTGATGCAGCTTCAGTTCACCGGATAATCTGTCTTCCTTCCTCCGCACAGACACACACCTTTTCTATCACATATGAGCTCCGTGGTCCTTAGCATCCTTGAACCAGCTACCTATCCAAATGGACTGGCATTTGTAACATACCACAACTGTACTTGCCTTGTGATGTCATCATGACTGAACAGGTACCAGTGTTTTCAGAAAGTGACTCAGAAGGTCATTTTCTGGGTCCTCTGGTGCCAGGGGAGAATTTGGATTCCTAAAAAGAAAAAAAAACAACTTGGAGACCCAGGCAGAAAGGTCATTCAAGGGCCAAGATTCCTTGTTCCTGGCTTCAAAAAAAAAAAAAAAAAATCTTTCTTAGCCCTTGTTCAAGAGGTTGTAACATCAACATCGTCATTTCTCTGTCCTCTGCTTTTTTGTTTTTATTTTTTATTTGGAGACAGCCTGGCTGTGTACCCCCTGCCTGGCCTGGGGCCGCTGTGTACACAGCTGGCCTCAGACTCCCAGGGCCGCCAGCCTCTGCTCCTGAGTGTTGTTAGTAAGAATGTCACTGCCATGCTCGGCCTCAGTTCCATTTCTATCATTTTTCTCTCGTGGGATCTGAGAAATGTTTTAAGAGACAGAAAGCATTATAGTGCTTAGCAGCGTTTGGGGTGGGGGAATCTCTTCTTTTTGGTAAATTTGGACATGTGAAATCTAATACATTGGCAAATCTTGAGCTCTCTTCTCACTGGGAGTACAGAGGATTAAGTCACAAAAAGTGAATGGATTCAAAAGAACAGCAGTGAAGTGTGTGGGTTGTGTAAAGAGGGCCCAGCCTGAGTTTCTACCCTGAGTGGGGTTTCTCAGCAGATTTAAACCCTTGTGTGAGAACGCTGTCTGGATTGGATGCTGCCTTATCTCATGCTTATTCATTTCACATTGCTTGGGTTCTTGGAGTGATTGGAAAGAAGCAGCTGAGGTTTGAGTAAGTTTATAATCTGGACAAGGCAGGACAGGGTAGGCAGCCCCAGACAGTGCAGCAGCACACCATGCCCTTTCAGGGCTGCTCTGTGTACTGCTGGCTTCCTCTGAAGGGCCTGTCACTGCCAGAATTCTTGTCCTGAGGACAGCAGCAGCTTGTAAGACCAAGTCTGTCCTTTAATGGCCCTTAGGAAATACTTTTTCTATACTTTCTCTGTTTGTTTGATTGGTTGGTTACTTGGTTGGTTGATTGGTTGTTTGGCTTTTGGTTGGTTAGTTGGTTTGGGTTGATTGGTGGGTTGGTTGGTTGGTTGGTTGGCTTTTGGTTGCTTGATTGGCTTTTGGTTGGTTGGTTGATTGGTTGGTTGGTTAGTTGGTTGGTTTTAATTGATTGGCTGGTTGGCCTTTTTTTTTGGTATTATTAGGGATTGAACCCAGAGTCTACTGTTGAACTATATTCTTAACCCTCTTTTAAAAATGTTCAACTTTGGGGCCTATACCAGACATGATTCTTTTAATATTTGTGATTGATGTATCTATTTGCGAGTGTGTGCACATATGCATGAGTGTGTCCATGTGGAAGCCAAAGGACATCTTGTGGGAGTCAGTTCTTCTCTTCCACCAGGTGGGTCTCCGGGATTGACTGAGGTTATCAGGCTCATGGCAGCACCTTTACCCAGGAATTTCTCACTGGCCTTCTGGTTGGTTTTGATGGAGTTTACATTTCACATATGCAGCGCTCAGACTCTGTAAGAGTGAACATATATATACATACATACACACACACACATAGATATACATATATATACATGTATGTAAGGGATTTGTTAGTGTGTTTTACAGGCTGTGGTCTGAGTAGTTTAACAATACCTGTCTCCTGACAGAAAGGCCAAAAATGTAGTAGTTGGTCAGTCTACAAGACAGATTTATCAGCAGTCCCAGTCAAGTACCAGAGTCCAAGGGAGGTCCTAGAGAGCTGGCAATTTTCAGTCCGTAGTGGAATCCCAAAGAAGTAGGTCTCACACCAGCGAAGGAATGTGCCAAGTCATATAGACTTGGCGGTGAGAGTGAGGGCAAGCAGACGTTAATGTAAAATCTTGTCCTTCATGTGGGCTGCCACCACAAGGCATAGATTTAGGATGGATCTTCTGACATCAGATGACCTGCGTTTAGAGTGGGTCTCACACCTCAGATAAGCCAACCAAGAAAAATCCCTCACAAGTGTGCCCAGCTGCTCCGGTTTCAGTTAGTTTCAGATGTAGTAGGCAACCAAGATTAGCTGTCATGGACTTCTTCCTAGAGCCATGGAATGCCCGTCACCACCTGAGAGGGAACACACCCTTCCGTGAGGTAACCTCGCTATCCAGGTGGTGCATTTGGCTCTCTAAGTCCTTTTTTGTTCTAACTTCTTACCAGCCTGAAGCAGTTAGCAGTCCTATAAGATTTAAGCTGTAATAGGGGATATGATATAATATGAAGGCATATAGCTTCTCTTCCAATGGCTCCCTTTTTAAACACAATTCTACCATTACTCAGTGTTTCTTTGGAGAAATCTTTGGAGTTTGATGGACACATGGAGGAAGAAATGCGTTCACTGTGCTCAGTGCCTGTCTAAGGCCTAATATAACTCAGTCGATAAGGAAGAGACTGTTAGGCAATGGCACTAATCTGGGTAGCAAAGGAGTGGCTGACACTGGCTTCTGAAGGTCACGGTTGCCTGGGGAAGGTTGAAGAATGAATAGAAGGACCCCTATGGAGGGATGAGCATGTTGGAACTGTAAGTTTGATCAGAGGAAGAGACAGTGGAAACATAGGAAATTGAGCTGTAAAAGAAGCTGCTTTGTTGAGACAGTTGTGGACCTCTGGATGAGCGGATGTGGTGGTTTGAATGAAAATGGCCCTTGTTGGCTCATAAGGAGTGGCACTGTTAGGAGGTGTGGCCTTGTTGGAGGAAGAGTGTCCCTGGAGGTGGGCTTTGAGGTTTTAGAAGCCCTAACCAGGCCCAGTGTCAATCTCTTTCCTGCCACCTACAGATTCAGATGTAGAACTCTTGGCTCCTTCTCCAGCACCATGTATATTCTGTATACATGATAATGAACTAAACCTCCAAAGTGAAATCCAGCCCCAATTAAATGTTTTCCTCTATGAGTTCCTGTGGTCATGGTGTCTGTTCACAGCAACAGAACACTAAGACAAATGGTAAATTATGCTTGGACAGGTTAATGTGGAAATGGGGCTTAAGTTGATAGAACGAGCTTTAGGCATTCAGGTGGGAAGGAGATCAAAGCATCAATGGCAGGAATACAGAAAGATCGTTGCACCTGCCTGACAATTTGAATGAAAGTAAAGTTTAATCATTTAATATATACGATTGCTATGGAGCATAACAAAATAATTAGATAAAGAGTAGACCATGTTAGAAGAGATGAAGCAGGTAGTAATAGTTGTAAAACACCAGGAATGATGGATCAGAAGAGCGTGGACGTCTCCAAGGTTTGTAACTGGAGTCGTGAGACACCTGTGGTGTGACGCACAGAAGTGCTGATAGCAAGCCTGTAGGGAATGTAGACCTGGTGAAATCTATTCCAGCAGATGGGTGTGGCGACCAGACATCTAAATGGAGCTGCTTTGAGTTGGAGACCTGAAGTGAGAAGAGGATGAGAACTTAGATCATACATCAGAAGAGTGAAGGGATGGAAGAGCTCGTTAGGAGAGGAAAGATGTGGGAATAAAAAAACAGAGGCCAAACACTTAACTTGGGAGACACTCAAATGCTGGAAATCATAATGAGCAGCAGATAGAAGTAATGGCCAAGCAGTGGAAGGAGAGCCGGAAAGGATTCTAAGAAGTGCCACTAAGGGGTTGCAAAGAGCAGGTTGAAAAAAAATTAGAGCAAGGATATTGGTAGCCCTTGAGGAAGTAATAAAGGGCAGATGTGGAGTGAAGATGGATCAATACACTGAAGAGGAGAGGCTGTAAGTGGTCGTCCAGGGACTAATAGCCAGATGTCATGACAATACATATATTTTGGAAAAAGGAGTTTGGTGAAAGAATAAAGAAAGCCAGGTGCTAGACAGTGAGCAGGGCTTGGGAAGACTAGTGTTAACAGTCCTAGGGAAACCAGAAAGCCTTTTCCCTCCTGAGCTCTGACAGAGATCGTGGTAGGTAGGCTTCGGTCTCTGTGGTGAGATGTGTGGGGCAGAGGAACTGAGGCTTCTGAGGGAGAAAAGGAGATTGCTCACTTTTTTGACTTTGGTCACCGTTTACTGAACATTTTCTAATGAATGTTTATGCCCCTACAATCTGTAGTTTGAAATCCCAATCTCTAAGGTAATGGTCATAGGTGCAGCTCTGGGCACATGGTTAGATTATAAAGGCAGAGTCCTCAGGAGTGACAATAGTGGCATCATAAAGGAGGCTCCCGTCAGTAATGGTGGCTCATACCTTGAATCCCTGCACTCAGGAGACAGAGGCAGGCAGATCTCTGTGAGTTTGAGGCCAGTCTGGTCTATGTGGCCAGTTCCAGGTCATCCAGGGCTACAGAGTGAGATCCTGTCTCAAAATAAAAGGTTCCATTGAGCTGCCTTGCCCCATCCACTGTGAGGACACAGGAGGAGGATGCTGTCTCTGAGGAAGCAGATCTTTCTAGACACTGAATCCACCAGCATGTGGATCTTGGGCTTCCTAGCCTGAAGCAAGAGTAATTAATGTGTTTACGCTGTCTATAATTACCCAGTCTCTGGGCATTAGTCATAGCAGCCATGATGGTCAAGATACCCACATTAGTTACTCTTCTCATTGCTGTGAGCAAATGCCTGACAGAACATTGTGAGGAAGGAATGGTTTGGCTTACAGTTTAGGAGGATACAGGCCTTTGTGGGGGGGAGGTGTGGCAGCAGGCAGCTCCACGGCAACAGGAGTATGCAGTATGCTGACACTCCTAAAGGGAGTCTCATATCTCCATGGAGCATGAAGCAGTTACTGGAGAGGAAGTGGGGCCAGGCTCTAAACCTCAAGGCCTGCAAGAGTAACCAGCTTCCTGTATTGATGCTCCGCCTCTTAAAGGCTCTGTAGCTCAAAACAGTGCCACCGTAAGCACAGGAGCCCAAGGTGGACACTTCACATTCAGTCTGCAGCATGGCCCTGGAACCGTTAGTTCTTTCTTCTCTAAAGCAGTTTGGACTAGAAGGTGTCTAAAGATCCTCGAAGCTGACAGTACGGAGACTTTGACACTCATGACAGACTTGCTGATGGCCTTTACGTCTGATGTAGCCCTGTGTTGGTAAAGACCCTGCCTACTCAGTAACACTTTCCAGACTTCTAAGAACTTACTGGAGCATGTCACTCCACAGTGGGACCTTCTCCTGTCCCTGTCACGGGTTCCACCCTCTTTGGGACAAGATCTTGGTGGCAGATTTACAGGTGGTTTATTGGAATTTTGGGCCTTAACTGGTAGTCAGAACTCACTCTTACAGAAGACGGTCCCTCACATTGCTCTTAGGATAGGATGCTGTTCATAGAGGAAATACTGTAACGTTAGAAGGGACTGTTGGTTGGTTCAGAACAGACTAAATGAACCAATGTTTGTGGAAATAGCTGGGGTGTGCTTTGCAAACAGCGCTGTGTAGAATAATAGAGACTTGAATAAAGATTTAATTTTCACCTAGTCTTAGGTCTGCCACTTTAGGTGTATGAATTGGTTTTCTTTTCTGTAAACAAGCATAGTACTAATTTCTACCTCACAGAGGTCATTAAATGCTGTCTGAGCGCTGGATGGTGAAAGCCAGGCTTTGGCAGGTCCTCCTTGGCTCTGTCAAACACTAGCTCAGTTCTTTCAGGAAGTTACCCACTGATTTCCTGGCTCTGAATTTACCCTTGTGTTCACTGATTTGTAGATCGCTGCTCTGAATGCAGCATCCACAAGAACCAGGCTTTTCACAGCCTATTTAATGTGAGATTGTCCAACAAAAGAAGCTATTGACGGACCGTTCACAATGTTTAAACCTATATAAAGAGTCATTGATCCAAAATAGTCACCGTGCATGTGAAAATGTATGTTTGCTGGTTTCCATGGAGACCACCCAGCTGGCTGCTCTATGATCACTCACTAGCCTTAATTATACACTGGCATTGCCTGGGAGCCTTCGGAGTTGTCTCCATCACAACACCTCCTTGTGGCATAACATGACCGCCATCCTGGTCTGTGCTTCCCTTGTAGGAGTTTCTGTTAGGAGGTGGGCAAGCGCTGCTGGGAAAGTGGCAGATGTATCCCTATGAGAAGCTTTGACGTGCTCTGGAGGTTTTCTGTGCTCCGACTTCCCGTCTCAGGCTTTCTTGCAGGTGAAGGCCACAGCACAGCTGCTTTCTCTCCTTTCAAGGTGGCTTGCTGACATGTCTCCTGGCCTGTTGCCAAGATACTGCACTATGAAGGAGTCTTCAGTTCATCAGTGGACCAGATAGAGTTCATTTCTTCATACGTCGTCTTTCTTTATGTGTATGCGTGTTTTGCCTATGTGTGTGTGCCATATGCATTCCTGGTGCCTGTGAAAGCCAGAGGAGGATCCCTTAGAGCTGGAGTTATAGATGGATGTATGTGCTGGGAATCAAACCTGGGTCTTCAGCCAGAACAAGAGCTCTTATCTGCTAACCCATCTCTACGACCCCCAAACTAAAATAGTAATAATAGTAATAGTAATAATGATAATAACAGTAGTAATAGTAAATAAAATTAAGAGGCAAGACGACCAACACTGACCTCTGGACCCATACACATGTGCATGGGACACCTGTACATGTATGTGCACACGTTCAGAAACAGATGCACACACAGCACCGAGTTGTTTAAATAGGGGAAATCTTACACATTTTCTGACATCCAAATAATAGGAACTTTTGCTTTTTATTTTGTGTATTTACTTATATATACAGATGGGTATGTATGTGCGTGCCTGTGCATGCGAGCAGGGAGGCCAGAAGTGGGGGACGGCTGTCTCCCGCTCCATGTCTGTTGAGGTAGGGCCTCTCACTGAACCTAAGAGCTCAAGCCTTGATCGGCAGTCTGGCGGACAGTCCTCAGATCTACACACATAAGCGCTGGGTGTGCAGGTGTACCCCACTGCAGCCAGCTCTCAGTGAGTGCTGGAGGTTTGCTCTCGGGTGCTCAGGCTTCCACAGGCCCCACAGCCCCTGCGCTGTGTGTGTCTGCTGGATACGTTTAGAGGAAGGTCCCAAGGCTCAACATTGACTGTCACCTTGAACGTCCAAGGAGGTGACGAGCACAGATGTCCTCTCGGTTCTGAATCAGAGCTCCTAGGTTTGGTTTTTGGCATATGTCTGTGCGCATAAGGGCAGACTGGAGAGGAAACCCTGGCCCTGTGGATTCGATGATTTGTTCTCAGGATGTCCTGTCTGCAGAGTGGGGAGGGCTCCGTCCTCCCACTGCATATTCTCTGACCAGTTCTGTTTCTTCTTGTTAGTGCCACCATTGTCCCTCTCTGCACCTTTTCACTGTCTGTCGGGTGGTCGGGCCATTTCTGCCTTTCCTCACCTCCCCCTGCTCCACCCATGTTTATGGCTCTTCTTCTTTTCCTTTGGTTTTTACTCATCGTCTTCATGTGTCCTGGAATGGTCTGATAAAAACATACCGTGAAACAAAATAAAGCTCTGCTGTAATGTAACTTTTATGTTGAGTGTACTGAAAAAAAAAAATCTAATTATGGCCGTCTCTTAATTAAATCATTTTTCTTGTTCATCGGCTAAGCCTCTGTGGTGATGAGAACAATTTTTCATGGAAAATTTAAACCCAGAGGCAGCAGCATAATTTCCTATACAGTCTCTAGCTCAGCGATAATAACAGCCTGTCAGTGGCTTTCCGTGATGTCTGCGGCAAGGTGACGGGAGCACGCAGGGGCGTGTGAGGAGGCAACTCGTGGAGCATGTGGAAACACTCAGCAAAGAAGCCAGTTACCCAGGAATCATTTGTTTATGAACCAGATTTTCCGGAGGATCCCTGGGAGGGAATACGGTTCTGGATTGGAGGAAAAATAACCAGATTCTGTTTCCTGTTGTCAGATTAATTTGGATAATGAGTGATGTTTCATGGATGTGTTGCTGTTTTGCATAAGATTGTTTGTCTTGTTCTTGCGGTTTACTTTTTTCCCTGAGCTATTTTCAGTGCCATCGATCATCACGGGGTTACAAAATGTTGCGAAGTGTGATGGCAATTCTGGGTCTCACAGCTTTTGAAGGAATGTGCTGCTAATTTACTAAGGGAGACACTTAATTTCATGAATGTCCTGACTAGGAGTTTTTTCTGGGTGCGCCTCACATCTTAGATAACTTGAAATAACTAAAGTGCTCTCTGAAACATGAAGCCCAGTTATTTGGACACATTTGCAAAACTTCCTGTTTGGAGTGTAGGGGGGGAGGGTGGTGTGATTAATCTGCAAAGAGTTCCAGGGAGCAATGCTGAAAATAAGCTGCTTAAGCACTCCCAAAATGCCGGTGAAAATGGGGTCAGGAGCCATTGCTTCAGCCAGTCCTTTACACGGTTTCCTCGCCCTCCTCTCCAAAAAGGAGCAAAATTATGTAGTTATGAAACGTTTTCCCCACAACGTGTTAGATTTCTTTCTCAGCACTTGAAGTTTTCTCAGAGACCCACTCCTTGTTTCCTGTGTTAGCCCCAGACAGGAGGATTCGTCACCTCTGAAATGCACAGGAGTCAGGTGACTCTCCTGCCAGGCCTTAAGCTCCCACCTCAAAAACTTAAAAAAAAAAAAAAAAAAAAAAGGTGTATTATAATGATTTGTGTGTATATGTAAAGACACGTGCCACGGCTCTCTCGTAAAGGTCAGAGGGCTTCCCCCATATTGGCTTCAGGGATTGAACTCAGGGTCTCTGTGGCATCTCACTGGCTTGTCCTCCATAGAAGTCAATCTCCATGCCTGCCTTGTTCTTCCAGATTGCCAAGCATTTGCTACCATTTGGCTGTGCTGTTCTGAGCCCTACACTTTCTTCTCTGCACCTTTAAAATGTTAGGATTTGGGAGAGAAAGGTGTTGGCAATAATTCAGGCTCATCTCTCACAGGCGTCCTATGTTGGCTTTCTATGTTTTGCTCTTCTGAGAAAGCCAGTACATCTAGAAGTTAGAACAGGAACTGACGCCACAGAAGGGAAGCCGTATTTTCTTGTGTGTCTGTGGTGCCCAGCCCACCTTCATCTGGTAGTACCAGGGGCCATGTCCTCTACTGGAGTGTCCCTGCTGGGTGCATGAAGCCAGGTGCTGACGCTTCCATGAAGTTGGTTATGGTCACACGTGTTCCGTCGCCTGTAATTACCCCTTTGCCTTGTGTTGTTGGGCTAGTGACTCCTCTTCCTGGCAGCTGAACAACCCACAGCTGGTCTCAGTGCCCCCTTCCGCTTTTGTTTTGCTTTGTTGAAACAAGTGGTTTGAATAAGAATGGCCGGCCCCGAATGTGAATGTTCCCTCCTTACAAGTGGTGCTCCTGAACAGGAATTGGGAGGTGTGGTCTTTTTGAAGGAAGTGTGTCACTAGGAAGAGGTTTGGGGTGTCAAATCTCAAGCCAGGTCCAGTATCTGTCATTCTCTCTGCCTCTTGCCTGTGGATCCAGATGTAGAACTCTCAGCTACTCGTCAGTGCCACATCTGCCTGCATGGTGGATACATGATGAAGGTGGGAGGAACAGGCACAGCTACCGCTCATGTGCTCACTTCCGCCTAGGCGATGGGACAGATATTTGACACACATTTCTTACTTGATTTTAATTATAGTCGTGTGGTTCAAACCATGTACTTCTTTCCTGCTCTCCTTTTGGAAATAGGTAGTAAAAAGATGCACATAATTTGTACAAATTTGAATGAAGGAACTCAGACTTGATTTTTTTTGGGGGGGGGCGGGGAGGTTCAAGACAAGGCTTCTCTGTGTAGCCTTGGCTTTGTAGACCAGGCTGGTCACAGCCTCAGGAGTGCCGGGACTAAAGGTGTGCTCCACCACCACCCACCTAACTTTTTTCTTAGGACTTAATTTTGAACTCTGTTGTATGGAGGAAAAAAGCTTTAGAAATGAGTTATTCCCTTCATTAAAAGGGAAAACTTGAGCTGGGCAAGATGGCAGCACTTGGAAGGTGGGGACAAGGAGGGTCAGGAGTTCAAGGTCATCCTCTGCTATATAGCAAGTTCTAGGCCAGCCCAGGTTAGTCTCACACAAGCAAAACCAGGAGCCAGAGTGATGTCTCAGTGGCTCAGAGCACTGGCTACTCTTTGGTTCCCAGCACCTACATGGTGACTTACAACCATCTGTAGCTCCAGTTTCAGGGGACCCATGGCCTCTTGAGGGGACCTGACACCAGGCACATACATGGTGCACAGACATACTTGCAGGCAAAACACCCATATACATAAAGATTAAACAAACAAAAAAACAAGACCTAAACCAAAATGTAATTTAAAAAAGGACAAGCCCTAAAGGCTTATGAGAAATTTAGAGAGCACATGAAGAGAAGAAAACGTTTATTGATTCTACCACAGTAGATGTTTTAGAGACCATCTTTTGACCTGTCTACCTGCCTGCCTCCCTACCTTCCTACCTACCTGCATCTGTCATCTGTCTTTCCTGTCTTTTTTGTGATTTACTGCATTGCTTTCTTTGTTTTGACACATGGTCTAACTATGCAGTCCTGGCTGTCTTGGAACTCACTGCATAGTCTAGGCAGGCCTCGTGAACTCACAGAGCTGTACCCGCCTCTTTCTCCTGAGTGCTGAGGTTAGAGATGTATGCTCCATGCCCAGCTTGAGTGAGTGTTCTCAGTTGTGTTTCTCTGTGTGTGGCTGTGTGCATGTGAATGCAGTGCCTGCATTGACTAGAGGCATGGGATCCTGCTGGAGCTGGGCTTACAGGTAGTCCTCAGCTACCCAGTGTGGAGTGGATACCAGGAATTGAACTCAGAGCCTATGCAAGGACATGTTCTTAACCACTGAGCCATGTCCACAGTCCCATTCTTTCAGTTTTGTTCCATTTTTCAGATACAGGCTCTTTCTATGTGTCCCAAACTGGCCTCAAACTTGTGAGGCCTTAGCATTCTGAAAGCTAGAATTACTGGGTGTGTCAAACACCGATCTTCCTTCTTTATATCTGATTTTACAGAAATGAGCTTATTCTCTGCCACTACTTACATGTTTGTTTATTTTTATTTTTGTAACACTTGGAATCAAACACATGCCAGGTAAGCATTCTCCCTCTGTGTTATACCCATCTCTACCTGCTGGTTTTCATGTGACGCTTAGGGCACCCTTCCCTACCCCCTTTCTTAGGGTGATTGAAGACATGGAAGCCCAGATTAGTGAATGACTTGTTCATAGCATCCAGTGTCTTGAGATGGGAAAGGCTAGCCTGTAAACTCAGCCAGCCCAAGGGGTTCTTTGCTTATCAGAGGCCTGAATAGGGAAATGGTGGTCTGAGGTAGTAGGCCAGTACCCCGAGCTTTCCAGTGTCTCTGGGTATTTGGCACAGTGTCTAACACTGGATAGGCCCTTGGTAGAAGGACAGAGGAGGGGGGGAGAGAGAGAGAGAGGAAGGAAAGAAAGAAGGAAGAAAAGAAAGAAGCAAGGAAGTAAGGAGAGAGACAGAAAATGAAAGAAAAAGAAAGGAAAGAAAGAGAGAGAGAAAGAAAGAAAGGAAGGAAGGAAGGAAGGAAGAAAGAAAGAAAGAAAGAAAGAAAGAAAGAAAGAAAGAAAGAAAGAAAGAAAGAAAGAAAAGAAAGAAAGAAAGACAAACTGACTTTATCGCCTGAGACCTCTTTCTCACATTCCCTGTCTGTGTGGTAAGCTGGCCAACAATTATCTTTTTCTCTATGTGTCTGGATGTTTTGCCAACATGTATGTTTGTTTGTGCACCATGTGCCTGTCTGGCACCCACAGAGGCCATAAGAGGGCATCAGATCCCCTAGAAATGGAGTTATAGTGGGTTGTGAGTCATTCTGCTGAGAATCAAGTCCAGGTCCTCTGGAAGAGCAGCCAGTGCTTTTAAACCTCTGAGCCATCTCTCCAGCTCTCCTTATTTTTTTTTTAAAGAATATCTTCTGAAAATGTCTTTTAGTTCTTTGACAATTTAGATATCATGCATCTTGACTGTCCCCTTCCTCCTGTTGCCCCCAGACACTCCCAACACTTCCTCCTTACCCCATCATGTCTTCTCCATTTCTGTTTGGTTAGTAACCTAGGGTGTCCAGTTGGTGCTGCCCGTGAGACCGCTGACTGATGTTGATGGCTTGAGCTTGTGCAGCGAAACCATAGCTGCAGTGAGTTGGTGGTGCAGTGGCCTCGTCACTGCCAAAGATAGCGTTTTACAGTGCTCCCTCCCATCTCGTGGGGCTCACATTCTTTCTACTGCTCCTCTGCAGTGTCCCTGAGCTTCGCGGTGGGGAGTTGATACTCTGGCCATCACTCACTTATCGGCATAAGTGCAAATATTTAGAAGACAGTCTGATAACCCGGTTTAGCAAAACAACTCCAGTAGCTTCCCTCCAAGAGCTTGCGGCCTTGCAGCCTATGGGCTTTTGACCAGATCTACAGTACGAAACCTGAATCCCTTTCTTTGTAACAGGCCTCAAAGCCAATACAGAAGCAGTTGGTTACCCCTTAACTTCATGCCACTATTACACTGGTTGGCATGGCTTGTCTGGCAGGGTATTGTAACATGCAGGCTTCACTGCCAAGTACTACTGTTGCTGTGTTTTCTTCCTAGTGACCCCCATAGTGCCTTCCAGCATTATGAACGCTAGTCAGCCGGAAGGAAGTTTCCAAGGCTAGTTCGTTTGATTTCTCTGTGTCCTACGATCAAACTGAGGAGTCCTGCCACTTAGGACTGGGGCCCAGCTAAGAGCAGTGACCATAGCCTGTGTCCTTTGGGGGCCTCTCGCCGGTAGTTAGCTCTTAACAGCTGTCCTGCCTTTTCTACCAGCTCCACACTTCCAAAACCGCGTCCAGGATACTGGTTGACACTGTGGGTCCTGGGGAGTGTCTAGTGCTGCCGTCTTTTCGTCAGCTGCAGAGAGACTCAGACCTGAGCCAGCCGCCTCAGTTCTGCCTCCTGGATGCACGCTCTGGATTCCATAAGGATGCGACAAAGTCTTAGAGAGCTGGCAGACAGCTGGTAGCTCTTGGGCATGCCACGGTTTAACACACAGTTAATAGGGAGCAACCCACAGAGTTAAACCATCGTATTTTAGGGATAATAATTTCTCTCTGCAAAACCCTTAGGTGACATTTTATCCCTACAAATGTGTGTACCCTTTGACCTGACACGGCAACCTTCTCCTTATTCATAGAGAATACATCTCAAGACCCCTAGAGGATACCTGAAGCCACAGATAATATTAAAAAGAATGTGTGTGTGTGTACCTTACATATTGTTTCTTATCCATGTATACTTTGGGTAAAATTTAATGAATTAAACCTTTATGGATTATCCATAAGATGTTAACAACACTAATAATAAAACTGAATAATTATAAAAATGCACTGCAATAAAATTGCCAGCATCACTACTCTTTTGCTTTGGAGCCATTATCCAATTGGTTAAAATAAGGGTTACTTCAATGTAAGGGCTGAAATGCTGCAACAGTGGATCTTTTAACCGAGACAGTTACCGACCAGCAGTGGGTAGCATTCAAGGTGCGGATTCACCGGACAGAGGAGCGATTCATGTTCCAGGCAGAAGGACACACGAGTTCACCACGCTATTCAGAACAGTTTACCATTTAAAATGTATAAACTGTTTATTTGGGGAATTTTCCGCTTAAAACTTTTGGACTGCAGTTGACTGTGGGTAACTGAAGCCACAGAAAACAAAACCGTAGCTACTATAATGCATTTCTGGGAGATGGTCCTGCACGGCACCTGCGCAGCGCTGTTGCAGCATGGTTGTAAGACAGAAGAAGGTTGAGAACAGTCCCGTGCTATTTGTTAACAGGACCACAGTCTCTCTTGCCAGCAGGATTCTTAAACATAAGTCAGAAAAAGGGGAATTTATGGACACTCAGTGTACTGCCAGGGGAAAATCTCCAAGACAGATTACTAAGTCAAGCCATATGCGCAGCATGCCAGCTCTCTTTTTGTAAAAAGAGAAACAAACCCATAATTTGTATTCATATCGATTTACATGTGCAGAAAGAAACTTTAAGTAATAAACGCGATTGTCTGCAGCCAGAAGTGGGAGCAGAGCAGACAGAGCAGGGGTGCGCTGCTATATACATTTTTATAGATTGTTTGTTTCAAAATCACGACGTATTACCTACTGGAAAATGCAACTGAAAAAAGAAAATGTAAGCTCAGTATACCTGCCCAGTGTTGTGAAAATGGGTGTGCCTTCGTTCGGGCAGAGCTAAAACTTGGGCGTAAGGATTTTGAACCAGAAAGACTTGATCACTTGCTAAAAACCGGAATCTTACGAAAGGCGGCAGGAAATCACTGAAGTGGGTCTCATTTCGGGGGAGAGGATGGTGGTCTCTCAAGCCAAAGGCTTGCGACCTGTAGACCAGAGGGAGGGGGCAGCGCCCCACCAGGGACCTCAGAGCAGTTGGTTGCTCTGTCCAAAGTGCCGTGAACACTCCAGGAATGGGAGTTCATCAGGCGAGGGGCCACCGTGCCTGAGTCTTAGTGTCACACAAAGCAGGGGCTAGATACTTCACAGCCTGAAAGGCCGCAGAGTCGTCCAGCATTTTGGTGGTCAGTACATTCTGGGGCGTAAATGCGTGTGCTGTTTGGGGTTGGTGGGAGTGTGTGCAAGTGTATGCAGAGGCCAAAGGTCAATCTCAGCTGCCTTCCCGGAAGCTGTCCATCTGATCTTTCCTTGTTGCCGTTTGTTGTTGTTGTTGTCGAGAGCTCTTACTGTGGCCTGCAGCTCACCCATTTGGCTCAGCTGGCTAGCCAGTAAGCCCCGGAGACCCCCTTATCTCTACCTCCCTGACGATGAGATGAGAAGTGAGAACCACCACACTCCAGGATTTTATTTTTTAACCTGGTGCTAGCTGGTCAAGGTGGTGCACACCTTTCCTTCCATCCCTTGGGAGGCAGAGAAAGGCAGATTTTCTGTGCATTTGAAGCTAGCCTAGTCTACATAGCAAGTTCCAAGCTGTCCAGAGCTGCAAAGACCTCTCACTGCCAAAACCCAACAAAACAAAAACCCTGCATGCTGCCAGTCTGTGTCAGGTTCTCCCTTTACTGACTGAGCTCTGTGCCCAGCCCAGCCCATTGCTAAATAAAGGTGGATGAGCTGAGCTACTCTGGAGTGCTGCGAGGGCTCTCCAAGGTGCATCTGAACACCTCCAGGAGACATGCATGCTTGTGTTCGGGGTTCAGGGTCAAGCAGCTCTCGGATGCCTAGCTACAGATGGGCACTCTTTCCCTGATAGGAAGGATGCAGCCATGCCTTCCGGTTATGCCGAGAGGAGGAGCAGGTCCAGTCAGCAGCTCAGTTTCCCGTCCTGAGACCCAAGGGAGGGCCACAGTGCAGAGGTCAGTGTCTATAGCTTCCATGAGGCTGTGTATGCTGCAGATCGGAATGGGCAAGAGACCGTTTCTTCGCTAGCATCATTATATTAGACCTTATTATGTTGTGGCGTTTGGTGGGTGTACTATGATAAAGGCTCTCAGCCTTTGACGCATAGGCCTGAATGTCTGTAGTGACATTTTGAATGTAGGAGATTCGAACACTGATTGGTTTACAGCTGCATCTTAGGGACTGCGGGTAGCTGTTCCTGGGCCTCCATCTTTCTGCTGCAAAGCCTGTACCTGCCTCCGGGTCACACACGGGGAGGCACTTGTGCTGTATTTCTTAACTAGCTGATACCTCCCTCTGGATCTGCTGTCTTGTTAAGCTTCTTAAACAGTTCTTACTGGCAGCCAGTGGATGGCGCAGGCAGTTGCAGTATGGTGTGCCGTATGAGCAGTAAAGCTGGGGAGGCAGAGACAGGAGCATCCCTCAGCCTCCCTGGCCATCCAGCCTCGCTCAGTCCGCGCCCAGGTTCAGTGAGAGGCGTTGGTAGAGAGTAATCGAGGAAGGTTCCAAATGATGACCTCTGGCCCATCCGCACGTGAACACAGCTACACCGGATCACAGGCTGGCTGCCACAAATGCACAGCCTGGTTCTCTGGGTTTCTGCATTGCCTCACCAGGAGAAAGGCCTTTCTAGTGACTTTCCCCACTGCCTTCAGATTCTGCTTGGCGTGACGGCAGCTGCTGACCACCGACGTTTGGCATTTTCATCCACATCCAGTGGCGTAGCGTTTGCTGAGCTTACTCCAAGCTGCCCCTTCTACAGAACATCCCCTTCTCACCTCTTCATGCGTGGTAGCTCCTGCTTGTCCCTCAGACTTGACTCGGGCCGCGCTCCATGAGAGGCTTGTTCTGTGACTCTCAAAAGTATTCCCATATCTTGACCTTCAGCAGGTGATGCTGAGCTGCCACCTCACTCGTGTCGTGCTGACCAATCAGTGTGGGCTTCTTTGAGGGGTCTGCCTTTCTTGTTGCCTGTCCAGGGCCTCGTATGATTTCCGTAAGAGCAACTTAGTGTCACGCCAGCAAAAGCTCAGAGCCCTCTGCATTGCCATTTCCAATTCAGTGAAAGATGCCTTTGAAAAATAGCTTCTTTATTTTTAAACACTTTAAAGCATAGTAAAAAAAAAGGGGGGGGGAGGGTATCTTAGTCAGTCTGTCGTAACGAAATGCCATGGACTGAATGACTTCAACCACTGAAATTTATTTTCTGTATGTGTGTGTACAAGTGTGTATGTGTACAGGTGCATGTGTCCATGTGAGGGCAGAGGTCAAAAGAGAACTTTGGTGTCACACTTGAGCCTCTCCCCACTTGCTTGATACAGGGCTTCTGGTCGGCCTGGCTAGCCAGTGAGCTCCAGGGCTCCACCTGCCTCTGCCTCCCATCTCACCGTTCCTGGGATTAGAAGTGTGCCACACCACGCTGGCTTCTTGAGTGCGCTCTGAGGCTCCAGCTCAGACCCTAATACTTTCAAAGTAAACACTTAACGACTGAGCCATCTTCCCAGCCGAGGGGTTTATTTTCTGACAGTTCTCGAAGCTCGGATTCCAAGCTTGAGGTATCAGCGGGTAGTGCCTAGAGGGACCTATGGATTACTGTCTCACACTGAATGTTTATGTGATTCCACCTTTGGTGGGCGGGGGGGGGGTCAGTGGGGAGAGAGCAACACAGATGGAATGAACAACACAGGGGCACCTGCTGTGGCATTTCTGTAGCTATTTTTGGTTTTGGTGCTGGGGATGAACCTAGGGCCGTGGGCACATTAACCACACACTACCTCGGAGCTACACCTCAGCTCTGCTTTTTTTTCCGTATGAGCATGCTAGTCCCACCATGATGGCCCCACCTCCAAAGGTATCCTTGGCTGTTAGGACTTTAGGGGCATCTTTCAGTCCACTGCATAGAGCCTCACAGGTGACCCACTTACTGTTCGCAGAGATATCTGGAGTTGCGTGTTGAGAACTGTAAGGTCTTTGTTGGTTCCTCAGGTGGGACTCTGCTGGTGACTGAGAGCTGTTGGGATGCTTAGAATGTTGAGTTTTTGTGTGATCCTGTAGAACTGTATGCTGTCCCGAAGAGGCTTGCTTTCCCCAGCTGACGCTTTCTCAGGAATTGATGGCCAAAGGAAGGAAGTGGGTCAAAGCAGCAAAGGCCTCACTCAACAGATACCAGATTCTCTACTTTTGAACACCGCAAGGAAGGGTTGGTCTCTGGTACTGACACACATTTTTTGGCATGCCTATTATTTTTCCTCTGCTGTGGTGAAATATAACAAGGAAAATGAATTGAAGTCCTCATGTTCAGAAGGAGATGAAACAATTGTCATGGCCTTGGGTAAGGAAGCATTCATTTATTTAGGACTCCGTTGAGTGTACGTTTACCTCATTTCTAAAAGTAGTCTGCAAAGATTAGATCTGCCCCCTGATTGGATCAAAGCAAAGTAAAACATAAAGACACCTTGGCCACAGGCCCTTCATCTGCAGTGGCAGGGTACTTCTGGACTTGAGAACTGCTACTTTGATCCCTAGGTCACAGGTTTTAAAGAGTAACTGGCAGAAACCCATCATTCTGCAAGTAACTGACAGTAGGAGGGCCCATTTCCTGAATAAGTGGAACCATGAAAATGGAAAGTATCAGACTGAATAATTAGTCCAGGTACACACCAGTTTGAGGGAATACTAGGGTGGCTCTGAATTCTCCCTTTGTCTTATACAATTGGATGCTTTACCTTTATCAGAGTGGCTAGATGAAAACATAGCTCAGTAGTAGTGAGCTTGCCTGATGTGCACAAGACTCTGGGTTCAAACCCAGTACCACAGAAACAAACCAAAAATGAAATAGACCCAGGCCAGTGGCTTTTTATACTAACTTGGAAGAGAAGCAGCATGTGGTTGATTTTCTGCAAAGAAAATTGTAATAACATAGCCAACCTGGTTTTGACTCATCGTAGGATGAGCCAATGCAGAACACCCAAAGGTTCAATGGAACATCAGTTTAATAGACATGATATTAATAGGAGAGAGAAATGTTGGAGTCCTCCCCAAGGAAGAGCTAACATGTGTTTTGTAATCTGCCCCAGGAGGATTGCAAGTCTAGGAGAAAGACATGGTTGAGATAGAGAGTTCAAGGTTTTAGGGGCTAAGTATAACTCTGTGGTGAAGTACTTGCCTAGTATGGACAGGGCCTCTCATTTGATGCTAAGTATTAGGGTGGGGAAGAAAAGAAGGAGGGAAAGAGGAGAAGGAGAAGGAAAGAAGATGAAGAGAAGGGAGGAAGAAGAATTGTTCTTGTTTAAGGCTTTGGTACCTTCTGCTTGCTTGTTGGGTTATAGACCAAAAGAAGATACCTGCAGGAATAGTAGGCAGGTGGGAAAAAAGTAGAGTTGGAAATAGAAGGCATTCAAGCCTGGCTATGAGACATTAGGCCTTTTGTTTCCTGCAGGAGACAGGCTTATTTTTTATCCTCTTCCCCAGCCCCAACACATGGAAACAGATTCAAGTGATTTTATTGTATGGATTCCAGAGAAGAAAGAGACCAAGTGTCCTGCCTTTAAATCTGGAGATCCCACTAACGAGCATAATGAGCCCAATAAATGTGCAATCAGAGGAATGTTTATTTCCTCTGCAGTAAACTTGGAAGAGAATGAAAGGATAAATGTGAAAGCAGCAGAGCTTCCTGCCACAGAGGTTGAAGTAGGAAAAAAGGAACAAAATGTCTCCTCTCCAAACTGCTATAGAGACTGTGCCCTTGAGAACCTTTTTTTTTTTCTCTCCAGGCTGCTGTACTGGACTATGATTTAGAAGAAATTTTTTTAAAAAAAGATTTAATTAGCATTGTGATGATAAGGTAGTAAGATTGTTGCTGATCAGAGAGCTGCTTGGAGGAGTTCCTGCAAGGCTTTTCCACCTTGCCTCAGCATGGCATTCAGTGGTTGCAGGGAAATAGTGGTTGGCCAAGCCCATGTTGAAAGCCTTAGATCATACCTCACTGGTTGTTTTCCCTTATATATAATAAAGGAACCTTTCATTTCAGACTAGAATTCTGCGCCATGTGATAGGCCAAAATTTCAACAGAAACAAGTAGGAAGAAAGTTGCATGTGTCGTATTTTTTAAGGCAGCTGGAGAGCTATAAAAGCAATGAGGATGGGATGAAATATATTTCGAGAGAGGGAGGAACCCTCCCCAGGTGCCAAGCAGCACAAGCCGATCTCTTTGTGGGAGAGATGGCTAAGGAGGGAAGGTGTGTGCTGTTTCTAGGGGGGAGCTCAATATTTGTTTTGGTCCAAGGGAATGTATTCTCAGGGGAGGAGAAACCAGTAGAGTTTTTGACAGACAATGGAAACTGGAGGAGCCATGAAGGTAATTCCAGTTTTCCTATAAGATGTTTGCTAATTTCCAGGGCAGCATGGAGGCTTCGGCCTAGCCCGGAAAGGAGAAGGAAAACTTCACGATCTTGGGGGACAGAAGCCTTCTAGAAGGTACCCGCAGTGTTCAATCAGTTTAGATATTGTCTGAGTTTGGGTGGGATGGGATAGGAGACTTAAAGACCTCTAGAAGGCAGACCTTTCATGAATGAGGAGATACAGACCCACAAAGCTCCCAGGTCTAGAGAGCCACCTTTGGATGGCTAGGTGAGGTAGAGGGGACCAACTCACCAGAGCCGCATCCCATCTCTGAGTGCATATGCTGCTCCCCACCCCCATCGCTCACTGACTTGAGCCCATCCCTACAGGAGGAGATGTTTCCTGGAGACCCTGTAGTTGTTTACAAAGAACATTCACACACAAAGATAGGGCGGGCATGCTGCATAGGTAAGTGTGTCTGATAATAACCGGGACAGAACCACAAGGGATCCCGTAGTATTATGGCACAGCGGTAGAGCGCTGGCCTTGCATGTAAAGGCCCTAGTTTCAACATCCAGCACCACAGAAAAGGAGAAAAGAAAGAAAAGGGGGGAGGAAAAAAGAAAGGAATTGCTTCAAATTGAAGAAGCAACTAGAGGCTGATGGCTGATTTTATTTTATTTTAATAGAAACCATGAGCATAGTGGACAAAGTAACATTGCCCAATAAAATTACAGCGCCAGGGTAGGTTATCTTCCCTCCTCCCCTCTGTTCCTGCTTCAGAGAAGTATTTACCAACCTTTCCGAAATTACTGTGAGACTATTCAGAAACATACTATGTAAGGCATTCTACTGTCTCATGTTCTTAAGTTCACTGGATATCCTAATCAGATTTCTTTATAATAAAAGGGTTCATGTCAGAGAGCATGCTGGCTAATTCCCGAATGTCACACTGGCAGTCATTATTAATACCAGGAGAACTAGTGTGTAATTTAGAAAGCTCATATTGTGTGTTCAGAGAACACATGGAGAATAGCTGTATAAAAAAGAAATCAGGTACTAGCTTAGGTTGTGAGATCATGTTGATGAAGATGTTGGATGAGTTGAGTGCAGTGTCTCACGCCTGTAATCCCAGCACTCTGGGAGACAGAGGCAGGCGATCCCTGTAAGTTCAAGGCCAGCCAAGTCCACAAAGTGAGTCCAAGATAGTCAAGGCTACACAGAGAAACACTGTCCCAAAAAACAAACAAACAAAAATGTTGGATGAAACAGTGATTTAGAATTCCTTGTTACTTAAAATGGGCAAGACTTGGGTTTGGTCAAAATTGACAACTTCGAGCTGCAAAAGACTCAGACAAATTGTATGTCTGGGACCTCCACTTAGATAGTAAGTGGACCTAGAGTCAGTGATTAACAGCGTGCACTGCCCTTACAGAGGACCCAAGTTCAGATCCCACTGTCCATAAGGAGGCTCACACATGCCTGCAGCTCCAGCCCCAAACGATCTGATGCCCTCTGCTGGTGTCTGCAGCACAACACCCACACACCACACACCACCACCACCACACATACAGACACACACACAAATAAAAAATTAAAAGGAAATTTAGAGTATGCAAGTAACTCTTACACCACAATAATGAAAGATAGCTCCAGTCTTTAAAAGAGGCCAAGAGTCTAAATAGGCAGGTCTCCAAAGAAGATGAATGAATGAATGGCCCATAAGCCCATGAGAGAATGTTGAGCATCATTAACCAACAGAAAAACACAAGTCCAAGACACTTGATACCCGTTAGGATGGCAGTGACTAAGAAAATGACAGCAAGGATGGGAGGAAATCGGAGCTTCTGTACATCACTGGTGACAGTGTAAAGGTGGCTGGTGAGCTCACGGTGATGACAGGGACAATACCAGTGAGGTCTTGTTTTACCAAGTTCCGGCCGGTCCGTCTGTGCTCTAAAGGGTTTCTGTTGTGCTGACGACTGTATGGATGCTTTCACTCAAATTACTAACACAGCAACACCCAAATTAGTAGCATATCAATAGTCAGGAATCCAGTTCTGTCTTACAAGAGTCATGAGGAGGATTTCTAAAGTGCACCAGACCTGCGTCCTGAAACGTCCTGGTGGAGTAGAGCAGGTATACTGGGGTTTTCTTTTATTTTTTGACTTCCTATAAGACTTTGTATATATAACACAGATTGAGAACTGGCAAGGTGCATAGACATTGCTGGAGTTATGCAAAGCCGCTGTGGAGGGTCAGCTTGGTGCAAGAAGAGGGAGCTTGGCCAGGGTTTAGGAGCCTCTCGCTCCGATCAGGGTGTTTGTTCGTCTGTAAAGTGTGTTCATCTCTCTGCCATAGGGCTGAAGTAGGGATTTCCTTAGCACGAGTATATGCTCCTGAGAGCCTGATTATCTGGGACATTTTATATCCTCCTTACACTGGTTCCTTTTCCTTTTTTCCCTCAACCTAGAAATTCATGTCACATGTCCCCAATTCTGTTCTCTTATTGCTTCTTTTATAAAATACAGGTGTTTGCAAGAAGTTTCTCTACATTGAAATTGCTTTTTCTTAATGCAGACTTAACGACTTAACCCCCCCCTTTTTTTTTTTTTTTTTTTTTTTTTTGCTGCCCAGCTGTGTTCTCAACACCATTATGCTGACAAGGTTGGCAGAATGAAACAGTCTATCTACTTTAATGAGTAATATCAAATACTATTAATAGTCATGTCTAGGGTTAGTGAGAGTTGTTTCTCATTAATACTTACACTGGTCATAGTAATAAATCACAGGGTGAATAATAAGGGTTATTTGAATATTTAAAGACTGTCAAATAAAGTTCTTAGTCTTAGCCATGGTTTCCATCTGGGAAATACAGAATTCCTTGGCTCTTAGGAGGGGGTTAGAATCTTGCTCTTAAGTTTGCTTTTGTTTTGTTTTGTTTTGTTTTGGGTTTGTTTTTAGTTTTGTTTTTTTTTTTTTTTTTTTTTTTTTGAGACAGAATTTCTCTGTGTAGCCCTTGCTGTCCTGGAACTAACTCTATAGAGCAGGCTGGCCTCAAACTGAGATCCTCCTGCCTCTGCCTCCTGAGTGCTAGTGTTAAAGTTGTGAACCACCACCATCTGGCAAGTTACTAATACCATATTAGATGTCCTTTCAAACTTAAAAATAAGGCTAGGTTTGAGCATTTCTTGTGTGAGCCAACAGTGCAGATTCCGGGACTCTGACATAGACCTCTAAGCTCTGCGGTCCTGGAGAGGTGAAGACCCACTTCCTCCAACTGCTGTATGAACACTCGTGTGGTCCCTGGGGGTATGGCACCTGCCGCTGGCACTGCAGGTGTGGAACAGAGCTCCCGTACTGAGTGTGCATGCTCTACCCCGCGTGTTAGCTCCAGGGCCATCCTGTTAGTGGGTGTGGGCTGAGGTCCGAGCTGCTGCGGTTCCTGCAAACTCCCAAGTGATGCTGGTTCAGCTTGTCTGGAACTATACTTGGGGACTGGGGAAATGGCTCAGAGGTTAGAGCATTTCCCACACAGCGAAAAGACAAGAGTTGGATCCCCATGTTTGCCGGTCGGCAT
Organism: Psammomys obesus; assembly: GCF_907164565.1. Lineage (NCBI taxonomy): Eukaryota > Metazoa > Chordata > Mammalia > Rodentia > Muridae > Psammomys > Psammomys obesus. The sequence continues at coordinate 23,058,295 of NW_026596069.1, forward strand.
GGCAGCTCACCTGTAATTGTAGCTCAGAAGGCAGAAACGGGATCTCAAGAACAAACTGTTTAGCAACTGGGGAGCTCTGCTTGACTGAGAGACCCCGCCTCAAAGAATAAGGTGAAAGAGTGGTTGAGGAAAATTTATGACATCAATCTCTCTGATGTGCACACATGCATACACACATGTGTTTATATACCTTATACACATGCTCACATGCATGCAAACATGCACACCCACATACAAATGAAAAGAAGAAAAAGAAGAATAAATACCTCTTGTCCTGTCCATCCATCTGTCAGAACTTTGTCTGCCTTCCTTTAAGAAATATCCTCTCCTACTTTTCAAGAAGTTCAGCAGCAAGATTCTGCATTTTATATTCCTCTGCTTCCCAAGCCTCAGTCAGGACCCCATTAGAACCTTCCCTGCCATGTTGGACTTGGCACCAGGGTAACCTCAGTCCTTTCCGTGGAGCCCTTCCTGCCCTTGATGGTAGAGGTATTTAGTCAGCAATGAGAGGCAGAGGGTATCTTTAGAAGGTCTTGGTTCCAGTTAGCCCTCATCTGTGAAATTTTTAAGTGATTGGTGTTGTGGCCTCACAGGCTGTTCTCAGCAACTGATGGCCTAGTGCAGACACAAGAAGCTTTTGAGACAGCCTTCCCACACAGACAGATCTCTATTGTTAGCCCCAGAGTACACACAACTGAGTAGCACACACCCTGTCTAGGGAGACCAGACAGTATATTTGTGCAGAGTTGGCATGTGCAGTGGCAAGGGACTGAGAACCCAGAGAAGAAACGTCTGGCACAGTCAGATGTATTCATGGGTTCTACGTTCAGGAAAGGCTTTCTAGGGATGGACCTTTGAGAGGTGAGCAGGAATCATGTGGGCAGGCCTATGAAATGGCTCAGAAGGGAGGACATGCTGAAGAAAGACAAAATGACGTGATACCCAGAAACTGTCTGGAAAAAAAAAAAAACAAAACTGTAGCCATGAAAGGGAGGTCTGGGATAGAAGCAGTCAATGGTGCAAATGGCTTTTTTTCTTAAGAGCCATGACAGCTAGCCATAGTGGCCCATGCCTGTAATCCCAGCACTCAGGGAGGCAGAGCCAGGTGGATCTCTGTGAGTTCAAGGCCAGCCTGGTGTGTTCAGAGAAACCCTGCCTCGATAACAACAAACAAACAAAAGCCCCCACAACAAAAAGTCATGTATGTCTAACTAATAACAAACAGGGGCTCTGAATCTCTGACTCTCCTTAAGGACCTCGCTTTCGCTCTCGGCCAAGTTCCCGCTTTCCCTACCCCATCGTAGGTTTGAAATGAATGTTTGAAAAACAAACCTGATCTGCTTTAAATGGCAAAGTTTGCTTAAATAACATGGAGCTTGTGATATCCATCCGTCCACATAGTCAGAAAGATCAAAGGCCGCCGCTGCTTGTGTGCGTTGAGTCCTGCTGCTGTTGGCAAGGCTGTGCCTGTGGCGGGCATGGGGCTTGTTAGGTCTCCCAGGGAGGTGTACGGCTGGCAAGATCCTTTCTCCTCTGGGGGGGAAAAATATCTCTAAAACTCCTTTTTAAAAGCGAGAACAGTGATTGGTACTGATAGCTGTTTCTCACATCTTTTAGATGGCAAATTCTGAGAGTAGCAGAAGCCTTCTGCAAGAGGCAGCTTTAGCCATTACAGGCATGTGCCGACATACCCATCTCAACCCCTGTTCTTTCTAAATTACACAGACTACAACATTCTGGTATAGCAGAAAAAAAATTAAGACCTTCAAGAAGCCCCTGGTACAAACAAGCATCCGAATCAATGCCTTCTCACAACTGGTGCTTAGCAAACCATAGGAGTATTCCTGCAAGAAAGTGTGTCTTTGCATCCCTAGTAGCACGGCTGCTCTATGCCCAGTTGGCACTGGGGAGTGAGGACTCGAAATGGCTTCTCTGTCTGATAAACATAAGATTTGCTGTCTCGGGCTTTCTCTCTCTTTCCATTGTCCATGTATATGTGTGCGTGCACATTTCCAGACGTGTGCGGCCACACCTGTGCGCAGGCGCTTGTGCACACATGTGCCTGAGCGTGTAGAGGCTCAAGGATGATTTGGGGCTCGTCCTCCATTCCTTTCTCCCTTCATTCATGGAGGCAATGTCTCCCAGTCAAACTTGGGGCTGGTTTTGCCAGCCAGCTTGCTTGGGGCATCATGTCTTCGCTCTTTGTGTGGAATTTTGAGTTACAGGCAGGATGACATGCCCACCTGGCAGTTACATGGGTTTCTGAGGCTCTGAACTCAGGGCTTCACAGTTGCACAGTAAATACTTCTACTGCTGAGCCATCTCCCCATCACCTTAACCGTTCTTGAGTGGTGTCCTAGTAACTGTTCCGTTGCTGTGAAGAGGCACCATGACCAAGGCAGCTCTTCACCCCCCATCACAGGGGGGTGTAGTCCTGGCTGGCCTAGAACTCTGTAGACCAGGCTGGCCTTGAACTCACAGATACCCACCAGTTTCTGCCTCCTGGGTACTGTGATTAAAGGTGTGCACCACCACCACCTGACTCAAGGCAGCTTTTATAAAAGGAGAGGCTTAATTAGGGGCTTGCATGCAATTTTGGAAGGTTAGTCTATTGTCATCAGGATGGGGAGCGTGGAGGGAGGCACAGCACTGGAGCAGTAGCTAAGATCTACATCCTGATCTGCAAGCTGAGAAAGAGACTCTGGGCGTGGCACGGGCTTCCCCCAGTGACACACCTCCTCCAGCACCTCCCAGCCCTTCTAATCCTTTCAAATAGTGCTACTCCCTGGTGACCAGGCATTCAAATATATAAGCCTGTAGGGGCCATTCTTACTCACGCCACCACAAATGAACAGTGCAGTCGCAGTGAGTGGATTACGTCATCACTGTTTCCTTCAAGGATCTTCTTTCCAAACTGCAACTCTACCATTCACAACCTCTCTCCTTTCTGGGCTCCTCCAGGCCACGGCAAGTACCGTTCTCCTTTCTGCCTCTATGAGTTTTATGACTAGATACCTTATGTAAATGGAATCTGATTTCGCATGGCCCAGCATCCATGCTGAAATATGTCTCAGAATTTCCTCTTTTAAAAAGCTGAGTGATAACTCCATTGTGAGTCAGTTTCTTTACCTGCTCCTCTCTCAAGGGACATTTTTTCCCCCAAGGGACATTTTGATTGCTCCTAACTGTGTTGTAAGTGATGGCACTGTGAATGTGTGAAAATATGAGGTTGGCCTTCAGGAGGCTCTTTTGTATGTGTGCGTGTGTGTCTTCGGGTGCTCATGTGTATTGTGCGCTTGTATACATGTGTGTGTAGGTCTGAGAATAACTTCAGGTGTCATTTCCTAAGTGCCTTTCTGCTGTTTATTTGAGAGGCAATCTCTTCTTGGCTGGAACTCACCAAGTAGGCTAGGCAGGCTGGCCTGTGGGTGCCAGGGATCTGCGAGCCTCTGCCTCCTCACTTAGGACCACTGGCTTTTCATCTGTCGCCATGCCATCTTTTTACTTGGATTCTGGGGCCTTCATTAAGATCCTTTTGATTGAAAGGCAAATAGTTTACCAATCTAGCAATCTCTCCAGCCCTTCCAGTGGCTGTTGAGCCAGGACATAAGGCTTTGGTTCTCCTCTCACTGACACAAACCAAGAGTCTCTGGGGCCAGTCACAAGTCACTGATTCACAGCCCCTCTACCTGTCAGCCAAGGGAAGGCCTTCTACTGCTTACATCTTGCCCTATATATTGCCCTTTATATTCTGGCCTGGAGCACTCAGCCGCTGGCTTTTACTTCCTCACAGGTGGGATTGGGCGTGGAGTGGCCCTTTGGTCTCAGTTCAGAATCGGCACTGTGGAGTATCCCCAGCAGTCCTGAAGGCCTGTGTGTACAGAAACCTATCGCTGTGAGCAGCCATGAGTTTGACCCTCAGACAGGGAGAGCTCAGCATTTGGGGGGCTGTGCACTGAGTGGGCAGGCCAGACTGGCTGGCTGCCCAGCATTCACCTTCCTGGGAGGCTGCCACTGCTACAGTGATGGAAGGAAAAGAAAGCGTAAAAGCCAGAAAACATGATGGTTCTTACAGAGTAGAATGGAAAGCAGCCTGCCTGACTCCACAGTAGCCCTGCCAGGCACGCACGTCACTGTGCGTTTTTGACAGAAACAAGCCACACTGATTTATAACATGTCAGCGCATGTCACAGCCATCAACAGTCGTGCTTGTTAAAAGAGAAAACTTTGGAGGAGCTTGAAAACACGCTCAGGAGGAAGGTGGGAGGTTGCACAAACATTTCCAGGAAGGAGCAGAGGCAAAGGCTGCTAGACAAAACTGATTTTCAAGTAAGGACTGGTTTGAAAATTTTAAGACATGTTTTTCTTGGCACATGGCAGCGTTCACAGACACAATGAGGCCAGCTGCCTGACTCCTGGCAGACAGGATTCCTCCCAAGTTCCAGAACCGTGTGGAGATGCAGAGGCGCAGGCCTGGCTGAGGACATTCCCAGCAAGGGACACCACCCTTTTCTTGGGGAGGGCTAAGTCTCATGAAAGAGGCAGAGAATAGGCAGAAAAGATGGACAAAGGAAACCTCCAAGAGCTGATGAAGAAGGGCAAAGGAGGACCACGAGATGGCCTAGAAGATAAAGCTGCTTGCTGCCATAGGAGCCGACATGGTGGAAAGAGAACCAACTTCTGTACAGGTTCTCTGTGTGTGCACACATGCACGCACGCACACTAAATAAGCACAATTTTTTTAAAGGAAAATGAGATTCAGGCAGTGGTGAAGTAGGAGAAAAAGGGTGTACACTGGGTTCCACACAGCCACAGTGGAGTTCTGCAGTGCACCAGGTTGACAGTACGGCTAACAGCCATGTGGGCTGCAAACTTCCCCTCCTGCCAATTCCGAGAAACATGTCCCTGCTGGCACCGTGCCAGGAAACAACAACTATTTTCAAAGAAAAGAAGGACTCTCAGGATAGCTAACTTTGTTCAGGATTCGAAATGAAAACAAATGAAGAGAGACAAGTGGCAATAAAAATGAGAATAAAAAGGAAGGGGTAAAAGCAGACACCCACACAGATAAAGTAGTGTTTTTCCAAACAGGTAAATGGGAGACCTTGATGAGCTGTATTTCGGGGAAAGTACAAATGTAATACTTGTGGTTGGTAGTAATGATGGGGCAGTGGTCCGTAAAGGCCGCGGCATTCAGGAGCTCCAGGTCAGGGGCCTTTAGGTTGGGGTTAGCCTTTACCACCATCAGCTCGTCCTCTGTCAGGAAATGAGGCAATAACATGTTTGTAAGGGTAGCATGCCTCCTTTCCAAAACCAGACATCTGCCCTGCTGGATAGCTCAGTGTGGGTGCTGCTTCCTGACAACGCACATAGAAGGCCCATGAAAAGAAGGCTAAGGATGGTGGTTCACACCTGTGGTCTTAGCGCTTGGAAGGCTGCCGTGGGAGGGTCTCAAGTTCATAGCCAGCCTGGGCTACAGGAAGCTATTTCAAACAGACTAAACAGGAAGACAGGGAGAAAAATGAGATGGGAGAGAGCCATCGTCCCCACTCGTCTGGCCTGCTCTTTATGTCTCTACACGCAATAAAGAGGTCTTTTGCATGGTTAGGGTTTTTGCTGCAAATCAATAAAGTGAGGCAAATAAAAAGGTTTAAATAATTTTTTAATGAGACAAATAGATAAATCATGAAGGTTCACAATCTGGGTTTGTAAAGGTTCCAGTTAGAGTGCCAGACTTACCTCTGTGTTAAGTGAAAAGTGGTTGCCATACAAGCAATGAGGACCAGGTGCCCAGACCCCAAATAAAGTAGAAATGGCAGTGGGCATCTATCACCCTAGTTCTTCTACAGCAAGATGGGAGGAAACAGAATCCCTGGAAGCCAGTGGAGCAGGCGAGCTTGGCGTATGCATCAGTGAACAAGAGGCCCTGCCTCAACAAGCTCGAAGGTTGAGGCCAACACGTGAGGTTGACCCTGACCTCCACGTTTGTGCTGTGGGTACCTGAGGGTCCACGCATGTACACGTTGCCAGCTGGGATACCCAGAAAGGCCTCTGGACAGCACAGGGCTTCCATCACCTTGAAGAGGGGTAGCCGAGGTTTCTGAGCTTGATTGGCTCTCGTCAGCGCCTGCACCTACTCTCTCCCAGCGAGAAAGCAGGTCCTTAGGGCTACCGTCCTCAGAGAAGCTGCTTTGGCCTGCAGAATTCAGAATTCTAAAAACAAGAGCCGTCTAGGCTTAGCACAGACATTCTAGGTGTGAATGGAATTGGTTCACACTCATTTCACGACATTTGTTCTGAGGCACGCTCTGGAGTTCGGACCCCTGGCTGCCATTCCTAAGAGTCTTCTGGGATTTCTAGCTCGAGAAGGTGTAGGGCTGACCTCTTCCCTTTACCTCCACTTAGGGCTGACTTCTTCCCCCAGGAAGCACGTGGCTTCCTAGAATGTGTATCACAGTATTAGATTAGGGTGTTAGAAGAGCAAGAGAGGTGAAGCTATATGGATAGATAAGCTTTTAGCCTGAGGATCTGGGCACATGGGGATGGCTCCTGTGCACTGAGACAAAATGGGGGGCCTGTTACGGATAGGATCTCTTTGGGCAGATGGGGCGACTTTGGCCCTGCACCTCTCTTTTGAACAGATTAGAAATTAAACGCTTCTTTTGGGTTCCAACAGAGCACAGGACATAGCATTCCCCACGTCACACGTCACACGCTCAGAGGTCACGCCAAATGGCAGAGGACTAGTGGGCAGCAATGGCGAATGTTGAGAACAGCCCTTTCACAGCTCGGGGGAAACCGCCGGGCGGACGGGCTAGTGGAGTCTGCTGCTCTCATGGCCTCTGTCTTTTCTGCAGGTCATCACAGCCGGCCTGTCGCTGGTGCTGTTCGACGTCACCCTGACCAGAGCAACTGTAGGATGGTAAGTTCTCCGCAGAGAGGAGATGCAGTTCATCAAAGTAGTGATTTTCACTCAAGTGAAGCAAGAATGTGTGGTGGGTAGATGTGTCCATCTTAAGTAAATTTTTTATATTGGCGACGCCTTCCCTGTCTTACTGAGTCATTGATTGATTGATTGCAGTACTAGGGCTTAAACACGGTGCTTCATGTGTGCTTCCTGTATGCTAAGCAAGCACTCTCCTCTAAACTACATCTCACACTGAGGCCTGGGCCGGCCTTGAACTTGCATTGATCCTCCTGCCCTGGTCTCTCTAATGCTGGGGTGGCAGATATGAGCAAGCGTGCCCCGCTTCATTATCTTTCAGATGTTATCGCTGTGTGAATTTATATGTAGAAGAGCACACCTATCACTCATACACAACTGAGATAATGCACGATGTCAGGCACAGTGCTGGATGCTTGGACAGCGTGCTCTTACATATCACACAGCCTGAGAGTTTGTTTCTGTTTTGTTTTTGTTTTTCAAGACAGGGTTCCTCTGTGTGGCCTTGGCTGTCCTGAATTCATTTTGTAGACTGGCCTCTACCTCACAGAGATCTGCCTGCGTCTGCCTCCCCAGTGCTGGGATTACACCTGTGCGCCACCATGCCCGGCTCATTTTCAACAGCTGAACATTCCACATAAACCCTAACTAATACCCAGTTCGGCAGGCTACCAGAATACCTTAGTCACTCGTCCATCTCAGAGTCACCACTGTTGGCACTCTACCATTGGTCCCTTGCTGTTCGAGAGAGGGGAGGATTGGCCGCTCGGAGCCCTTAGGCATACCAAGCTCACAGGTGTCTGTGTCTCTTAAAGTGCTTCAGTGTTTCCATTTAACCCATCCCCACGCTCATGTGATTTTAAAGCTTACACTACTTGGCCCTACCCAAGCACAAAAGTGCATGCACACCTAAACACAGGTACTTGCGTGTGTACACACAGAAATCTAAAGCATCTGCAGAGGTTGCCGTGCGTCTGACATTTTGCACTAATACCATCTCACTTTCACAATCCTCCTAGTTACGTGTGCCGAGGTTCTGAGGCATTTGAGTGATTTTCCCCCCTCCAGGATTTTAAAGCTGTGGGGGGATTATATTAGAGTTGAATGCAGGCCTCCATGCTTCCAAAGCCCTGTAGCCTAGAACTGACTCGAGCGCTGTCAAGGACTTGCCAACAGCACTGCGTACAGTGTCAAAGCCCATAAGGGAGACATGCAGGAAACTGGCTTAAATGGTCCTCTTCCAGTAAAGAGTCCTGGAGACAGCCCACGCACTGGAAGAAGGGTTTGCTTTGGCTCAGTTTCAGGCATCCCCATGGCCTTTGGGCCCAAATGAGGCAGAATTTCGTGGCAGAGAGCATATGATGGAGTCGGATGCTGACCGTATGGGACAGCCTGTAAGCAAAGAATGAGAACCATCTCTAACAACCAAATTTCCTCCCACCAAACTCCACCTTTTAAGGGTTCTAGCTCTTCCCAGTAGTGGCACAGACTGACGACAAAGTTTTAATACATTGGGCCACTTACTGAAACCATACCAACAGTCAACTGTAATGAGCACAGTGAAGGTTGGACAGCAAAGAGAGCGTTCCCTGGGATGAGGCAGCCTAATTCCTGGTCAGGGTCTGACTTGGTAGATACATCTGTGGATGTTTAGGGTAAAAACTTCATTATTGTACATTTTCAACTATGTTTTATGAATTTTTTCACAACTTCATCCATGTGCACAATGGCTCTTGAGTGTGTCCACCCTCAATTCACACACTTCTAGGCCCTTTGGAGTTCCCCTCCCCATTCGCACTCTCTGTCTCCCTACGCCTTCCCTGTTTCCTAACCTAATGAGTCATATTAGTGCCACCAGCTGGAATGCTGGCAGATCTTGTTAGCGTGACTGGCCTGCAGTTAGTCCAGGTCTCTCCAGGAGCATCCCATAGCACCCCTCCCCATCCTCGTTCCTTCCGTCCCTTTCAGCACGTTCATTGAGCTGTGGAGGGAACATTAGGTTTTAACAGTATAGCTGTGATTCTGTTGTTAAAATGTCAAAGTGTTCTGTTGAAGCCATGTTGATGTCTGTAGTCCAGGCTGCCTCCCAGGGCTTTGCCTGGGTCGGGGGCCATGTCTATGGTCTGTTCTGTCAGCAGAAGCCGTGTAAAAGCCCATGGTCTGTGCTCCCACTGACCATAAAGAGCAAGGAAGCCACTTCTGTAGGGACATAGATGACTGCAGATGAATAGTTGAGAAAGAGGGACATGGAAGGCTCCTGTGACAACCCCCACCCCACCCCCAAAGTAGCAGCCTAAACAGGAAGCCATTGAAGAGAACTCTTAGTGTGATAAGGTTGCTGAAGCTAGGTCTCCACAACTGATGGCCTCTGGTGGGGTGAGGGGAACGGCTCGGTTCTATTTAAGGGGCAGGTCACCGAAAGTCTAACCATGCTCCAGTGAGTATATAGATAACACAAATTGTTCTCTTTTTTGGGGGGGAGGTAGGAGAGATTTGCCTGGCCTCTAACTCACAGAGATCCACTTGCCTCTGCCTCCCGAGTGCTGGGATTAAAGGCGTGCACCACCAGCAGCGGCTAATATTTTTCTTTTTCTTTTTTGGGAGGAGAGGTCACAAAGGTGGGGGTGGGCATGGAACAACTGGGGAATTTGTGTGATGGATGCATGATGTGAAATTCCTACAAAAATCAGTAAAAATACTATGTTGAAAAATAAAATAATAATGAAGAAATGTTTACTGAGTATTGCCAGGCATAGGGGTACATGTGTTTAACCCTAGCACTTAGGTGGCAGAAGCAGGTGGATCTCTGCACATTTGAGGCCAGATTGGTCCACAGAGTGGGCTCCAGGACAAGCAGAATTACATAGTGAGACTCTGTCTCAGAAAAAACCCACATAAAAATGCTTTCTGCTGAGTGCTGCATGTAGCACATGGAGACTCTCTTAAAGAAGTGTTCCATATTATCCAGTTCTCACGGGATGGTTTAGTGAAAACAGTCAGGAAGACAGTCTGGGACGGATAGGGTGGTAGTTATTGGAATGTACAGTGGGTGTGAAGACGAGGTGGGAGAGGGTGAGAGTGCTCAGAAGGCAAGCCTCAGAACTGGCTTGGCACAGCACCTGACACAGATGGCAAGGGCTTACTTAGGCAGTAGGGTAGGAGAGAACTGGCCTTTCTTACCCAGGGAAGACAGGACCAGAGGTGCAGATGTTGAGATAAGGATTCAAAATAGGCTCTAGGCCACACAGCTAACCCCACACTTGCTCTTTCTGTCCTGAGACAGAATGGCACTACAGTGGGGAGGAAGGCAGATGCCTCAAAACTGTCAAAAGAGGACATACAGGCCCTCTGTATGTAGTATGTATGCATGCATGTATGTATGCATGTATATATGCATGTATGTATGTATTTGTGTCTGTCTTATCATGAGGCATTTAAGTGGTTGTCCCCTGGATGAAGAGATCATACTAGAACTCAAAACCAGTCCCTAGTGTCCAAACCTTCCAGAACTAGAGCACTGGCAAAGGCTTGTCAGCAGTACAGGTCAGTGTGCGAGGTCAAAGGAGACACTGGGAAGGCAGCTCCCATGTTTCTCTTCTCACCTCCATGGTCCTCCTCTAAATTCTTAGAGCATTTTTCTTTCTTACACACACACCTTCGTATTTTGTATAGAATTTCAAAATGAACCAAGAAACCCAGGTGTTGGGTTGAGTGTGAGAAATCAGAGCGAGGCGGCTCTCAGACACGGGGGAATGTTAAGGCAGACCAGTAAAGGCGGGGTTGTCAAGAATGTCTCCAGGCTGCTTCACATCCTGTGGAATGGATGCTATGCCCTAAACAAAATGGAAAGAAAGGCCGTTTGGACCCCAAATCAAGGAAGCAGCATCTAAGTCTATTGCAAAATCAACCTTGGCTGTGGAAATTCCTGGGTTTTCAGAACTCTTGAGGTTAGGGATGGTTTTTCAGCCTCAAAGAATTTTCCAACCACAAAGCAAACCAGAAGGGGCGTGTCAGGCTGTAATTCCAATTTCTGTCTCTTGTGAGGTGATTGGTCTGTCCACTCTATGAGTTCAAGCATAGCCAGGAGGCCAGGCCAGCTCTCAGGCTTCAGATGGGAGTCACTGGTCTTTGTCTCCTGGGAATGTCATAAGTCTTTTATAAAAGGGCAGGGTTTGCAGGTCTTGGAATTTTTAAAAATATATTTTAATATTTAATATTTTAATATTTTCCTGTACAGTTATTGTTTCTTGTGTTTTGATTAGTCACCAGCATTTAGAAATTGGGTGACTTCCTTCTACAAATCCAGATTTCCATTCTCCTTTGAAAATGGTGAGCAGCCGTGAGTTTGTGTTGGGTTTGAGCCCGCACATGGCAGCAGCTGCTGGAGCAGACAGACTGGAAAATGCTCTCTGATGACCACGGTCTGCCTTCCTGGCAGGGCAGCATCTTAACTCATCAAACCAGGTCATCTAAAGTAGGGTTTCTGGGCTGGCAAGATAGCTCAGTGGGCAAAGGTGTCTGCCCCTAAACACAATGATGTAAGCTGGATCAAACTCCACAGACTGCCCTCCAACTTTCACACACATGCACTCACATTCACACATACAAAAAAAAAAAAAAAAAAAAAAAATAGATGCATGAATGTAAAAAATAAAAATGCCAGATTTTCCGCTCTTGACACTATTGGTATGTGGGGAGAGGTTATTCCTGGCTGTGGGGGTACTGTTCTGTGCCTCCTTAGACCTCCACCCTATATGCTGGCAGCACCCTCATTTGTAATGGAATGTCTTTAAGGCATTGGAACGTGTTCCCTGGGAGGCAGAAGCACCAGTCTCAAGGCTCCTGGAAGTGGGCGGAGAGAATGTTATCTGAACAAGATCCTAAGGAATTTGCTCATCTCCTGAGATTAGAAATTTGAATCAAGTCTTGGCCGCATCTCCCGGGCAGCCTGGGGATGGCTTCGAAGGTGGCTCTGTGTGGTAGGCAGAGGTGTGAACGCCCCCCTCTCTCCTGCCCCCAGGTGTGGAAGTGGGGGTCAGGCACCCTTACTTCTTTGAGTGTATCGTTACATGCTGGCTGGTGATTCAGCCTTCCAGAGACAGTACCCGAGAGCAGTCATCCACCCACATACTCAGGATGTCAGAGTTCACAGTCTTTAATTAAAATCAGCAGGCTCATGTAGCCAATCGCCTTGTTTTTCATGATAAAAAGTCTATCTCAAGCTCAATAACTGTTTGAATTTATATATAATTCATTTTTAATTAACACAATTTTATACTTTACATTGATTCATTCTATTTAAAAACTTAAGCAAAGGGGCTTCAGCACATGCAAAAGAGAAACCTTGCCTGTGAGCAGTCTCCCTGCTGAATAGGATTATCTGTGGCACCACCCCTCAGAATTTTACAGATTCTGAGGGGAGCACTCTGCTTTGGATCACGTGTACGGCTGTGGGGAATGACCGTGGTGCATCTGCTTCCTTCTGAGGAGTCCATGACAAAGCCTTGCCTTTGTCCATCGTTCATTGGGCCTGCCCTCCTTCCATCATAGGTGGCCAGCCATGACAGCTGCCCACATGTGATCCCAATACAAACCTCATGAACACCAAGGATCTTTAGAAATGATTGCAAAGAGCTAGATACACACCCACATACCCCAATCAATACTCAAGAGACTGAGGCAGGAGGATTGTAAGCTTGAGACCAGCTTGTGATACTTAGTGAGGGCCAGAATAAAGAAAAAGATCTTCAGTTATCTTTGAATGAAGATACTCTGTTCCTCTGATTTTTAGGGGCCCTTCCTGGAGACTGCTCAAGCCTTGGAAGACAGAAAAATGAATTTAGGAGCCAAGGGAAAATAGCCTAATATTCTCTAAATCCCTTTAGGGCTGACTACAGTGAATGAAACACACCAGTTTCCTGTTTGAATTAAATGTTGGCATCTCATCATTCAGGACTGGGGAGGTAGCTCAGTTGGTGCAGTGCCTGCTCAGGTTGTGTAAAACCCTGGCTCCACCCCCAGGACCACACAAACTGGGTGTGGTGTATTCTTGACTACAGAGTGAGTTTAACTTCGAGCCACCTAAGGCCCGAAGGTTTATTTCTTTTCATTCTCATACTGAAAGTACAGAGTGGTACAAATTGTCAAAGCGTGTCATACTTTATATGAGACTGTGAATTTCATTCCACGAGGGAACGAGATGTTAGGGAAATACATCCTAGTAAGGTAGAAGGGTGTAAAAACCAAGTAGCTGGAATACAGATGGGAGATGGGGAGCCCATTTAACCGTCTGGGCGCTCACATTGTGTGCTGGGTTTGCGTCTGAGGAAAAATACAGTCTGTCTGGTGGTTCAGTAGGAATTAAGCAGGCCACCACCATAATAGATGTAAGGTGAAACAAGGCCTTTGATCCCCAGCAGGAAGGAAGACTGCTGGAGGGCACTAAAATAGCGTCCTTGGGATGAGTGTGTGCTCTGCAGCCTGAGGTCTGTGCCTCCACCCGGTGAAGTGTGTTCCTTTCAGGAATGATGCGGATTACAGGGTTTGCAAACAGCTCAGTCAAGGTCCAACTTAAATAGTTGTAATGCTATTAAGACTCCGGGACCCCATGTGAGTCCTGCTGTCTAGAAAACAACATCAAAGCTCACCCCTTGGCTCGCCTCACAGTTTCATTTCACCATTCGCCAAGCTCCTCGGGTGCTTCATGAAGTCCCACTGCCAAAGGGATGAATGCGAGCTTATTAGACTCGGGATTGTTTCCTGGGCTGTGGAGGACAGCTGGCAGAGGGCCAGCCCGGTCCCTTCCCGGTGATTAAGGAGGATTAGTGAGAAGGGTTTAAAGTGAATTGTCCCACAGCAGAGCTCCTTGCAGCCCTCCTCTCGGGTTGCTGTGTGCTTGCCCAGCGACAGGAGGTAACGTGTGTGCTCTTGAACGGAAGCTGGGAAATGGGGCTTTCAAGGAGAGCGCGTGGAAGCACAGAATGGCTTCCCTCCACCCCATTCTTTACCAAAGAGAACAGGTGACAGGGCCTCCCCCATCGTCACACACTGGTATTTTAGGTCTGGTCTTTTGAAACGTGGGCCGTGACGGTGCCTCACTGAAGCAGTCCTACGGCAGTGACTGCACGTTTTCCTAAGTGTACAATATATGGTTCACAAGACGCCATTTCCAGCTACATTCCTGTGAGTTAAGGAGAAGCGATTGATTTCTTTTTTTTCTTCTTCGGACAGAGACTGGGTAGCCAGCCTGCTACTCCTGAGGCAGAGATTGCTGCTCCAGGAACTCATCTGCTTAGAGAATAGCCGTGTAGCCAGTCCACAATAGGCCAATCATGGCAGGGGGCCGTTCAAATATGTTATTCCTAAGCCGTGTATACCCTGTTAGTTGTGGTCAGATCCTATGGACTAGGTAGGGAGATGAAGGCTGAAGAGATCTGAACTCATGGCTGAGAGAGTCTGAGTTTATTTCTTTTCATTCTCATACGGAAAGTACAGAGTGGTACAAATTGACTGTATGTCAGCATCACCCATATAGGTGTTCAGTGGGAAAGTAATGTGTGTGTTTCTCATATTCAGCATTCCAGACACATTATAAATACAAAGGCACCAGTGTTGAGTATATGAGTGCTGAGCTTGCAGAAGAGAACTGGGGTACCGGGCAGGTAGATACGGAGCGGGGGAAGAAAGAACGGGTTTGATTGAACAAGCCTTTCACTGACAGGGACCCACCATTGTAACCCTGTAGCAGTGACCCAGCCCAGTCCCAGAAGAACACCGGACACCAGGCTGTATGCTGAGAAGTTTAAATAGGAGGTGGAGAGACCTCTGGGTGTATTACACTTTAGGCATGTTAAAATATCCACGATCCTCTCCCCGGCTGCAGTTCTCATGTCTTCATTTTCAAATCACCTATTACATTGGTTTCTGTGCTGCTGGGAAATTCATGACTCCCATCTACATGCTCACCTTTAAATGTTCTGTTAGTCTAAATTAGAAGCCACACCCTTAATTGTAAGGTTGTGTCTGTAATACAGTTTCATAGCCCAGAAGCACCCATGGAACAATGGGAAGTCCTTCCCTGCTTCCTCCTCTCTTTTTCCTTCAGAGTGTTAACCTGGTCAGAGCAAGTGGGACACACACGCCATCCCCTGAGGAGGTCTCCCAGATCCCCTACCTCCCACCCCGTGACTGACGTTTTCTCTTGAGTGCTGCGATGGTTCCTGGGCTACACGTGGAACCAGACTTGCCTGGGCTAGCTGTGGTAGAGTAGCTCTCCCCTGTTGTTTATGGGTGCCAGGCAGCTTGGCTAGCCGCAGGGTGTGGAAAGTTGACCATATGCTACTGTTTGCAGCTTCCTGCTCGGTGGACTTGGTGAGGCCCTGCTGGTTTTCTCAGAGCGGAGAAGTTCCTGATGAAGATGGGCAAGAAAAGGAGAGCCATAGGAAGAACACACCACAGTGAGCCCAAGCCAGGGTCTCTGCTGGACAGAACCCATGACCTGTGCACACCCTGACTGAGCTACACTCACTGGTTGCTGATGATTTGAACACCCCTCTCTCTCATCGCTTAGAGAAGGATTTCCAGGGACCTTGCACTGCTGTAGAGAATGGGTCCATCTTACATTTCTTTTCATGCCGAACCATCCCTCTCTGCTGCACCAAATTCTTCAGAATCAGGAAGCAGAGGATTTCATTGTTGTTGTTTTCTTTCTTTTTGTTTGTTTGTTTGTTTGTTTGTTTTGAGACAGGGTTTCTCTGTGTAGCCTTGGCTGTCCTGGACTCCCTTTGTAGACCAGGCTGAACTCAGAGATCTGCCTGCCTCTGCCTCCTGAGTGCTGGAATTACAGGCATGCGTCACAGCATCTGGCTGAAGCAGAGGACCTTAGTGGGATGGCTGTGTGAGCTGGATGGACAACAGCCTCTGGACCTAACTGCCTCCTACCAGATACTGCTCAGTAATTGAGGTCACAGACCATGGCATCTTGTTACATTCAGGAGGTTGTTTTGTGTCTTTACATCTTGGAGTCTCTTATACGCCTTGATTTTTATGGTTCACCCTGGAGCCCATGCCCCCCCCACACACACAAAAAAAACAAGACACCTGTTCCTGAGGGTTCATGGAGGATAGGGCCGGAGGGGTGGGGGTGAGGGTGAGTTCCGGACCAGGTGAGCAGTAGTAGCCTTTGTGCTTGGTGTTGGTTTATTTCCAGCTTCTAAATTCCCCTTGGTTCTTGTGAATTTGTCAGGATGTGCTGAATTCTGTAGACTATTGACCACCACTAGGTTAAGCTTGTGACTAATCAGTTAATTATCTGAAGTCTTTTAAGCACTGTGTAGCCCGGATGGACCTTAAATGCCTCACCTTCTGCCTCCGCCTCCCGGGTGCTGGGATTGCAGGCATGTACTACCATTCTAAGCTTTTGTTCCCAAGTTATGTAGCATATGTCATTCCTTCATAAGTGATCTCAGGTCATTGAGCACTGGATTTGATCTCTTACACCAGATTAATAATTCAAGTCCCATAGCTTGCCGCTAGATAAGAAAACTACTTTATATATATAAAATAATCACTTGATTCTGAATCCACCAAGGCTTAAGAAAATAATACTGGATATTTCTTCCTATTGATTTCACAAATATTTGATTATTCTGGCAAGTCTGGGAGAGTTTGGGTCATATTGAGGTCACTTCTCCAACCCTGAAGTATAGGAGACCCTTGTCATTGCTAGAGACACTTTGGGCTCTGAGAATTACTTCTTGTCACAGGCTCAGTCCCAGGATGAATGAAGTCAGCTCCATTATTGCTGATTTTTCCCCCAACTTGTTGGTTAAAAAAAGGAAATGAAACAGTAGGATGGATTTATATATTTAGAATGTGGGGACCTTTAGTTCATGTCCTTTTCTGATCTCTGCTTATCATTTCAGGTGAAAATGTTCCAAGACTTCATGCTTATGTCGTTTTCAGTTTCCTTTCTTAGAACATTTTTACATGTAGTCTTTCTATTATTTTTATGCCTGTTACCCGTGAAGGTCAAAAGAGGCGTCAGATCCACAGAAGTGGAGTTATAGGCACTAGTAAGCCGCCATGAGCTGGACCTGTGTGCTCACAAGAGTTACATGTGCTCTTACCCACTGAGCCTGCAATTTGCTTTTTAAAGTATTTTTATTTTAAATTATGTGGATGTTTATACGTATGTGCATAATGGGTGCAGATGTCCCAAGTAGGCCAGAAGAGAATATTGGGCTCCTGGAGACGGAAGTCGAGGAGGTTGTGAGCTGCCCAGTGTGGGTGCTGGGGGAAAGTCCGGCCCTCTGCTAGAGCAGGACTCGCTCTTAACTGAGCGTGTCTCTTACTCTTGTTCTTCATCTGTTGTAACAAGCTAGTAACATAATAATATCCTGTAGCTCAAATAGAGAATCTAGGTTTAAACTTTTTCTTTTTTAAATTTTCACAGAACTCTATTGCCCCCTGCCCCCATTGTCCTTCAAAATGTCATTAAAGCGGGTGGAGAGTCCTCAGCTGGAAAGGACAGCACAGCTGCCTATCCCAGTCCCGTTTCTAACAGGATGAACCTCAGAAACCTTTACTGAAAAGTTTTAGAGACTTCTGTTGTTAAGATTACCAGTCTCTAGTGTTTTCGGTGTTACTATTATTTTTATAATCATGTTCCAGAGTTCCACTGTTTCTGAAGTCTCGGGTGTTTTTGTACTGTACTGGTAGGGCGAGGCCGAGGGCAGGGAGCACCCTCAGGGCACTAACCGGTGTCCTTCAGCTTCAGTCTGCAGGACACAGGTTGCTCTGGACTTCTTACCTTAAGGTGTGGCCACCGTCTTTATCCCCGTCCCCTTTTATCATGCTCAGCCCTGAATGTTCAGTGAATCCAGAGATGAAAGCAGGGGCTCCCCTATCATGGCAGCACCCCTAGAGTTCTGCTGTGAGGATCTCTGGGCCCAGTGCTCCAAGATGTCCACGGCCCTCACGTCTTCATGCCCATTTAGTTCCGAGCTCTTACTAGCTCCAGTTTATTTGTTTGGGCGGGGTCTCTGTTATGTAACCCTGGCTATCCTGCCGGAAGTGTAGGCCAGGCTAGCCTTGAACTAGCCTGCCTCTGCCTCCCCAGGGCTGGAATTAAAGGTGCGCACATGACCACGCCTGATTCCCGTTCCATTTCAAAACCAGGGTGCTTTTGCTTTTGTTTTTTACTTGCATATTCCTTCTTTCAAGAGAGGCAAGGTTCTGTGTGATTGTGTATTAAACTACACTTCTGTGGCTGTGAAAAATAAACCATTTATTTTCTTGGTAATTTGCCTCTCTTTTCCCCTTTTTCAGTCCCAGCAGGGGAGAGGTTGGTGGTGTGCCTGAGAGTTAGGGTTGTTGCTGCTGGTGTACTTTCAGGGTCTCCTGGTGTAGCCCAGGCTAGCTCTGAAGTCAAGCCTGTCTTCTTGCCTCAGTCTCCCAAATGCTAATACTTGAGCTCAGGCACAGGCCCCTCTCACCACTTTCAGGCCTTTTGGCTCACACCAGTTAAGGCCACAGTCCCTTTTAAATCTAGGCTGTTCTGTTCCTGCTGGCCACACATGGCAGTGGAACAGTCAATCACTGTTGACCAAATTTACACATGCCTGTGATCCCAGCCCTCATCGAGGCAGAGGCAGACCTCTGTGAGTTCAAAGCCAGCCTGGCCTACAAAGTGAGTTCAGGGCAGCCACGGTTACACATGGAAACCCTGTCTCGAAAAATAAAACAAAAAAGACAATATAAAAAGATTTAATATAAAAGTGTAAAATAGGTCTGGGTATGGTGGTGCATGCCTTTAATCCAAGCACTCAGAAGGCAGAGGCAGGGGGATCTCTGTAACTTGAAGCCAGCCTGGTCACATAGTTCCAAGCCAGCCAGGGCTATACAGTAAGACCCTGTGTCTAAGTATAGGGAAGGGAAGTAACTCAACTCATACAAATTTCTGCTTCTCTCAGGAAGTCCAGTGTGGTGAGTCCTCTGAGCACTCTAAGAGGACTAGAAACTGTCCCCATGACCTCCAGGCTCTGCTCTCACGGGGATATAACCACGAACAGCACACCCCCCACCACGTGCCCCCCAGTTTACTTTCTAGTGCCGGAGATTTGATGATGAAAGGATTCACAGTTTCAGAGGCAGCACAGACAGACACTGGAGGAGACAAGGGCTCTTCTGAGGTTCTGAAGGAAGGTGGGGAGCTTCGCAAACACAGTTGGGCCCGGGGTTTGTGGTCTCAGTCGGTCTGTTGGGCCTCTGTGGGTATGAAGACAAGGTAGCTTTGGGAGACACAGGATGAGCCTAACAATGCTTCCAGGTGGAATTACTGACCTCTCCACCACTCGCCCAGCTCAAGCAGTGGGTCAGTTCTCATTCTAGAGGAGGAGACAAGAGCACACTGGAGATGAGCCTGCGGGTCATGATGGTTAGGTGTCAGAGTGAATGCAGACCCGGAACATCCCTCCAGTAGCCAGCCCTCACCTTACGCTTGTTGCTCACTCATCCAGCATCTCACCTGTTCTTCCCAAGAGGCCTCCGAGTGGGGATCATCCTTAGACTCACTTTTTGGAGGACACAGACTCAGAGGAGGTAAGTTCCTGAGGTCCAGCTGGCTAGGATGGGTGTGAGGACTTGGTGGTGGGCTTTGCCCATGCAGCCGCCACCTCTGAGTTCCCATGGTATTCTGTGGTCCCCATGAGAGGAGTCCACCACAGGGAAGTTGAGTGATAGCCTGGGAATGCACCTGGAATGATCCTTGAGTAAGGATGGGGAAGTGTGTGTGTGTGTGTGTGTGTGTGTGTGTGTGTGTGTGTGTGTGTGTATGTGTGTGTGTGTGTGTGTACAGGAAACCTCCACAAGGTCAGCCACAACTAGGCCAAGATTCCAGAGTTGCCATGCTCCAGGTTGTTTCTGGGCCCTGTACTGCTGTGTTCTGAACAAGCCAGGGAAGGAAGCTGCTGACCCCGGCTCTGGCAGCCTGTGAGCATCTGCCGACCTCTGAACTGGGCAGCACACCATGGGGAGGGCCCAGCCCGTGTAGAGACACTTGAGGGCGGTCAGACATCCCCCGTCCCCAGGGAACTGGGGGTTCTGAGCTTTGCTGGGAGTTGGCTTCACTCTTCCTCTGGCAGTCTGACCAGGCACAGACTATCATAGTAGAACACATTGGCATACACATCCCCTTGTAGCTCACTCTGGCCTCAGCCAGGAAAGGCCTGAAGGACACTCCCACCCTGTCCCTTGGCAGCTCTAGGCCGAAGCTCATTTAGAAAATTGTCTGCGCCAGAAGGAACATTTGAGTCATTTATTTCCTGCTCTCTGAGAAGGGCTGGCAAAGGCTTTTGTGCCCATTTGTCTTCACACTGGGGACTCTGAGCCTCAGGGAGAGCCAGAGAAGCCCTTAAAGTTTCAGAGACCTAATCCAGGCGCTGTCCACCTGACAGGTTGATTTGCAGGCCGGAAGTGGCACTGTGTCGTTAAGAGGCTTCAAGTGGGAGCTAACAGCTGGTTTCTGTCCGAGCCTCACTCGGTCTCAGGTTCATCAGACCCATTGCTGCAGGCTTTTGTCATCAATGTGTGTTTTCTAGCGGGGCTAACCTGTTCTCCCTGGCTCTGGCTGAGGCTGGCTTTTCTGTACCACAGGGTTGTCCTTGGGAGGGCATCTCCCCTCCCTGGCAGAAACAGCTCTGGTGGCCTTCTGCGTGAGCAGTAATCTCTGTGGCTGTAGATGGAAGCCTCCTCGGGGAGGCTGAGCCTGTAAGACACAGACTGAGCTTCACCCTCAGGCCCCAAAGTGTTTTCATTTGAAGCATACAATTCGGTAGTTTCCAGTTGGTTTACAGAGCTTTACAACCACTGCCCTCCCCTAATGATACATTTGTTTACCCTGAGAAGAACTCCGGCTTGCATTATCCCCATCCCTCCCCACCTATGTGGATACCCCTAGTCTGAGGCCTCCTCCCACCGGGGCTGATAGACTATTTGGCCGGTTGCATTACACCAAGATTTTTAAAGTGATCATCTGTCACACCTGCTTTCTTTCTCTAGCCAGGTAGACTGGGTGGGAGAAGAGGCGCAGTTCTGAACCCGAGTTGTGGAAGCCGTGGGCGGCCCCTGAACTGGGTAGGTGAGCTTCGGACACAGCAGCCAGCGAGGGTGCTCTGCACGCTGCCAGGCCCTGGTGGCCAGTTTCGAGTTTTGCTTCCCCGCCAGTTCTGTGTTGTTCTTACAACTGTGGTAAAACCTGTTCAGCGGGGCCGGGATAGCCTTACACAGCCCTGGGTGTGGCTGCCCGTCTGTGGTGACGGTGACGAGAGACAGGGCAGAGGAGGTGTAGTGCCATTATCAGGTAGCAGCACGTAAGCATTTAGCTCCGTTCTGGGAGCCTTGAAGGTGCCGCTCGGTCACACCGCCTTGATCTGCGGACTGACTGCTTGTGAGCTGTCTGCTCTAAGGAGGGGACTTGCTTTGGGGGGAAGGCAGGCAGCCTTGGAAGAGTCATCATCCTGACATTTCAGGGTTGTATGTGCTTGGAATAAGAGGAAGCATTCGGGAGGCAGAGTCCGGGCTCCCTCTAGGAGCTGCTGCTTTCGGGGTTCCCAACCACCGCCTTGACCTTTCAGAGAAAGCTCGGTTAGGAATTGCACCCTGGAGGCTGGGAAGAGACCCAGTGGATAGCAGGTCTGTCTGCATGTTAGCCACTTTCCTTGTCATGGTGACAAAATACCAGATAAAAACAATGCAAAGGAGGAAGTATTTATTTTGGCTAATGGTTCTAGGGACTTGGGGTCAAGGTGGCTGGATTCCTTGCCCCCTCGAGTGCAGTGAAGCCAGTGCCGGGCCAGGAGACAGGGAACCGGAGGCTGTTCATCCTCACACTGATCTTGATGAAAGGGAGTCCGGCAGAGTAGAAAATGGAAGCGGAAGTGCAGCTCTCCACCCGTCCCTAATTTCCATTGGCTTTTGCAAGGTGGTGAACTGTGGCCTCACTCTCCGGGTTTGGCTAGCCCTGTAAATTAACCTGGCCGGCAACTGCAATGAAAGTGACATTTGCCATTTCGAATCTAGACCCCAAGTAGCAGTGTATAACTCCATGTGCTCTCTGTGACGTGGCTTAGAGCCTCCTTTTGAGCCAGCTATAGGGACTCCTCTCTGTTTTGATCAGACCTTAGCCTGCTGAACCAGTGGCTGAGTGCTTCACGCCTAACCATGCGCCCCGCATGCTTGATTTTTCACCTCCAGCTGCCTCTAATATCAAGCATTGAGTTCAGTCTCTCAGGTCTCCCTCTGCCTGCATTAGGCGGAGGGTGAGGGCCTTGTGGAGAGGAGCAGAACAGCCTTCCAAGCTGAGGTCAGCCTATCCCAGCCAGCTCTTAGCCGACTGTAGACCTGTGACTGGGCCTGGTCAAGGTAAGCTGAACTTCTGGCTGCCTCAGAGACTCATGGGAAATAAGATGTCTGCTAATTTAAACCACTAAGATTTAGGTGGTTTGAACTGTAGCATTCTGATCGGCAATACATGCCAGCAGGGTGAAGAAAGGGCAAGAACGGAGCAGGGGGACTTCTTTGCTTAGAGTTAGGTACAGAGCGGACACTGTGGTTTCCAAAACCCCGTGCACGCATGTGTGTGATCAGTGCTGGGTGGGGGGGGTGGTCAAAAACCCAGGGCATCCCACACACTAAACACACACCTCAACCAAGCTACGCAGTCTGCCAGCCTCTGTCTTTGGTGGCCAGCCCTGAAAAAAAGATATCAGAGGAGTGCATTTGCAACCAGCCCTTGTCACTCCCTCAGCCACTGGGCAGCAACCAAGAGGCAAGAGCTAACGCCGGGGCTGACTTCACAGTTTGTCCCAGCTGGGCAACAGCTATGTTCTACGGTCCAAATCATGCTAAGTGAACACATGTGAGGCCGAGCTGGAAACGGTGCCCTGAAGAGCTGACATGTCAGCACCCCAGCCCTGAGAGCTGCGATGTTCTGTGTGGAGCCCACCCCGCTGCCCCGTGCAGCCTCTCTGGCAGCTCGGCCTTTTATGTTTTAGTTGTTGTGACGTACTGGAGGTTGAATTCACAGTCTTGTACGTGCTAGGCAAAGTGTTCTGCCGCTAAGATCTAGCTCAGCCCTTTTTATTTTATTTTATTTTTACCGTTCGTTTTTATTGGTATTTACGCCCAGTGAGTGTTTTCGATGTGTGTAGGTGCCTGTGGAGGCCGGAAGAAGGTGTCAGATGCCCTGGAGCTGATGTTACAGGTGTCCGTATCAGTGAGAGCGTGGGGAACTGTCAAGTCCTGCTGAAGAGCAGCAAGCACTCTTGCCCACCAAGCCCTCTCTCTGGCCCCTTTAAAAACAGCTCTTAACGCTTATTGACTGATGGGTTGAGTGAGGGAGTGCACGTGTGCAGAAGCCTGCGTCTCATGCCATGGCTCACGTGGAGGTCAGAAGACCACCTGTTGGGAGCTGGTTCTCTCCTTCACCGTACGGTTCCTGGGATTGAGCTCAGGTGGTCACGTTTGGCAGCAGGTGCTCACCTCTTCAGCCAGCTCACTGGCCCTCAGTTCTTAATTCAGAATTCAGCACAATGAGGGGGCGCTGGGCACGCATGAATACTGCACAGACACCACCGCAGTCCATTTCCAGAACCTTCCCATCATCCCTGACGGAGCTCCGTCCACGCTTCTCCTGCTGGCCTTCCCACCGCAGATGCCCCTGTCCTTTTGGTCCTCTTGGCTCCCCAGTCTCACCAAATGTTCCCAGGCGTCAGAGGAGCAGTCCAGTGAGGGTGTGGGAGTTGCACTTTCATTAATGCCCGACCTGTTTCCTTTGTTACACTGCAAGGATTAGGCATGAAATGAGCTTTGTCTAATGCCTTTACCGTCAAATCTCCAGGTAAGACAAGACAGATCACCCTCTTAACTCATCTCCTGGAGAGGTTTCAAGAACCCCTTCATCCCTTCTTTTAGCTTGGCCGTTCTTAGTAAGCACCTTTGCCCTCCAGTCAGGTGATGGGGAGTATGGCTGGGTGGATGGAAACCTTGAGTGCATCCACAGGGGGCGCTATTCATGTTCCTTGAGGGATCTTAAGCTGTCCCACCCAACCTGACTTCCAAAGCTGGATATGTAATTGTTGCTTCAGTAGCTGGCTCTTGGAGCATTCAGAATCCAGCCAGTTCTGGGGGCCAGAAAAGCCCCAGAGGAGTCCGGGGTCTGTCCAGGCCTGCTCGTGTGCATTCATGGAGTCAGTGAGGAGGTGAAGCGCTTGCAGACATCACCAAGTTTCCACATCTTGCAGCCCCTCTACACCCCATACATACATTCCTACACACACACACAAACACACATACACACAATCTGGCTCGGGGATTTATATCTCAGGCCTAAGGCCTGAGACAGGAGATCTGCTCTAGGCATATAGTGGGACCTGGGGGGGAGGGTGTTGTCATGAGCAGTGGTATCAGACCTGAGGCAGAAAAGACGGGGATTTCACCCCATCTACTCCTTTGAGGCGCAGTGCTGCTGTGCACATGGGAACAGCTTCCGAGGCGCGGGGAGGGGTTGGGAAAGAAGGGCCATGTGGCCAGATTATAAGGTAAATTGCCCCATGTCTAGCAGCCAACCGTTCAAATACACCAGTTAAAGGGATGGGGGATGGTGAAAGCAGAGAGAGGAGATTTAATCAGTGCTCTCTGGGAAGGAACAGGAACTAGGGCAGATAAAGGGATTCAGTGAGCCTACGTTTGTCTTTGGGATACCGATTGAACTTCAGGCTTAGATAGAGGAAGAATTGTTAAGTAGAATAAAAGAAGAGCAAAGTTCAGTCTGTAAAGAAGCTGAGGCCTGGTTCCTTCAGAAAGAAGAATGCAGTCTGTTAGGAGAACAGGCAATGGAGGAAGAGTATAGAACAGAACATGGTACAGGAGACACTGGCTGTGCTGGCAGAGGGCCCCGCTTCAGTTCCCAG
Source organism: Psammomys obesus (assembly GCF_907164565.1). NCBI lineage: Eukaryota > Metazoa > Chordata > Mammalia > Rodentia > Muridae > Psammomys > Psammomys obesus. The sequence goes on from NW_026596069.1 coordinate 23,083,207, forward strand.
CACCCACATGGCATCTCACGACTGTGTGTAACTCCCAGGTCCAGTAGGGTCCTGATGCCCTCTTCTGGCCTCTGTAGACACTGCATGTGCGTGGCGTGTCATGTACACACACACAGGCAAACGCTCATTCACATAAAAAGTTAGCTCTTTAGAGAAGTAAAGCAACTGGCCAGGTGTGGTGGTGCATGCCTGTAATCCCAGCACCTGGAGAGGCAGAAGCAGGCAGATCATTGTGAGTTCAAGGCCAGCCTGGTCTACAAAGCAAGTCCGGGACAGTCAAGGCCTCACAGAGAAACCCTGTCTTGAGAAACAAGAAAAAGAAAAAGCAACGGAGACAAAACACCAGTGAGGAGGAGGAGAGAAAAAGGAGCCATGTACTTGAGAGAGAACACTGCCTTCTGGGAAGGAGAGGCGACCCTTTAAGCCAAAGAGGAGCTTAATTAAGAATAAGAATGGGTGTAGGGAAGAGGACTCCTCAGAGAGCTGCCTTTGGAGGAATCTCCCTGAGAAAAATTCTCCCTGAGGAGTCTCTAGATCAATCCCCCCAAACAAAGAATTCTGTCCTTCGGTGACCTTTTGGGGGTGGCCAGGATTTTGACACCATGTGATTTAGTTCAACATAGAGTACATGACAAAGAGCGTGGAGGAGCCAGGTAATGGTTTGGACCATAAATCAGGAGCTGTTGTTAGGCCATAGCACTGACAGCTTCCTAACTGCTCCAGGGAGAGCTGCCAGGAGGTGGGGCCTGATGGCTGCAGGCTGTGGGAGCTGGCCTTTTAAAGTGACCACTGTCCTTAGGGGCAGGCCTGTGTTCTAACAAGAATCAGGGCAGAGCAAACAGTATGTGTAAATTCAGCCGTTCTGGCCAAGCTGTGGCCTGGCCTGTCAGTGACTGGCTGGAGCCTGCAGGGTAGTTCTTCAGACAACCTGTCATCAGCTGTCTTCCCCAGAGGGCACTGGGCCGGGTCTTACAGGGTGATCTGTTCAGGCCTAGCCTACCACCATAAATTGCTGTATTACCTGAGGGTGGGCTGTCCTGCCTATAGACCTTGCTGTCCCTAGAATTAAAGGCGACTTCAGGTTCAGGACAGTGACTTGTCTGAGTAAGTATGTACACAGGTACACCTTGAGGGACTAATGTACCCCCTTGCCGAGGGGATCAGGTAAGCCAGAGTACAGGAGGCAGACACAAAATGAAAGCAGAGGCACCAGGCTTTCATCCTGGCTTTAGTTACCTTATGGAGCCAAGTATGGAGGCAAATGCCACGTGCCAGTTAAAGCGGTGGGGGGGGGGGCACCTCAAGAAGCCTTAGAAATTGGGTACCAAGAGTGTGCGGTGTTGGAAGAGCTAAGAGGCAGGCAGGGGAAGGGCATCTCTCCTCAGACTTGCCTGGAAAATTCATCTTAGAGTTAGCCAGTTCCCCACCCCTTTTGTGAGGGATCTGCTATGGGAGTAAATTCTACCTTGTCCTAAAATAAAGAATTCACTTTTATTCAGTGGCAAAGCTGAATTTTACTCCTCAAGGTTTTTCTGTCTCCCCATAGTCCCTGGTCGTTAGCAGTTGTCAGGTGAGGCCAGGGCTGCCTCTGTTGAGGTGAGGATCATCCAGGCCATCTGTCTGCTCTGAGCAAAGGATGATTACTTACTGGGATTACATTGTCGGCGTGGGGACGGTCATTTAATCCCCTCTTTGCTTTGAGAGAATTAAATAGAGAAAGCTGTATTTGTGTGTGTGTGTGTGAGTGTGTGTGTGTAGCACATTGCCTTGGACCCACACGTAGTAACTGTATTAATTATTTTGCTGTGATAAAACACCACACCTGAAGGCAACTTAAGGAAGAAAGAGTTTATTTGAGGTTATGGTTCCAGAGAGAGAGTCCACAGTGGTGGGGAAACATCGCCACAGGCAGCCAGGGCAGGAAGCTGAGAGATCACAGGAAACAGGGCAAACTGGAAGTGGGGTGAGGCTGCAAACTCTCCAGGCCTGTCCCCAGTGATGTGCTTCCTCCAGCAAGGCCACACCACCTCCCCCAACCATGCCACCAACTTAGAGGGCACTTAAGCCACGACGGGAGCCAAACAGCAGGTGCCGCTGTTGTCCGAGCGACCATCATGAGCAGGGCTTCCAGGTGGCCGGCTTTAGCTGACAGAGAAAACTGTCTTTGAGATAACCTTAGGAAACCCAGGGCTAGGGATACAGCTATTCGTGCTTGTTGTGCCCAAGGATTTGATCCCAGCACTAAGGACTATTTCATATATTTAATGACCTCAAAGCCCTCATTTATTTGTTCACTCGAGAAGTCACAGAACAGGTCAGCAGCGGCTCTAGGGCTCAAGGGGACGGATAGTTTCTCAAGGATCCCGTACCCCTTCCCCTTAATGCTTACAAGTGTTTTCCGCCCTGCAGGCCTTTGCCCTTTCTTCTGTTCAGAGGGGCCTCACACCTCACTGAAGGCAGAGCAGGGCCTGTCAGGTGGGAGCCCGCCACCATCTATGGTCATCACGCCCTCCCTCCCTCTGTCCACGGCTGAGGAGTGCCACCTCCCCTTTAGCTGGACATTAGTCCCTGCTGCCTGGATCGTCTTGATCCTTCTCTGTCCCTCAGAAACCCGGGGATTTATTTTTTAGTTACTTAATCTTCTGCTTCCATGTTAGATTTAAATGCCCTTATTTAGAAAATGCACATAAACAGCTTTTTTTTCTTCACCGTCTTTGTTATACATGGATTCCCCTAAATCTCCAGCACACTCGTCAGTGAGACGAAGTTGGAATCAGTTCAGCAGTGGAAAAGAACAGCAAGGTTTTTATTTCGTGGAGTGGGGAAGAGAGGGGCATTCGCTGAAAGCTGATTCTGGTTCTGGGTGAGGCTTTTCAAGTACAGGATCGGGGCCGCAGCAGGCGGAGTCAAGGCCTGTTTTCTCAGGTGCAAACTGTCTGCTGGTGTTTTCCACTGAGGAGTTGACAGGTCTTTGGGGGAGTTTCTGCAGTAGACTAGTGCCCCATGTGCTCACAGGGCCTGCTCCAAGCAGTAAAGCACTGCGACCTGAGGTGGTAGAACAGCCGTGTCAGGTCTGTGACGTCAGAGGCGACACTGCTCTGTGTCCAGAATGCCTGTGAGGGCAGATGTTTTGGTTCTCAGCTTCCAACTTACTCTTTAGCCCCTTTCTCCTGTTCACAGCTAAATATTCCCAAAGAGCGTAGCTCTGCTCACTGACCCCACTCCTCGCTCTCCTGTCCCTTCCCAAGCGCTCTGGTCACAGTTCATATCCCTAAAATAGTGTTTACGAAAGTCTGTAGCAATGATCTCGTCTTTGACTCGAGCTGAGACTCCCTCATCTCATGAGCACAAGTGTCCAGCTTCTCCTCCTGAGAATCGGTCCTTGTCCTGCCTCTATGCACTGCCACTCTCCCTGTGGCCCTCCCCCTCTCTCCCCACTCCTTATCTGCAGGCATCTGCCCTTCTGACCTGTCATTAGGTGTTACCATCCCTCAAGACATGGGCTGGGGTCTCCTCCTAACTGCCCATTCTTTCTGTGGTTGTTGGGCTCACTGGTAGTGAAATCATTCATCCAAGCCTCCCTGAGAGCTTTGCCAGGGAGCAGCAGGCCGGGTAGTCAGGGGCAGGACTGCTGTCTTCTGTGGGTGGCGGACTGTGGCTGGTTCTGAATGCAGCTGTGCCGTATAAATGAGGACGCTGGTCACTCTTTGACTCTGGGCGGGGGCTGGCTTTTTAGAGCAATGGTTTTGTGGTAGAAGATTCTGGTTAACTTTGATTGGCTGTGCCCAGTCACTGCACTCACAGATAGCCCCTGTGGCACGGCTGTGCATTCACATGGCTTCAGTCATGCATCTCTCTCTCTCTCTCTCTCTCTCTCTCTCTCTCTCTCTCTCTTTCTCTTTCTCTCTCTCTCTCTCTCTCTCTAGCAGAGTCTGGAGCTTTGGACCCAGAACAGCTGGCATCTGCTCTGAGTGTCTTCCAAATGCTTACAGTTTCGTCTGCAAACATTAGCATTAGCATCATAACAAACAATCCTCCAAACCAGGAGGGCACAGGGATTTATTTCCCATTAGTATTTCTTCTGTTGGCTGGTCGTATCTCCCATGTGGCACATTAGGTGCCAAAACTACTTCTTGGGGTGGGGGTGGGGTAGAGAACTTGCTGTGTAGACCAGGCTGGCCTCAAATTCACCCAAATCTGCCTGTCTCTGCCTCCTGGGTACTGGGATTAAAGGAATGTGTTACCATCAGCCGACTTCCCAAAATTTCTTTTGCCTGTGATTTTTTTTTTTTTTCTTCCTACATTCTCCACTACACAGGGAAAAGAATGGTGGAAAATTTCTTTTTCACATCCCCATATATATATAGCCTGCTACAAAGAGACATGCTCTCTGATTCGTGCTTCTAAAAATATGAACTGTGATTTGTGGGCCGGGAGCCTGGCTCCTTGGAATCCTGAGTCCCAGCTTGGTCTCCCTGGCTTCTCATCCATACGAGCGGCCCATGCTGGCATCAGAATCTTCGAGTGCCTTCTGTGTGTTTTGTTGTGACACCTTGACATGTTTGGCTGTGGTTGTCAAGCTTGGGAAGGGAAAATGCCACCTGGGGAGCTTGCGACTCCCCAGATGCCACCTCTGGAGATTCTGGAATTACAAGGAGTCTCATTTTCACAAGCTCCCCTGGTGGTTCTGGGGACCACACTTGGCGAGCATTTGTCAAATGCGTCTTTAATCTCCCAGGAAGGATCCAGTCTGCAGTAGTGAGTTGGTCTCTGGAAACTTGGTGTGCTGTTAGAGTGATTCACTTCCCTCGTCTGAGTGTTTTGCCTGCATGTGTGCGCACAAGTGTGCCTGGTGTGTGCGGAAGTCCGCAGAGGGCATCAGAGCTCCTGGCACTGGAGTTAGGTGGTTATGAGTCACCCGGGGGATACTGGGAATAGAACCTGGGTCCTTTGTAAGGACAGCCAGTGCTCGTAACAGCTGAACCTGCTCTCCAGGCCCTCTGGAAACTTCCTTTGGCCACAGTGAGAACCATATCACTAATCCCAGATCTCGGTCAGTAGGACCCTTGGGGAGAACTTCACTCTTTCTCCTTGTAGGTCTCAATTTTTCTTTTTTTAATTTAAAGGCTTTCTGAAAAAATTATATGTAAACCTAATGGAAAAACTGAAACTCATGCTCTGAGCTTCCTGGGGTGGTGAGTTTGTACACCTTCTTAGGTGTCCCACTGAGGCCGATCTGTGGTGGCATGAAAACTCTAGGGACCATTGAAAGCAAGTGTGTAAAACCCAAATGCTGACATGTCCAGAGAGCCATGGAAATCACCTAGCCGCCAAAGACGATGAGGGATTGTAGGGACTTCCCAGCGGAGTGGCCAAAGGATTTTCTATCCAACTGAGACCATGGATGTCTGTATGCTGTGTTTGTGTTTGTAAGACATGGGAATGTGTGGTAGGATCCACAGGGGAAAGAGCCAGACTACATGACAAGGGAAATAGGCTGCCCTCCATGGAATCCCAAGACTGGTAGAAACCGAGGTCCAGAGTTGACGAAAGTCATGAGATGGGACAAGAATTCCCAGACTTGAAGAAGAGATGAAATGGAGAGTCAGGAGGGAGGAGAAGGTAAGTTAGCCGGGAGGCAGGCCGTGGGTTGACAATGCAGGAGGAGAGCAGCCTGGAGAGACAAAAGCGGCTGTGAGAGAAGCCAGCAAGTGGCATAGCATAGGTAGGACTGGACAAGGTCCTCTGAATGGACAAGATTAGGAATGGGGTGGAACTGCCAAGCACGCTGGAGCTCGTCACCAGGGTGGAGACTATGCCCATTTGGAAGAGCTTAGCTGGATTTGAACTCGAACCTAAAAAGTATCATGACTGGGTTGCATGTAATAACACTCACCCTGAAGGCCGTCTTCAGCTTGGGCTGTGTCCTGACCAAGTACACGCTGGAGAACAGAGTGGTAAGCTGATGACCTCAAAGCCTTGGGTGGACTGGGCCCCTCTGGACAGGAGAGTTGGCTTCACTGGTCACACGGGCGGGCTGCTGGGCTCCAGAAGCCTCTGGGAAGAGAATCAACACACCTCTTTTGAGTGGCACCTATTACTTGAGGCTGCAGCACAACTGGCGTGCAGCTGGAGACTTCATCCCCGAAGTCCTCTCTCCACCCTATAAAACCGCAAACCACGTGCCATGCGGGCAGTCTCCACTCAGGCAGAGACCGTGGCCCTTCGGTTGTTCTACTGTCTCGGGTGAGGTCCAGCTGTTTATCTCCAGGGTGCTTCCATGAATCTCACTATCAGCCAACCTCCGATCTCATCAGGCTGTGGCAAGGTTTTGCCAGTAACAAGGGGCTCATTCCTCCAGTGTAGTGTGGGTTTGCCTGGGTGAGCAATGACAGGCTGGCAGCATTTCCCCCTGGGCTCTAACTTAGACATCTATGAAGGTGGCACTCCAGCCACTGTGTCAGGCTCTCGTCTGTCTGTCCAGGGTGTTAATGAATAGAAAGGTCCATGCCTCAACCCTGGCTTTTAGCACCATTATGAAAAGGTTTCAGGCTTGGGACTCAAGGGGAAAACTGAGGCAGACTATCCACTTGGGTAAGAGATCTATTAGAAGAGTTACTAATACCATGGGCATAGACTTACAGTCAGACAGCTGCATATCCGGGGTTCTGAGGAGAGTTTGGATGTCAACCCCATAGGAAGACAAACAGTATGGCGGGGACCCTGTTGAGTGTTCAGGCCCAAAGGGCAGGATGGGGAGTCTTCTCATGGGTTTCAGAGTCAGGAGGTTTCATGTGTGCAGGCTGGCTCAGATCCCTTGGCTGGGTGGCGGGGAAATGGAGAAGGGTCTTGTATTCTGGGAAAACTGTGGCGCTCTGAAGGGATGGGGACAGTTTAGAGGGATCTCGTCTAACCGAGTTGTACCCATCATACAAGTCAGGGATGTGTCTCCTGGAATCTGGGGACCTGAGCATCTGTTAGTGGCTTGGAGACCCACACACAGGTTGTCCGTAGGGGCTGCCGGGTCCTGCACAGGACCAGAGGAAGAGATGAAGCCACAGGCAGCTTTGCTGACGGGCACCACCAGATGGCTTCCGGAGGACAGCCGTCCAGGCAGTTGGGCGGGACCAAGGGTCAGCCAACTTCCCTGTCCTCCAAGGAGGAAGCCTCAATGGCACAGGGCCCTCATGATCACCCTAGGTCAGCTCCTTGGGGCGTAATCTAGATTAGAGACATCAGCAGATCAACCAGTGGTACAGGTTCTACCGAGTTGACAGGATTATTGTGCTTCGGATTCCTCTGTGTCTCCTAACCTGTGACCAACATCCCTGCCAACCAAGCCATGGGAACAAGAAAAGAACGGAGCCAGGCAGTGGTGGCACACGCCTTTAATCCCGTGTAGGCCGAGGCAGGTGGATCTCTGTGACTTCAAAGAGTGACTCCAGGACAGTCAGGACTACGTGGTGAAACTCTTGTCTTGGAAAACAAAAACAAAAGCTAAAAGAACGGAACCCAAATGAGTGCTGTCATCCCCACTGAGTCCTAAGTGCTCCCCCAGCGAGAGCTTCACCGTTTTTCTCTACGGAGCAGAAGTGTATCTGTGTTCAGGCACAGCCGCTCAGTTAAGCTCAGTACTTCCCATCTGCCGAGTCCCAACTGCTAGGCCCGAATCTGACCTTCCAGAACAACACGATGACCCTCAAGCAGGAAGGGGCTGACGGTGACCTTCTCACTGGCCCTTCTGGAACACGGCTTCCCATTCTGCTGCCTGGCCTTGGCTTTCACCTGGAGCTCCTCTTCCGTGCTGCGTTTGCACTGTCACGGCTCCGTCCCCCAATAGTCTTTCCAGAACCCCGTGTAAGACACACTGAAAAACTGCCAGTTGGTTCACCCATGATGCCAGCGGGGTCACAGCTGGCCAACTCCTCACGGTGGAAACTCCCTGCCCCTGGTCCTGGAGAGCTTGAGGCACAGGCCTGGCCCAATCAGTGCCATGGCCAGTGCTGGCCAAGGTGATTACGTGAGTTATAGTTGTGAGCACATACCCAACAAGAAGCAACTTCACAGACGAAGTTTGGTTTGAGGTCTGGAAAGGATACAATCTGTAAGGCAGAGAAGACATACGGCGGCAGAACAAGTGGGTGCTAGTCATGGGCATTGTCCAGGCGCAGAGAGCAGCCAGGAAGGAAATTAGAGCTTCAGAACCAAGTCCTTCCCCCAGTGACCCCCTGTTGTTCAGAGAAGCCCTGGCTCCAGATGGTTTCACAACTTTCCAAAACAGTGCTGCCAGCTACAGACCAAGTGTTGAAACACTTGAGCCTCTGGGTGACACTTCACACTTGAGTCAGAACAGGGATGGATCTGCCGTGAGGCGGCTCGGTGTGTGGGTGCTGTGGACCTCGGCAGCTTGGCCCAGCATGTGTCTGCCTGGCCTCGAGCCTCCAACAGTGGTAGGCTATGTCAAGGGCTGCCATGCCGGAGCTGACCAGCCAGTGGCTGGCACTGCTATCTGCCATTTCAAAAACCATCCACATTTCTTTTCCCTCCCTCCGCTTCTCGAGCTGACCGGTTCTCTGTCGCTTTCTACTCGGCGTTTATGGAGGCCTGCTGTCGGGCAGCAGTAACGCTTGCAGACTGTGGAACATCTGTTGAGTCTGAGTGGCCCTGTCTGGGATAAAGGCTTGAAGGGACAGCAGCCCCCCTGCCCAGGGGCTGTGTGTGGGACCGGGAGGACGCAGGGTTAGTACCTAGCTGCTGCTGCTTTTCAGAGGCTCCTTGCTTTCACGCCGACACTGCCGACTGAAGCCCCTAGTTACTGTGCGGCTACATCAAAGGGGCACCGCCTCCTGCCTGGGAATCAGGGCCTTTGCAGGCTCTCGCTGTGGAGCCTCCCCATCCGGAGGGTGAAGAGCGTCCCTTCTCTGCCACGTAAGTGGATTCTCATCGGAGACCCTGCCTTGCTGGCACCCCTGTCTGTCCGTCAATGATGTTACTAACTCTTCCAGAACACCTTTTAATTCTACTAATCTGTCCCAGTGTCCTCTTGAACCACCCGCCCATCCAACCCTCCCCTCATCCAGCCAAGTTTCTTCCTTGAAGCTGTGATCTATCTGCTCAGACTTGTACTTTAAACTGCCTTCTGTTCAAGCCGGCGTTCACCTCAAGCATGTGAACACCCGCCTGTACTCCCAGTGTTTGCTTTCTCCTCCTGTCCCCTGTATCTCCCCCTGGTAGCATTGTCCTTCACTGTCCTGGGCAGGTGGCTGCAGGCCACCCTGCTCTTAGGTTGCTCCCTGCAAACCCCCTCCTTGGAGAGACTCCCTCTATCACTGAGGCACAACACCTGAGCGCTCCCCTCCCCTCTGCCTATTTGATTCTTCCAAAGGGGCAGAAAGCCAGGGTTCTCCTGAGTTATCAGAGGGAGCCAGGGCCTGGAGGGCAGAGCACTTGGCAGTTGAGTGCCGAACAGAAAATATCAGAGAGAGATAAGGAATTGGCTGTGTGTGCTCTGTCTTGTTTGCCGATGTGGGATGATGGGAACAGGAAGGAGGAACGGGAGGAAGGAACCGCAAGCCTGTCTCCATCCTCAGTCACTAAGATGGGTCATGTGTCACGGAGCGATTTGTGTGAGATGATGATCCAAGCGGAACCTGCTGGCTGATGACAACAGAACATCTCTGGTTGGGGAAATTTGGATCAGAAAGAAAAGGCTGAGGAAGACAAACTTTATTTTCATCTGACACAGATTTCCTGACTTAGCAAAAGGAAGTGACTTTTCCCTGTGCTGTCTGGGGCTTCCTGAGCAGGTACAGTGAGACATGGCAACTGACCCAGTTCGTCTTTTCTGTTTGGTTCTTAGCTGTCCCTTATCACACAGGACTAACTAGAGCAGAGGCGCCCATGCCTGCTCGCCAGACTGGGGGTGGCCCTGTTGTCCCAAGGAGCAGATAACTGGGCAGAGCTTTTCTAGAGAGACTGCCCTAGAGAAACGTCAAGGCAGTCCTCGGAAGAAGAGGGCCTTGGATCTTCCCCTTCGTGATAAAGGCCAAAGGGCAAAGCCACAGCGACTCCTAGACCTGGCATTCACGACTTTGTGACTTACTCATAGCACGGGTTCATGTTTCCTTCTGGACTCCTAGCCAGAGCCCAAGGCTGGGATGAGTCTAGAGTCTATGTGGTGTGTGTCTCTGACTCTCCTCATCTTCCGTTGCCCCCAGCAAGCTGGAGTTGGGAACGTGAGCTAGGAGACCTCTTGTCAGTGTCCTCACTCTCGTGAAGGCACCCCTTCCACACACTCGCCCACAGTGCTTAAGTTAAAAGGGAAAAGACTGGTGATGTCACTCAAACCCAAATCATCCAAATCCAGGACTATCGATCTGGTTTTAACACGCAGGAAGACTCTGGTCCTCCAAACCCCAGCGTGGCACCCGGGAACTGTTTGAGCCATTCCTACCTTCAGGAGCCTTGCTCATCAGGGTGGTCCTCGCTTCTGAAGGTTCTGAAAGGGGGGCTGAGAGCCCGGAGACCCATCAGCAAGCTGAGCATTTTGAAGGTCAGGAAACGGAGAGTTGAAGCCTTTTGTCTCCCAATTTGCTTTGTAAACAGTATGTGTTCCTAAAATATTAGCTGGTTGAACTTTTGAGCAACTGAAAAGACCATGTGCCATCATATCCCACCCGACTGATCCCTGGACAAGAAGTCTGACAGCAAAGTATTTAGGACTGAATTCAGCTAAACGTAGTGCTGAAAAGCCCGGAAGTCTCCGTGTTCGCACAGCAGCTGCGGCTGGAGTTTCCTACCTTGCAGGATGCAGGAGGGCGGCGCCAGCGACTGGGAGGCTGAGGCAGAAGGAATTACCTGGGCTACAGGGTGAGACCCTGCCTCAAGAAACAAAACTCCATTGTGTGGAACTGGGACGCTTCTGAAATAAATAGCTAAAAGCGGTGGACGCTTGCTTCCTCCTCCCTTCTTTGTCCAGGTCGTTCAGGGGTTCTCAGTCTGGGGCTCCCCAGCACCCGTGGGCTCTGAGGTGGGATGGAGGCAGGGAAACTGGCTGTAGAGGAGACCGAGTCTTCCATGGTCACACACACATTGTGTATATATAAAACAACAAAATATTTTAATTTTTTTCCATGACAGCAAGCGTTCTTCAGTAAGGTTACACCTGCCTAACTACCGGGCGACAGCATGGTTAATGCTTCAGGACAGGAGGTTGGGGAGAGTGTCAGGACAGGTCACAATTTTGTACTATCAGTTCACCCACAGCTCGAAATGTAGTAGCTTGTCCCGGCTGCAAATGCCACAAGACACCAATCATGCACCTCACCCCCACCAGACTTTCATAAAAAAACACGTGTATATGTATTTAGCACAGTAAACGCGCCTGCTATGCACTCTAACATAGAGCACGGGGACATACGCTATGGAGTTCAGCCTTCCCGTCTCCACAGGCAAGAGCTGGAGGGGTCAACAGAAGTGTGCCGGCAGAAGTTCAGGGCACAGCACGCTGCAGAGACTCTCCCCACACCGAGAATCGCCACCGCTGGCCAGCGAGTAGCAGGTAAGTTCCCAGAAAGCAGAGCTGGCGAGCTGCACCTGAGTCATTGGTACCCAGAAGTCATTCCGAGTCTGCTCTCCAGATTGGCGTTGGGGTCAAGTGTAACTGTGTCCCTCAGACACTTGCACACCCTCGCTCCTGTGCCCCAGGGAAAGTGCACTTCCGATGGCAGATATAAAAATAGATTGGCACGCTCTTGACACAGGGAGAGGGAACTTGAAGTGGCTTCCCCGAATCCCAAACACTTGTCCCCTCGGTCCGCAGTGAAGGCCCTGAGGCCTGCTTCATGCTCTGCGCAGGCCCGGGAGGAAAAGCCGGGCCCAGCCGGTCTCCGTGGGGAACTGTTGGGCCCAGTCACCCCAGCACACGCCTCCTCTCCACCAGCCCCAGGCTCCCCAGCAAGTTCTGGGTAGGTAAGCCTGCTCGGCTCTCGGCTCTCTGTCTCCGGGAGAAAGGGTGGCTCCACCACACTCAAGAGGACGCAGTCCTTGGCCCTCTTGGGGCCTGTGCTAGGAGCTCTGGATCAACCGTCTATAGTGGGGCATGATTTCGTGCTCTGGCAGGTGAAGTGCAAATTCCAAGGCCACTAACACTGGGAATTCAAAGGCAATCAGTTCCCGCCTGTTCAGTCGGAACTTCTCTTCCAGTTTCTGCAAATTCAACAGAACCATTTTAGTTTTGCATTTAAAAACTTAAGTTTCTGGTGGGTTTTTTTCCCCCCAAGTGTAACTTTTCTATTAAGCTTGTGGGTGTTTATCACTGATGCATTTATCACTGATGCATCTGCTCTCCGTCGCTGTAACAGAATACTGGAGCCTGGGTGACTTTAAAAAAGTAGAGGTTCTGAAGGCCAGGATGTCCAAAGCTGGGCAGAGTCCAAAGTCCTAAAACTCGTTCTGTAGACCAGGCTGGCCTCTAACTCACAGAGATCTGCCTGCCTCTGCCTACTGAGTGCTGGGATTACAGATGTGCGCCACCATCGCCCAGCTCTAGCTGGGATGCTGATTGCTCCCATTATAAATGAGTCAGGCTTGGAGGTCAGATCACACTGGCCAGCAAGCATCACTGTACAGCAATCTGATGGCACAAGGTGAGGATTTGTGATTCAGCCTTTTCCTCTCACTCGTGTCCTCTCACTTAAGTCCCCCATGAGGCTGTCCCACATCTAAACAGCTGAGTGGCCAATGGCTCCTCACCTGTCCACCCAACAATACAGGTTTCTGGGATCAGAAACAAAAGAGGAACAGTGGGGAGACAAAAGTCCCCCATTTGCTGGAGCACTCGGTGTCTCTGCTTACGCTCAGCTTCTGGCTGATGAAGCACCAGGCGAGCAGAGTGGTGACTGACAGCACTGAGGTTAAGGGGGAGGGATCTCAGGGTAGTGGCTGCTCTCAGACCGCAGCCGTGTTAACTGTTGTGTTCTGTGTTGATACTGTCAGCGTCTGCTGTGTGGCTCAGTACTGAAGTCTGATCAAATGTGCATCAGTACTACTACTGAGGATGCTTTAGCTCAGCATTGAGAGAGAGACAGAGAGAGAGAGAGAGATAGACAGATAGATAGGTATTTCCCACTTTATCTGGGGACCCTCACATAGATCCCTGAAACCATAGTATCATATCCTTTAGATATGTAATGAGAGTATAATTAGAGTAAAGTTTGACTTATAAATTGTGCACAATAAAATCAGTGACAACTAAGCCGGGCGTGGTGGCACATGCCTGTAATCCCAGCACTCAGGAGGCAGAGGCAAGCAGATCTCTGTGAGTTAGAGGCCAGCCTAGCCTACAAAGCCAGTCTAGGACGCCAAGGATGGAGAAACACTGTCTCAACAACAACAAACAAAGAAAACCAGATCAACAACAACTAACACTGCAATGAAAGCTGCCTAGCCCCACAGCTTTGTGAGCTGGTGCAGAATCGTGGTGCAGGAATGAATCGGACAGCAGAACTGTGGTGCTGGGCCAGCCAGTAGCCGGTGAGGTGACTGATAGGTGCTGGTAGCAAGGTGACTCCCAAGAACACAGGGACCACTGGGGCAGGGTTAGTTTTCACCACAGTTCTTAGATGGTACACAACCTAAAATGTACAGATTGCTTATCTGGGGACTTTTCTGTGCGGTATTTGGGGCTGTGGGTACTGGGCAACAGACCAGGAGAAGCCTGGTAAATAGGCACAACCCTATAACCCTATTGATTCTTAGTGTGGATCTGGCACCCCATGATCGCTTCCATGCTCACGTAGCTACAGCACACACTAGACCATTTCTGAAAATTAGTAAAGCACGGGCATAAATAATGTTCTTTCTTTAAAAATGTGCTCAACACCTACTTTAGTCTCGTTCATCACTAGACACAATGGGGCAGTCAGGCATACAGGCCCGGGACATCGTACGGACGTCTGTTCTGTACTCTTTGCTGTCGCTGCCTCTCCTGGAGCTAGCCCACTCCTCAGCTATGAGAATGCTTTTAAGACACAAGCTAATGATGAAGAATTCTGCCTCTCACACCACCTCCATCTCTCACTCTAAGGAGGCCACTGTCCACTGGTGGGGCAGCCCAGCACTGACTGGCATTCTTCAACCTGGCCATTCCTGAGCCGGCACCTGCCTGGTGTGCACCCCTTTCTCAAATCCTTCCCTCTCCTTCCCCCCCTCGGGATTCTGAGTGTATGCACGCGTGGCCCTGGGGTAGTACAGTTAGGAGTAAGGCCCCTGGGCGTAATCATATGCGGCTGAGATGGGTGTCCTGGAGAGCTCAAAGGAGACCAGAGTCAGAAAAGGGCACATGTAAGCCAGGGTGAAAAGCCGGTGACCTTGAACTGGCCAGCTCTTACAGCTATGAGAAATCAGCCACCATATTGTGCACGGCATGTCCTCTTGGGAACTGTGGGTAATAACACGTTTTTCAATAGCAGTTGGCTCCTGGCCTGTTGTCTTTTTTTTAGTTATATACTACATTTCACGCACATGTATACATTTGTGTACTGGGGTTTCACTGTACCACTGCGCCACAGCCTTCCCCGACTCTCTTAGTTTGGGATGCCTTGGCTGGCTTTGAACTTCAGTCCTTCTGCCTTCGCCTCCAAAGCAGCCGAGTTTATGGGTCTATGCCACAAGGCCTGCCTATATACTGTAAGTTAAAACAGGTATTCATAAATCAGCCTAGGCCATCAGGGTTTCCTTGCTTTGGTGGGGCTTGCCTTTAGAAGAAAGCTGACACAACCCCACTGAAGCCCACATTTCTGGTGGGTGTTCTGAGGTCCCGCTGCTGACAAGCTTTGTGGTTACCATGGCTTCTCTGGCTATGAGAATAACTTCATCCCTAATGCTCCCTGGGAAAGACCTCTAGTTCATGACCCAACGCTGGCTCTTTAGTCTTGTCCGGTTAGGTCATCCATTTCTTCTACAAATACTTTTACAGCCTTTATCTCTATTAGCTGTCAAGGTCCATCTGCCTGCCAGGGGACCCTTGGACGGAGCGCCCGCCCCTCCCCACAGCCATCCAGGCACAGCCCACTTACATCGATTAGATGCTTGACTTCATGCTTTTTGAGGTCACTTCCGACCTTGGCTGCTAGCAGCACACACGCTCCCGCACAGAGCTTCCGGTTCTGCTTGTTCAGCTTCCCCCTGAGGGCGAGCTTCTCGAAGTAGACAAAAGCCATGGCCACCGTGGGCTCCTCGAAGCCACAGTCCTCCTGAGCAAGCTTCCGCATCTCTCTCTTCAGACTAGGGAAAGACAGGAAGCAGAGAGTCCTGAGCGAGCTTAGGGGACCCGAAAGAAGACAATGACACCATCTGGAAAGCATCTTCTCTGTTTCATTCCCACAGGGGTTCGGGCCGGGATTAATCTATAGTAGATGTGGGAGCAGAGCCCGTCGATGGGGCTCTGGCCTCTCTGTGGGTCTACTGACAAAGACACAGCATGGCCCACGTCACCACTCCAGGGGTGACGGGCAGGCAGGGCTCCAAAGAATAGGACATAGAAGGCTGCCACAGAACACAGTTCATGTCTGAGTCCCCAAGAAAAGAGGGGCGGGGCTCCTCACAGTGGAAAAAAAGAAAAAGGGATCCCTGCTTATTTTAGAACTCTATCCGGTACTCGGTCTAAGCTCTGCAAATTATTGATTACCCTTGTTAAGTCAGATCTGGCTGAAGCAAGGCCACTTTCAAAAGATGTCCTTTCAAAAGATGCCTTAAACAGACTCGGCACGGATACTTAACTCTTCTTCGGTTTGGAACACGCCAGAATGAAACCTGTGTTAGCGTACACAGCAGGGTGAACCCTGCACACACCCCGCATCTCAGCAGCAGTTACCACACGCCGGCGACGCTGGGGGCACCGCAAAACAAAACAAAACCACAACAAAACAAGTCATCTCCAGCTTGGCAGGGTGAGTGGCTGGCAGACGTGGTCACCACACATCCAGCCAATCGTCTATCTGGGAAATCTGGGCCTGTCTCTCTGTTTTGGCTGTTTGGGTCCTTGAAGTCATGTCTGGGTAGGTGGAGTCAGCCTGTGCCTGAAGGTACCAGTTCCATGCACTTTTGTTTTGCCTGCATCCCAGAAAGCTGGCACTTGAATGCTTCTCATTCTGGTTTGACTTTTTTTTTTTTTTTTTTTTTTAAGACATGACTCATGTATCCTAGGCTGACCTCAAATTTCTGCCTCTGTCTCCCAAGCGCTGGGACCACAGGACCATGTAACCACCCCTGGGTTGTATAGTGAGGGAGTTTGAACCCAGGGCTTGGCATGAAAGGCAAGCACTCTACCAACTGAGCTCACGCCCAGACCCGTCCTCTCAGTTTTTTATAACCTCAGTTTTACTGAGCCGGCAAGCTGCAGGCAGACGGCATGAAATGATTTTTCTCACTGAAAGCATCTCCACAAGAGCTGTGTCAGCTGCGGGGTCAGCTTAGCCTGAGGCCTGGGGCTCTGCCACGACATCCAGGCACAAGTCAGGCAGCAGTGGAAGAATGTCTAGTGAGCGTGACTGTGTTCCTTTCCCAGGGAACAAGAAGAACTGTGACACCAGGCATGAGCTCAGTGTGTGCTGGAGAGGCCTGGAGGAAAGGCCAGGGCGGTGTGTGCCTCCCTACCTCCTGATTTTGCTGAGAGTTAGCTTAATGTGCGGAAACTTCTCCTTGAAGGTTTCGTTCATGTCCTTCTTGAGGTCCGAGGGCTTCACGTAGTCTATCACCGTGGTCTGGAACAGAGGCAGGAAGAAACATCACTGCAGCCATGTACAAGCTAGGCCCATGCAGCAGGAGACAAAAGACAATCATCGGAAGTGGCCAGTGGACCTTCAGGCCGAGCGTCTCAGCATGTTGTCCGTACTGGGCAGGATTCGAAGGTGTGGGATTTAGATCTGGAGTTCTGG
This sequence comes from Psammomys obesus, assembly GCF_907164565.1. Classification (NCBI taxonomy): domain Eukaryota; kingdom Metazoa; phylum Chordata; class Mammalia; order Rodentia; family Muridae; genus Psammomys; species Psammomys obesus. The sequence goes on from NW_026596069.1 coordinate 23,100,144, forward strand.
GTTCAAATCCACCCCCAGCTACTCAGTGGCCTGCCTTTGGGAGACCCCAACATCCCAGATCCTACCTTTCATGGCTATTTTGAGAACCGTGAGAGGTGCTCTGTATAGTTCCCTGCATATTATAGGGGTGCAACAAATTCTAGCTGCTGTTTAAATAGTTTGTTTATTTTTGAAACAAGGCTCTAGGTATTCAGACTGGCCTTGAACTCAGTATTCCTCATACTGGGATTACATATGTTAGTACCACGTCAAGATACCTTCTAAAACATGTATTCATGTCTGTGCACACATGTACATGATTGCTTTGCCATGTTGCAATTATGGGGGAGGTTGTCAGAAGGTATCTCGTGGGAGATGATTCTCTCCTACCACACGCGTTCAGGAAAGCAAGCCCTGCTTGTCAGGCTCGGTGGTAGGCGTCCTCACCTACTCAGCCCTTTCACCAGCCCCAGCTAACTTTGGTCTCACGGAGTAGAATTCTGTGCTTGCTTCTCCATTACAGCTTTTGTTCAGTGTTAATGCTCCCAGGTTCAGCTGCATGGTAGCTTGTACATGCATTTCCTTCAGAGGCAGAATGACATTCCATCACAGGCATTTAACAGTGACTGTTAGTAACAGTCCCTTGTTTAAACTCTGCCTGTCCCTGAAGACTGCTTCCTTTGAGTCCTTTGGGGATGTTTTAGCTTTCCTTTCCCGGCACTCTGAGCAGTTAACACTGAATCAGTATTTTGCTCGGTCACAGCATTTAGTCTCAGCTTATCTCAGAAGGGCACCTGCTGAGGGCGCTCTTCCGGATGACAACCGAAGTCCCCTTCGGCAGGTGACTGGCTTCCATAGGAAGCCGCTCTTATCCCTTGGGATGTGAGGTCAACCAGCCCCAGGGATGACCAACAGAACCCAGGCAACATTTCCCTAGTAACCCTAGCTAGCGTTGGCAGGCTTCTCTGGACCCTTGGCTTGGGGTTATTCTTAATGGATCTTTAGATTTGGTGGTGCTAAGAAGCAAACCCAGAGCCCTGGGTGTGCCTGGCAAGTACTGTACCACTGCGCTGCACCCCAGCTTACGGGTTTAGAATAGGCACATGAACGGTGCCGGGTGGCAGCTGAAAGCCACATAGAGCCCCGTTCAAAGGGATCTTAATAGCATTTTCTTTCTCTGGAGTATTAACACTAACTGTAGCAATATTAGCCCGATTCTGTTAAACCAGGTTCACAACTTTGTGACATTTGGGGAGATGAGAAATCAGATGAGTAACTCCAAGCCAGGACATACAATTCAACTGAGCATTTGATTTTTCCAACAGGTCTGTCCAAACATTTGGGGCGATGGGAGACGCAGGTCCTTCCCTGCAGGAACCATGGCAGCTGACCAGATGTGGGCTATAGCAAAGTACGCCCAACACTTCCCACACAAACCTCAACTTACAGGTGAGGAAACTGAGGGTGGTGGAGACAACTACCAAGCTACAGGGAGGCCAGCAGTGAGATCCAGGCCTCTCGCTTTGGTGCTCTCGGCTGTGCTTACACACCGTCTTTCAGGCCGTTCTCCCCTAATCAGCCTAGGAAAAGCTGCGAGTAGCTCCCTATTCAGGAGGCTGTCACAAAGAGGTGTAGATATGGGCAGAGCCAGCGAGCAAGTCGAAGCAACAAAGCCAAAGCCACTCAGCCTCTGGTCTAGAAGCCCAGATACTTGCACATCAAATTATCCGTGCCAACTAATATTCACTTCCAATTTACTCTCTGATGCTGTGTCTTGGGGCTCATCCAGCTAAGTTCCCTGATGCTCAAGTGGCTTTTCCTGTGACTAACCTTCCATAAACACTCTTTCCTTCTGGGAAGCTTTACTCTATAATAAAGGCCAGGAGACCAGCAGTTACAATGCCTGACTCTCTTGCAGCTAGGGTGAGAAATACTTTTTTTTTGTTCTCCTTATTGGATGCTGTGTACAAAGAGAGTAACCCTGGAGAAAAGGTGGTGCTTCTGTTATTTCTGCTACCAAGAGCGGTTGAGAAGCTCTAGCTCACTAGCTTTGGATGTTTGTTCTGTAGGTGTAGACCTTTGCAAGAGCAGTATGGTAGCTACCTGTTGGAAGTGGGGGCTAGCCCTGGTGGCTGATCAGAAGCTAGCATCCTGATCCCACAGGTAAGGCTCCCTAGATGGCTTGGAGAGCATTCTTATTCTGTTGGGTGTTCTTAATTATTCTCTGGTTAGATCCCATGTAACCACACACACACACATGTATGCACACTCTTTGAAGGTGTGTGTGTGTGGTGTGTGTACAAGCACATGAAGAACAGAGGACAACTTCAAGTGTAGTCCTTAGGAACTCGATCCACCTCTTTGGGACAGGGTCCTTCACTGGCCTGGCTAACCAACCAGGGAACTTCGGGGAGACATCCAGTGTCTCCCACCTCCTCAGAGCTGGAATTACAAGTGAGTTACCACACCCAGCCTTTTTCACCTGAGTCCCAGGGATCGCATTCAGGTCTTCAGGCTTGCAAGGCAAGTGCTTTAGCAGCAGAACCATAACCCCAGCTGGACAGGGTGCCGAGCTTTGTGGTGAGCTGTCACTGACACACATGACCCGTGCTCTTGGGGTGAGGAACTTGGGCACCCTGTTCTGGTAGCAAGGTGAGTGGAAGCTGGGCGTGATGTGAGGTGATGTGAGACCCTCAGCACAGTCCTTGGTAGACGTTCCAACTACCTGGATGACAAAGCTCTCAAGGTCACAGGGATGCCTCCTGCAGGCACAAGTGACACTCTGTACCACTCCCGACCTACTGTGTGCTTGTTTCTAGCTGTAGGCCCGTGTCCTTGTGACTGTTCCCAGCACTGAACAGAAAACTTGGCCCCAGCCTGGCATTTGGACTTCACTTGTCCCCTGAGTCTCACTATGCAGCCCAGCCTGGCCCTAAACCTACAATTTTCCTGCCTTAGCCTCGAGTTCTGCTGGCACCAAGCTGCCCACCGGGGGTCTTGCCTATGTTAGATAATACATTTTGAGGTATGTGTGGGATCCTCTGCAAATACCACCTTTCTGTCAAAGCCCAGTAATAGCCACTATTCAAACCAGAAATCCAGCTTCAGAAAGGCCGTAGATGCTACCTCTCATTTGATTGGCAGCCTCTCTTCACAGCCTTAGTATCTGACTGCCAAGTGGTAGGTAGTGCTCCAGGCCAAGTGCTCCAGGGCGAGTGGCAGAGGGAGCACCGAGGAAGGAACTACTCACAGGAAGTGTGAGATGGCCACAGGCCAGGTGGGCCCAGTGGCCTGTATCCTAGCGGATGACTGTTTTAGGGGCTCTGAAGGTGTCAGTGAACCTGGACAGCTGCAGGTTGCAACAGCCCACAGTGAGGCTTGTCTGCCCCAGTCTATCCTGAGGTAGACAGGCTGGATTTGGAGGTAGTGAAAAGTCTTGAGGACATGACGGGAAGATGGTGGTAAGCCATTCTGTGTGAGGCTGGCTGAGGACAGGAAGTGGCTGCTTTGGTTTCCTGGCCTGCTGTAACATGCTCCTACAGTCTGGGTAGCTCTGACCACGGCAAGCCGGAAGCCTAAGACTGAAAATCAGCAGGCTGGGCTCATGGTAACAGAGTGCTTTGTTACGCTGCCTCTACAACCTTCCCTGCCCCTCTCAAGCCTGACAGACGCTTCACTCCGACCTCTGCCGTCTCTTGTCTCCTTCTACAGACACAATCACATTAGATTAGGACCCAACCTTGTTTCCCACAAACCTCGCCTTACCTCATATGCATCTGTAGAGCACCCGCCTGTTGTAGATCAGACACATAAGCTAAGGTCACAGGAGGTCACAGTGTCTCTCTGGGGGACATAGCCCTGGCCACAGTAGTGCCGCTCCTTTGTGGCCTTGCTAAACTCTGACCCTGTCTGTTCCCCAGGCAGAGTGCTCGGCTCTCCCTGCCCCAGTGCCAATCCAGCCTCCCCAGAGTCAGCCTTACCCTTGCCCGAGGGGGCTTCACAGGCACCTCCTTCCCCTCTTGTGGAGGCTCTGTTTCTGGTCTTTCTGTTGCCCCTGCTTCTCAGGCAGTCTCAGCCAGAGCTCTGGTTTTACACCCGGCTCTGCCACACAGCATCTGGGTAGCCTGGTGCACACTTTCAAATCCTTGGGCCTCAGCTCCCTCCTCTGGCATCTCTACCAGACGCCTGGTTTGTGTTGATGCCCGAGGGAGGCCTGGAGGGCTGCTCTTGGCTTCTGCTCACTCAGCTGCCTGGGCAGCCCCTGGAATGGCCATCTGCCTCTGAACCCTCCAGGATGCAGAAGGGCCACCCTCTACCCCAGCAGGTGTCAGACAGATGAAGCCTTCACTGTCTTCCGAGCTACCGTGAGCCCTGACAACTTGACGCCACCTTCTCTCGAGGGACTGTATGACAACCCTTGGGGCTGCCCCCCCCCCGCCACCTGAGAGACCACTGTTCTCGCACTGAGGGCAGATAGCCAGAGAGCATTGGGAGGCACAGCAGCAGGCACAGGGCTCACAGCCCTGCCAACCACCCCTTCTGACAGGAGGAGAAGAAATGAAACCCAATGTGGACACCGAAAGCACACCTGCCGGTCTAACTGCACCAGCTATAGACTCGCGGTGCTGGGTTTGCTGGGTACGTTACTATAGATCAAGGTGCTCACTGAACAGGGTGTGGCTTCTTCCGGGGCTGCAGACTCTGCATTACAGCCAGGCCACAGGGCTGAGCTGCAGGATCGATGGACAGCTCTGGGCCTCAGCACTTGCATTTCTGATCATGCACCCAAAGTAAGGCCACTGGGTGCACTTGTTTTCGGCTTTCTGGCTACAGGGAGCTGTGTGTACTCGGCTGTGCAGAGGGGAAGACAGGAGGGCCAGCTGAAGGAGCCCACCCAAAAGACAATGTCCACAGTGACGTGATTCACAAAGAAGCCTGGCCATGCCTGCCTGCCAGGAGGAAGTGAAGAGGGAAAGGGGAGGGAAGGGGGAAGAGAGAAGGAGAGAGAGGGAGAGAAGAAGGGAGGGGAGAGAGTGAGCACTAAAAAGGACCCTGAAAAGATGAACACCTACAACTTGGTTATTTAGGCCTAAGTGCCCAGTGTGTGTTGTAGACACTGGGCCACAGAGCTCTTTATAATTATTCTACCTTGACTTGTGAAGGACAGGCCTCCAAGGGGCTGACCTTGGCTTTCAGCTTACAGCACCCGCTTGTGATGCTGCGAAGAGCAGGCCCCTGGGCACGAAGCGGCAAAGGGAGGGAGCCACTCGCCTCAATAATGATCCTGGAGAAGCTCTGGGTGCTTAGAGCGAGCAGGTTGCTGGTGGAGTTCTGGCCACTTCTGAGCATCCTCTCAGCAGCTCCCGACAAGGGGAGGCAGGCTGCCCGCTCTGCTAATGTCTTCTAGCCCCGTGAGCTCAGTTCTGCTTCTACTGCACCTGCCCTCGGCCAGGAGCGCTCTTTAGTCCAGCAGGACAGCGGGGAGCAGATGTTGTGAACAGTCAGGTAATTAAGCAGGGGGTGGCTGGAGACTGACTCTGTCTAACCAGCAGCAGATGGGCATTTCAGCTGTTCCAAGCACTTAATCCTCTTTCTGAGGACAACAGCGAATAGTAAGGAAACCATGGGGATGGGCCGAAGGCCTGAGCAACCCAGGGTCTGCCTTTGGTGCTGTTTCTACCCCGTGGATTCCAAACACAGGCACCTTGAAGGAAGAAGCAGTGTGCCGTTATCACTGACACGTGGGGCTGGCATGCTACGGGTCACCGTGCCTTGGGGACACTGTCGACATCTGATGGACAGCAGATGCTTCACACCTTGGACAGTCGTCCATCAGGTGAGCCCTAAGCCACCAATAAATTCCTGATGAAAACGAGCAATGATAATGAAGCTGTATCTACAGGCAGGGGCAGGGTCCAGCCACCATGCAGGGCAGGTCGAATGAACCTTTCTCCTGAGCTCTCTTCTTCCCATTGTTCAGCATTTGAGAGCGTCCTGGAAAACTGAATTCTAAGATACATTTCTACAATTTAGGGGTGACAGGGTGCTGTGTGGGCTTGCCAGAGGACTTGGAATCGGCTACTAGGTGGAAGAAGACAACTACCAGAGGCCCATCCAACAGGTGTTGTTGAGATGTGGGTCTCTATAGACATCAAGAATGTCTGTCGGTTTTCTTTCTCACGACAGAGCAGTATGAGAAAAAAGAAAAAGGACCCACAGACCCATTCACACAGGCACAGAGGGTTAATTTTGTTGACTGTTCTTTCTCACATTCTCTTCGTAATTGCCTCCCACACCCATACAGGGAGGGGGGAAAAACAAGGTAACAATGAAAACCACTACCAATTCGAGCTGCCAGGTGCTAATGATAAAGAACCGCTATGAAACTTAATTATACACCAGGCAGTGCAGAGCACAGGAAACCTGTCCTCTGTGGCTGTGCGTTAGCTAATATCCTCCAAGACCCTGCACGCAGCCAGGCAGCTTGATGTGCTTTCTCCCAGGGTCTGTGGCCACTTTCTATGACGCGCTTCCAAGGTCTGTGGCCTCCTAGACACCTGCAGGCTGAGCCACAGGTGCGGTTACATCCTGGCCTCCATACCTGGCCCAGAGCTTTCAAGTTCAACAGCTAGCCTTGGCCTTTTCATGATGGATGAGGGTGGGAATGACCTGCTGGGTCAACAATTAAAAAATACAGATGTAGCAAGAGTGCAAGGCCACCTTAAACAGAGGCACCTCGCCTGTAGACCCCTCCAGTGGATGCTGGCCATGGCTCTTTGAGATTTCACTAAGAACAACGGCATCGAGAGCGCACAGCCTGGATGGGTAATACTAAATGACCAGCCCCTAGGTACTCATCCAAGAAGAAAAGGAAACATCTGGTCACACAAAGCCACGTGCAGGAATGCTGACAGCAGCAGTTTTCATGATAGCCTCACAGCAGAGACAACTGGAGAATAGATAAATTGTGTTTATCCAACACTGTTCAGCAATCAAATACAAGCCTGTGGCTGAATCTCAGTACCGCCAAGTTCTGTGAAATGTGGATCAAAGAAAGTCTCTAGCCTATAATATCATTTACACAAGCCTCCAGGGTAGGTAAACAGCTAAGTGCAGGTCCGGAGGTCAGAGCAGCGGTGGCCTTAGTGATGGGGAGCTAGAGAAAGGGACCAGATCCACGTTGATGTCAAAGGATGGTGACAGAACCATGAGGCTGCATGCTTAAAATGGCTGTAATGGAGCTTGAAATTCCATGGCACGCCCCCAAACACCAGGCTGGACAAAAGGCCCAGGGTCTCAGGCTTGGGTTCTCCACCAAGGTGCTTCAGCCAGAACTGTGGCCTGACGAGACAAAGCTGAGGCTACAGGATCTACAGGCCAAGTGGTCACAGGAAGTGCTGGGGCCAGCTGGCAGCAGAGCCCAGCCCCACAGAGCTGACATTCCCTGATGGTGGCTGCAGAGTGAGGGAGCTTTCCATTCCTCCTCCTGTGCCTCAGGCTCCTGCGGAGGGCCCCTCAGCAGCCTGCCAGTCACTCCAGCTCAGTAACTCCAACTCTTACTGGCCCTCTCGGGAGTCACCAGCCTATTACAGATGCAGGGTCGCCGCTCTATGGTCTCACCCCACTTCCTGCACACACCCTTGCCTTCTCACATGGGAGCCCGCCTCTCCGACCTGCCTTGTCGACTCCAGGATGACATCTCTACCCAGCAGCCAGCCCAGCGCGCAGTAGGGTAGCTACTAAATTTGCTGAATGAGCCAATTCTAGATTTGCTCTCCATCATACAAAAGTCAGGCGAAAATAAGGAGCCCCGCACTCCAGTTCCTACACGGCCACTGCAAATCCCCTGTAACCCATAGGCTCCTTTGAGCTGGAGAGGCTGGCCTGAAGCTGTTTGTCACACGTACGGTCAATAATTTAAGTGAGAACACAAAGGAATGGGTGTCCTGTCTTTCATCAAAAGTACCAATGCCTCGGGCCAGAATGCAAGGAGAGACGCTTCTGGCCTGAACTAGGAAATGCAGCGAAGGAGCAATGCAGCCTGTAAAGCCTGCACAGCCCAGTGTGAGCACCTGAGAAAATGGCCCACTTGAGAACACAGGGGAGGAGGCCCAGAACTTCGCAGCTCACGAAGAGATAATCTCTGGGGACAAACGGGATCTGACACCTGCCAGGCTTGTCAAAGGGAGGTCAGTGTCGTCACCAGACTCAGCATCTCCATAGGAGGATCCCTGCCGGACCCACCGTCAGCCACAAGCAGCACACTTTCATACGGTCTCAGACCTCTAGTTCCCGTTAACCTTCTGCTCAAAGCCTGGTCCTCACACCCTGCTCAGGTCCCACTGCATAGGTACAGGCTATTTAGGAACGGCCGGCCAAAGTCAGTGAGCTGGGGGCTCGGCACCCCACCTCCTGGTACCCCACTTCCTGTCGACAGCCAAAGGTCTCACTGGGATTCGGAGCCACAGTTTCCTGCCCAAGTTAGTTAACAGCGTGGACATTCATAGATGAAGCAGGACCCACCCCAAAACTACACGTTCTCATGTGAATGGCGGCTTCTCAGCAGCTCCTTAACACAAGGGCTTTTGCCGCTTACTGGGCAATTTAAGTGCTGGAGTCTGGGGAAGATGAATGACTCTTGATTTTGTTTCCTGCAGGGTGGACAGGTCATGGAATGTGGTGAACTGACCCCACCCCCACCAAAAAAAAAAAAAATCCAAACACAACAATCCGTATATGCAACCATGGTTCGAAGGATAAGTATAGGAAGTGAGGGCAAGGGTCATTTGAAATTAAATGGGAAAGTCACCTATCTCATGGGTAATGTGCCTCAGCAGGACTCTGGACCACGGGTGCTGAAAGGAATCGGCAAAGGCCCCAGTGCTCCTGTGTGTCTCGGCTCCAAGTGCAGATTTGGTACCCGTTGAGTACCTGGAGTTGCTCTGCCTGGTGGCTCAGTGCTGAGGGTGGGGCCTCTGAGACAGAGGTGGGGTGACCCGGAGGAGGTGCATGGCAGCCTCGCCCTGCGGTCCCACGTGATACAGAAGGCATAGAGGGGCTGAGCACGTGGGCAGACATTCTCTCTGCTGGATGGTGTGTGACAGGTCAGCACAGCAGGCTTTCCTGCTCCCCAGCAGTTAGGACAGATCCCCGAGGAAGCCTCTGTCAAAGCCTCTCACAATAGGGAAGGTGAACAGGCAGGAGGCATAATCCCAATTCCAGAGGGGGAAGCCAGGAAGAGCCGTGAAACACTCAGCAGGGAAAGCGCTCGCATGCAACACCTCTGTTCTACTTTTTCTTTCCCGTGGCAGCTCTGCGGTGCCAGCTGTTGGTTTGGAGTGCACACAACAGTCACTGAGGTGATCCACACACAGCTAAACTTGAACTTGGTGCTCCCAGGGAAAGGTCAGGTCCTTCCCTAGTGGAGCCTCGTGAGGTGCACACTCAGAAGTGAGGGGATCTAAAACTGAGCGGGTAGTCTTCATGTCCCCTGGACCTGCCTTCTTGGCCTCTCTAACAGTGGCATTCCCAGGACAGCTAGCCAGAATCCTGTAACCCTCACTAGAGAACTCAGTGAAATGTGCCAGCTATCCACTGAGTTACCCGGGGCCATTTCGGGAGGCTTTGGGCACTAACAAACCAGCCATCGAGCCAGCCTCGGCCACTACTTACCATGTATGAAGGGAAGGTCAGAACTCGCTTATGCTTGCCACAAGGCCACTGGGGGTCATCCAGGAGATTTGGGTCATAGTCCATAAAGTCTCCCAGGTCGCTTCCTGAACATCAAAGCAAAATGATAATTAGGGGCCCTGGACTCTTGAGGCTGAGGCTGCTGGGAAGATGCTAGGACAGTTATTAAGGCGAAGGTGGCGTCACAACCATTACCTCAGAATCACCTCAAAGTCTGACTTTCAGGGGTCATCTCTGCATGGCAGTGAGGTGTGTCCACACACTTACAAGAAGATTGGCAGGTTCTGACCATTCTGACTTTTTTCTGTGTTAGCAAATTATGGTTTTGTTTCCCTGACTTGGAAGAACACAGAACCTGTTGGAACTCGTGTAGGTCACTAACACAGGCCTACAGTGGCCTGTTCTCTAAGCTTGCAGAGAAAATCGCTAAACCGAATTGTATCACTCAGGGCCACGACCTGGGTAAATGCCAGATGGCCCACTGTGTGTGAACCACATTCCAACCATGGTAGCCACCAGTGAACACAGACACAGGGCAGCTTTGGCAGATGGTGGGGGCATTAGGACAGGGATGGGCTGAGTTAGGGAGCATTAACTTCACTTGGAATTTAGAGTGTGTGTGTGTGTGTGTGTGTGTGTGTGTGTGTGTGTGTGTGAGAGAGAGAGAGAGAGAGAGAGAGCGAGCGAGCACCTAAGTGGCCTGAGATCATGTTCCCCCACCCAACCTCACCTGAAGACCCTGTCCTCTAACTGACACAACCGGAGACCCCATCTGCACTGGAGGCTGAGGCAGCCCCTCCCACGGGCCACAGGGCCCTCTGAGCCACCATTACCTGCATCAAGGCTCCCCTGGGTGCTGCCAGCCCGGCCCATGGAGAGGCTGCGGTGGCTCAGGCTCCGGAACTGGGAGAAGGAAGAGGTGGAGTCTATGGTGTTTCTCCGGGTTCCAAAGGCATTTGTGGGTAGAAGAAACTGCGTGTAAGACACCGTCTGAAGGGGAGGAAGAAAAACAGAGCGGTGATTATGCCCAGGGGAGGCTCGGTTTGCATTCTGGACGTGCCTTGTCGCTACTCTAAGATCAGGTTTGCTTTCTTTAAAAAACACCCAGTTCTTGAATGTAATGGGATTTGAAGAATGCAACTTGTTTGGTCTTCACTTGTGCCAGATTTGTGCTGCTTCTACAGCCAACCCTCACCTGAACAGACTCTAGGCTGTGCAAGGTTTAACTGATCCCATTTGGTTTAACTATTCCTGGTAGGTGGCAAAATGCCCACGTGCCAGGCAACAAGGCACTGCCTCAGAACGTGCTAGAACGTGGAGTCACGCATGAGGTACATGACGCTCGGCAGCTTATATTCCAAAGGCAGGGTGCGAGCGTACTTCTCTTCACCTGCCCCGGGAAGCACCTGGTGCGCTCCCCACACAGCCTGAACTAGGAATCGTGACCGACGCCCTGGGAGGCCAGGGGAACTCCCCTCTAGGCATGCTAGTTTGGGACAGTTTCCCTACAGGCTTTTGGAGGTTTTATGGAGACTACTTATACCCAGTACTGGAAGGTCCAGTTCACAGATACACAAACCATCCTGGAGTGTGTGAGTATCACACAAACAGCCGTAGGCAGAGAAACGCACATACTTCGGGGGCTCCTGCCATGTTCCTATTGTTATTGGCTCAGTGGCTTCTGTCTGTCTGCACACTGGTGCGATGGCACAATGCACCGAGAATCTGCGCCAACCTTATCCTGGCCTCGTGAGTAAGTCTGGCTCGCTGCCTTCGCACGCTGGGCCGAGCACTATCTGTAGAGTCTCGGACACTGGAGACCTTACCTTCCCGTCAGCACCCAGCTCCACTCCTTCCTTACCTTCCCGTCAGCACCCAGCTCCACTCCTTCGAGGCCAATGATCTCCTTCAGGCTCATGGCCCCAGCTGACTGTCTCCCTCCATCCAACTTCAGGTCCCTGGGAAGGGGAAGCCAAGAGAAAATGCTCTTGTGTGTTTCCCAAAGAATGACACTTACTGCGTGAGACACAAGGCACAGTCACACGGATGAAATGACATGGTGTGTGTGTGTGTGTGTGTGTGTGATCATTCGCCTCTCCTCAGGAGCTTGTCGAAGCCAAACAAACAGAACCGTAAGGCAGGGTTTGGAAGCCCTTGGTTACCCATATCCCCAGCATGGCCTCTGTGTCTTCAGACACAGCCAGGGTCCTTTCCTGAGTGCTGGGGACAGTGGGTCTCGTGGGAGCTAGTGCCGGCTTCTTTTTGAGGTTTCTCAGATCACCTCTCCTCGTCACTCTTCATCAGGTAGGACAAATCAGTATCTTTGGCAGCTGCCAGGTGCTTGCTGGTAATGAAAGGATCAATGCCACGGTAGTGGGCCAGCCACCTCGGCAGTGTGTCTCTCACCAACAATGAGCGTTCCAGCGGCTCGCCACAATTTCTAACAATTTCTAAAGCCTTTCACCAGCAGGGCTTGGGTTCTTTAAAATAGTGCTGTGGGCAAATATTACCACTGACCCATTTCACAGGGGAGGAAGTTGAGGCTTGTCAAGGCCACCAAGATGGTAGGTTGCGGAGAACGGTTTTGTATTTAATGCTCTTCCTAACTCGTGGATGCACCCTGGAGACGCATATGGGCAGCCTGCGATTCGGGCAGCGCTGCTCACTGTGTCAATCAAAGGGCGAGTCACCCAGTGCCATTCTGACCACCTGCTACAGCCTGGCTCCTATGTCCAGGCACCCTGTATTAGTGAGTGTGGGATGGAACGGGGCCTCCAGGCCTTTCTGTGACACCCCAGGTTCTGTACTGCAGCCGTGTTTGGATCCTGCCTTCCAGCTCCTGCCTCTGGTACACGATGCTTGCTAGTGAAGACCATTTTAGACCTGGGTAGAGACTCAGAACCTCAGCAAGAGAAAGTGATATGGGAGGGTCAAAGGTCATCTAGAAAAAGAGAGAGAAAGGGCTGGGAGTGATGAGTGGGGAGAGGAAGGAAGGTGTGCCACTTTCAACCCAGGAAGAGCTGGCATGTCCGGCAGAGCTGGGCACTGCTCTGAGCTATGGGCCAGCCGAGGATGCAGTCTGCTTCCGAACAGTCGTCAAAATCAGCACACCCAGGAGCACTAGATTTTTGAAGCCGTTTTTCTTGACAGGACATGGTTCACAAAGCTCAAAATGATATCAAAGTCACGTAGGACAAAAGCAAACAAGTCTCAGAACGTTCAGTTTATGGGCACCTCCTCCTCCCCTCCATAAGCCAACACTTCCTGAAGACACTGCATACATAACTCCCAACATCGTACCTGCCTCCCGGGTTCGGAGCAAGACCCAGACCTGTACCAAGGAGGTACAGTTCATCCAGTGAGAGCCTCGAGAATGTTCTAAACAAGGGAACCGCTTTAACATGTATCTAGGTCCTTCTCCGACGTGCTCTCTGATGGAGGCCACTTTCCTTGAGGGCTGGGCTGTCTAGGATTATACATGTGGTTTTCCAAGGATGCTCTGCTGACTTTGAGCCTGCTGCTGGGAAGACCCAACATGGTAGAGAGATAGAGAAAGCAGGGCCCACAGAGGCCACTGACTTCCTGGGAACTAGCCAATCCCAGAGAAATGTCACCCCACTGATCTGCCTGTTATACAACCTACCCACAGGGATTCTCAAAAGATTGAGCAACCAAAGCTGGAGGCCGGCACACCGTGGCACTAATTGGGGTGCAACATGCGAACCTGGTAAAGACTTGAAGGCTGGCGTGATAGAAAGGGAGAGATCATCTTCTGTGGGCAAGACCTAGGGGAATGACGACTACCAAAGCCAGCCTGTGTTCACGGGGCCTGGATGAGGAGTTTCACTCCATGCTCCATTTGCACGATATCTGACAGGTATAGAGGCATTTTCTGAGTGCTCCAGCTGTCTCATGGGGCCACGTGATTCCCATCAAACTGCCTTTGGCTGTCACTCAGACTTACTAGTCCTCACTCCAGGCAGTTAAGTATGTACAGCACAACTGACAGAACCATGTCTGGCCATGTCTCTCCTCAGAGCCCTTCCCGGGGTTTCCACAGGGAAATGAAGCTATAACAAAAACATGCACTTCATACAGAATCCCTCCCATGGGTTGAGCCACAAACCCTGTGTAGAGAACCAGAGATTCATGGATCCAGGAAGTTGTCCAAGGCCCCAGGGACACTTGGGCCCATAAGAGACAGAGGTTAGGTTAGGTTCCACCTTGCCTCCCCATAGGGATCCACCTATACCAATTCATGTGACTTGCTAGTATCAGCATTTCCATCCTGGCTTTCTGTGTCAGTATACCGTCTAATGGAATATTCACTGTGCCATGGCCAGGGCCAAGCCGAGTGAGTACTATATAAGGAAGACCCTTCAGCTGTGCCTTGGGTAACTATGTTCAGGATGGTCCCGTGTCATCCATCAGAACTCCACCCCCAGGCTGGACTTTCTCCACCTGTATGTACCACAGAGTGGTCACTGGTTGCATGTGACAACTGAGCACCTGTAGCATGAGCTGGCTAAGAAAGCTAACTTCATTGGGAACCTCCGTGACCAAACCATACCGGCCACACACAATGCATTTAATAATGTGGAGCTCATAAACTGTAATTAATAAAAATAAAATCATTTTAAAAATGTGGCTCTGGTCTCGCCGTTTTCTTCCCCAAAGCAGTATGGCCATTTGCTCTCTGCAGCCTCGGATGTTCACCTGTTAGGCCACAGCTCACCGTGGAAACTATACTAGGTATCCAAGGGGCAGGGGGAGCAGTGAGCGCAGTGGGGTGACCCTCAGAGGGAGATAAATGATACCCATGGGGTCCCCCTGCTTGACACACTATCAGTACCCTCTGACCAAGCGTCAGAATTCACAGCTTGCATGTGCGCAGGTCACAGGGCTTGGGTAATGGGCGTTGGCAGTGCCAGAGCTCACCAGTGAGCAATGACCGGTGTGTGGCCCCCAGGTCCTAGGAACCACAGGGTCCCCTAGGCCCTAACGCCATGACCTTTTACTACAGTTCCTCATGTTGTGGCGAGCGCCAACCACAGACATGGCCCACTGCTGCCTCATAACTGTACTTTGCTACTGTTATGGACTGTCATGAAAGTGTCTGACATGGAGGATGTATTTTATGTGGCCCACAGTTCGAGAGCCGCAGCCCTGCACCTTTCTTCATATAGTACTGGTGCCTGGAAAGGAAGGGTATGGAGAAATGTGAGTTTCTCAACAGCCTTGTGTGGGGGTGGCAAGAGGGAGGAGGGAATATGGAAAGAACTGAATCTTTGCAAGTGTGGCTGTTACACTTGTATCTGTCTTCGCTAACGTGGGACCCAAGATGGCAGCCACTCTAGACCATAGGAGACTTGTAATGGTTGGGATACACGTTTCCAAGCATTCTCTCATGCTATCACTGCAACTGGACTTGGTTCTTGGAAGGAATGAGTTAAGAACACATACATATACACATATGTGCCTGGATAGTCCTATCACAGGAAACAAAGCCTATGACATTTCTGATGAACACTGAACTTTAAAAAAAAAAAAAAAAAGATCTGATTTTCTGTAACTCCAGCTAGCCTTGAACTCAGTAGGTAGCAGAGGACAATCTTGAACTTCTGGTCCTTCTGTTTCCACCTCATAAGTGCTGGGGTTAAGGGCATGTACCCAGCATGCCTAGTTTCTGTGATACTATGGATCGCACCCAGGCTCTTTGTGTATATTAGGTGAGTATTCTAACAACTTAGTTATATCCTCAGCCCAAGGACCTGTTTCCTTTTCTGAATTTATGGGTAGCTATAGAGTCGGGATCTGAAAACACAAGGACACTGACCATCTTCTCTGGGTTGGGTTTTTCCTGCTAAGTGCTCCGATAAATGTCACTGAAACCTGATATTAGCATGAACTGCAGGAAATTGCCCTTTTGGAGCCATACTTGACGGACATAATAGCAGTAATTTCACAAAGGCTCCCTAATATTACAGATAACTGCCTTGGCATTATTTCTGAGTACAGAAAAAGCAATGGAACCCTGGCGCTGACGGCTGCTGTCTCAGAAGCCGGAAAGGCCGGAGGTACCTGCAGAAAGGAACTAGAAGTTGGTTGCACAGATGCACCAAAAAAAGGATCTTTAAAAATAATTAAGCAGAAGTTCCAGGGAAGTGAGGGTACAGTCTCAATAGTTTCTAAGATCACTGTTCTAAAATCTTACAGCACGGTTATGAAGAATATTCATGGAGTCACATGCCGGCCTTAAATTCCAAGTATTTGAGACGATATGGAGCAATCAATGGCTGAAGCTGTTACAAGCAGATTCAAGCTGGGCTTTTTTTTTTTTTTTTTTGAAAAGCCTAGAGAATCTTCTTTTAATCCCAGATATATATATATTTAGGGTTCAAATATGAATTTACTTAGACTCCACCTATTTTAAAAAAATCAAAGAGGCAGAAAGCATGGTGGCTTATGCCTTTAATCCCAGCACTTGGAGGCAGAGGTAGTTTGGTCTCTGAGCTGCAGGCCATCGCAGCCTGTATAGGAGCCCCTGTCTTAAAGAAGGCCGGGGGTGGGGTGGGGTGGGAGTTTGGGCGCTGCTTGTTGTATTCCAGAATTACACATACTAGGCTTGAATGTGGTACTTCGGCCCAGGGACAACAATTGTTTAAATTGTAGAACATCTTACTTTCCCAGGAGCCAGAGCTAATGCATGGGTGAAGCACCTTGGGCAACTTCAGGTTCTAATTTGACATGGCAGCTTAAGAGTGACTTCCCAGCTCATCCCAATTTCAGTCTCCGAAGATAAAACAGTTTGCAAATGCAGGGCAAAGAGCAGCATTTGAACCAATCAGCAGGGGGAGATGGGTGGGGCTGGAGAGGGGACAGGGAAGGGGCTGAGGCAAGAAGAGAGCAGATTACAATGGGAATATGAAAGCATGTTTGGGGGAGACAGCCCCAGAACAGTTACATCCCCAAGAAAACAAGCTGGCTCATCAGGGGGCTGCAGTATCCCTCACAGTGCTGGGCCACAGTGCTGTGAGCCTACAGCAGCGAGCCCGGGGAACCCTGTCCTAGCCTCAGCAGCTACAGCGTAAGCAAACATCATGGTCACTGCTGTTGAGTCCTCTTGTCAGCCTCGATTGTCTCGGTCTCAAAGGTTATCTACTGCCCATTAACCATTGCATGGCCAACTCCCAAGTCCATCTTCTCTAAAAGGCTCAGCTCGTAGACTAGGGTCAGATGGAAGGGGAGAAGGACCTCCCCTATCACTGGACTGGGGGAGGGGCATAGGAAAAGACGACAGAGGGTGAGATTGGGAGGGGACGAGGGAGAGGGCTACAGCTGGGATACAAAGTGGGTAAACTGTAATAAACAAATAAATTAATTAGTTTTTATTTAAAAAAAAAAGAAAAAAGGCTCAGCTGGTTATCATTAATGCACAGAATTGATCTTGGTGGGGAAACAGGACTCTCTGTCAGCTAAAAGTTCAGGGTCCTTTCCCTGGGAGGCAAAAATCAATGAACCAGTATTTGCTCTAAAAAGTATAATTGAGAGCCATTGTGTAAAGGCGCTTGCTACGCAAACCAGGTCAGTGTGACCCCCAGAACACACGGTAGGAAAGGTAGGACAGAGTCGCCTCCACAGCGACCCTCTGACCTCCACACATGTACACCCCATATCATACACACACCCACACAGGGTAATCATTTTAAAATATATACAATCGCATACTTACACCAGGGAAGTAGATGGGGAAATGCATGGGCTCCAATTAGCTACTTCCCAAGGCTTTCTGCCCCTCAGATGGGCTGTCCTGACCTCTAACTGTGGTGACGTGCCTGAAGTCCAGGCTCACAGAGCCTGTGGGGAGCACCGCCCGGCACTTGCTCTTTAAGAGACAACAATGGCTCCAACACTTGGATGTGTGAATAATTTAAGAGCTAATTAAATATTAACAGGGCTTCTAGACCCTTCAAAAAGAACAGAGACTGGGAGAAAGCAGAGCTCTGAAAACTGGATTAGGAGAGGAAATAGCACTTGTGAACGAGTCTTAATTAGGAGATTGCACACCACGGGAACCCCAGGCTGGACATGCGGTTAAGCCGTCCCATTTGTAGCCTGCTATAGTTACAGTCTAGAATGTCCCCCAAAGGCCACGTGCTAGGGGCTGGCCCCCCACTGAGGGGTGCCAGAGCCCCTTCTGTCAGGAAGTGGGCTCCAGAAGGGGATATTGAGAACACATCCCTTTTTTTTTTTTTTTTTTTTTGCCAGCCATGAGGTCCATGCCTCAGCTCCAGCACGTGGGTGACCTTCACTCACCACGTGTGAGCGAAACATGGACTGGAAATGTCCGTGTGGACACATGTATTTTTATGTAGAAACCATAGGACAACTTTGGTGTGTTGTTCCCTGGGAACTGTCCACCTGTGTCTCACAGGCCTGGAGCTTTCCTGGTAAGCTAGGCTCACTGGTGAGGGAGCCCCAGGGCCCCGCCTGTCCCTCCCTCCCCAGCAACAGCTACAAATATGTACAAGGCTCCCGGCTTCTTCACGCGAGTGCCAGGATCCAACTCCGGTCTTCATGCTCGCATGAACTAGCCCCCAGTCCCAGGCTGAAACTTCTAAAACCATAAATGAAAACAACCTTTCTCCTTTCGTAAGTTCACTGCTTCTGGTATTCGTCACAGTGATGGAGCTCACACTGCTCCTTCAAGCGCAGTGGACATCCTGGATGTTTCACTTGCTTGCACGGAGGCAGAGTGACACCACCAAAGTTCAAAGTCAACAAACAAGGCCACAGCTGGCGGGGGGGGGGGGGGGGGGGGGAAATCAAAGGCAGCTTTTAGCTGAGAAGTCTTGGCTCCTCAGACTCAGCACTTCATGGCTAAGCCCTCCCCAGAAGGGCGACCCGCAGACAATGACCGGGCCTTAGCTTACACCAAAACCTTTGTCGAAAGGCAGCTCTTATAAACAGCCAGATAATGACATGGCTCGCCAGTGAGATCATTCCAGAATTAGCCGCTGTGTGGGAATATGCTCGGTGCGAGGAAAGAAACACAGTTTGTGAATGTGTAATTTTCCACAACGAAAAGGGATGTCTCTGGGGCGAGTGGGCGGGGAGGAAGGGAACAGGCCCCAGACCAGGCAGGGTGCACTTCGGCTTGAAAGCTCTCTAAGAATAGAATTTGTTCTGTGTCACAAAATAATCAGTGATCAGGAAGTGGGCCCAAGCAGATGACCTCATCTGACTGCCTCATGCCAAAAGCCAAACACCACGTGGAAGCTGCTGACCACTCAGGAACACACCCCTAAAGACACCTTGCACTCGCCTGTGTTTGCAGAAAGTGACCCCAGTGGCTACCAATTAAGGACTGTCATACAAATGGGTCTGCACCTATCCAGTGTAGCACAGGGTTCTGGTTTTACCAGAATCACCTAGCTCCTTTGATTTCACAAGACCTCCAAATAGCAGATTAGCAGTGGGTCATCCTTACTGCCTTCCATTCAGATACTGAGACAGAATCACCTGCCAATGTCTGGATTTCAGAAACCCTTGTGCAGAAGTGCCGAAGCTGGGGTATGCCCTTACCATACCGCCTACAGTCTCAGGTACTGGTGTACTGTGCTCCGACTGGCAGTCTGGAGCTGGAGTGTATCTTTCTAACGGATGCAGTGTTAGAAGTGGAGGTCAGCCACCTTACACCCATTTAGCCTCTCGTGTGAGTGAGCCAGCCCCAAGCACAAGCCAGAGCTCTGGCCTCGTCTAAGCAAAAGGCCAGAGGGTGTGAGAGGAGACAGACATTGGAGGAACTGAGTCTCTCTCTCTCGGTTTCCTGGCTTGGGACTGACCTTAGCGAATAGTTAAAGGTCAAATTTGCATTATTCTAACATCCTATCACCTCGTCTTTGCCTTCTCTGGACCCTGAGCCTTTCTCCTAGGCCATGCTAGTTTGGACCCTGTCTTCCATTTTTATTTCTAACTCCACACATCCTTTGCAGCACCAGATGCCTCACTCCTGGTCCTATGCTTGGGGCACCAAAGCTTAAGGGGTGCAGATTAGGGGCTGGAGGGTGAGAGGACTCTCAGGTACAGGCACAGGGGTCCCTGGGGAGGAGTGCAGGAAGGTGCTCTCCAGTCTTTCTATGCCGAGTCTCCAAATCTAACCACAGATCCACTAGAAGGGAAGGCAATGACAAATGTGGATAATGGCCTTGGAAACTGCTCGCTGAAGGATGAGCTGCTGGTTTACCCTTGGGAATGGTGCTCACAGCAATGAGGAAGTTTGATGTTAAAGTTAGAGGGGCAAGGATGGGCTATTACTGTGCTCCACCAGCACGCTGTGGAGGGCAAGGTCCGGAAAACAAACAAACAAAAATTAAACCCACTTCTGTGTGTCCTGTAGGAGTGAAAGCAATAGAAGGAAAAAGAAAGATTGGAAGAAAATGGACCAAAATGTTCACACCAGCTTTGTTGAGGAAGTTTGGCTTACTAATTTTGACTTTATGCATTTTCTAAACTTGCTTTAACACACATGTACCACTGAGAAGAAAAAAAAAATCAATAAAAAAATATCTGAAGCTGAGACCACAAGTGGTGGCTGACTCACTGAGAGCCAGGCGGAACCTACCTGTGACTGGACAGGAAATGACCTGCCGCTGATGTATTCGGGTGTCACCATGGCCTGGCAGGGGCTCCACGCCATCTCACTATTTCCCTGATGTGGACATTATGGCCACTGATAAAGATAAGTACACTGCAATCAATGGGACCTGCCTGGCGGCCAGCTCCTTTCCAACCCCTTGCCTGGCCTCAGGCGCCCACTGACATGGGTTGTCAAGATGGCTAAGGACTGGGATGTGCCTGAGGGGGTGTAATGCAGGAGTGGGCTCCTTGTTCTCATCGTCTTTGGAGCCCTTTTGTGGCTAATCTCTTTAGGGACTTGAGCTCCATGTAAACTCGTATTGCCAGAACAGGAAGGAACTGGGAGGTGAACGGGTGACAACCAACTTGATGTCTCTGTGGCCCTGCGAGCTCTCAGAGCCTCGTTTGAGCTGAAGACGCTGCCTCTGTTGAGCTCACTGGCATTGCTGGAATTAGCCACCACATCAAACATCCTTTACAAGTGACGGCAGGGCCACTGGAGAAGGAGCAGCGGCTTCATGTTAGAGGGGCTTCCGTGTCCTCGGAAGTCCACTGCGCATCTACGCTGCTGGGTGAGGCGTGACCCACCCTTGGTAGCCTCACACCCGGGTAATTTGGAAAGAATGGGCATAGCCCACAGCCGTCTTCAATCCGAGCAGGCCAATACGACCTTCCTAATGCATGTACTTAGCCAGAGCTGTCGTGTTGGCCTCTACAGGGCTGAGAAGGAAGGAAGGACCGGAGGGCATGACTGAGATGGGTGATGGAAAGAGGGCCAGGGCAGGGACTTCACCTCACCCCAGGATGAAGTGGTCCCTCTCCACAGCGCTGACCCTGGGAAACTGCTTTCTTCTAACTATGCTGGGTTCCACCCAAAAGGCCCTTGCTTTAGTCGGGAGCAGGGTACAACCAAAGGGAAAGCATGTTGATCTGCAAGATGGGACCATGGCACCGTTTAACCCTTGATCTATTTGGAGACGTTCAGACAGCCAACTCTGATGAAAGCCAGGGGACACCAGTGGGGCCTAGGCAGAGGTAGGAGAAGCTGAGAGATCTCAGCACCAGGCCTGAGTGCACAGCATGGGTCATTCACTGTACTAGCGAGGCCAAAGTCTGCCCAGGCTGTAGGGATGGTGAACCATCTGGCTAGGGGGCGAAAAGGAGGGACCTAGCTGGGGTTCACCACATGCAGCTGGATGTAGTTTGGGGCCCTATGCCTCTTTAGGCTTAGCAAGTTTCTTGTTGCTCTGATAAAGAAATTTAGAAAGGGCAGAGTCCCATGGGCCGAGTCAGATAACCTTGTCAGTCCCTTAAAGGCCTGTCTCATGGCCATCTCCTCCATTTCTCTGGAGATGTCCCCAAAGACAAAGTGTAAGGTCAAAGGCTCCACAGAACACCTGCTCTCACCAGAGCCCACTGCCTGCCTGCGTTTGGTCAGACAGTGCTCATCAGTAACCCCCCAAAGCTTAGAAATGCAGCCCTGAAAAACAAGTCAGCTTTCACTGTGTTTCACGCAGACCACTGCAGCTACTTTGAGAACCAAGACATGGTCTATTCCCACGAGTTAAAGTACGTTAAAACACACATTACGGGCACTGCCACAGGCCTCAGCGAAGACACCAGGTAGTCCGCACAAGCCGTGGTGAGCTATAAGGGGGCTGGGGAAGAGGCCTGGAGAAGCTGTTTGGAGAGGCTGAGATCATCGAGGGACAGAGCAGTGTTCCTGATGAACATCACCTACGCAAGGAAAGCCGGACAAGGAACCTACAGGTGCCTGGCTGGCTCTGAGATGCCATGAGAGACGGCGCTGGAGAGGAGAACCCTTGCCTATGTGCAGATGCTCAGGACCACGGAAGAGGGTAAGCAGGGACCTAGCATTCAGTGAGAAAAGCAATGCCATGACTTAAATATGAAACCTTCCCTGACAGAAGGTTCATGTTGTGGGTTGCCATTTTGAGTGGCTCTGTAAACTCTGGCGGTAAGACTGAGATGGAGGGGTGTTGGGGGTGGTCATATTATGTTCCTGGCGCCAGACAGGGAGGCAAGAGTACAGGGCCTCTCAAGATCCGTCAGAGGAACCACAGGTTTGAGCTGGGATGAACGGCCAGCATCAGGGCTAAGGGAAGGACTGAGTGAGCACGGTAGGGTTCCTGACCTCACCTCTAACCCAAGGCTGTGGACCAACAGGCAGCACTACCTGCGGCTGAGCTCAGGGCCCAGGGAACACAGCTCCCTGAGCTCAGAATCCTCCTTGGGTGACAGCAATTGTTCTAAAGGCAACATACCTGCAGGATGGAGACTTGGGGGTCACTGTTGTCTTGGGGCCCCCTTCTGGGGATGATTCAGCCTTTGCTGAATCATGGTGGCAAAGACCACAGGCTTCAGATCCCCAGAGGGGCGGAGGCTCTGCCAGGGCTCGGTGCTCGTGTGGGGCCTGATGGAGGAAATGAGTCACACCTGGCCAAGCCTAGGGCCCCCATGGGAACTGCAGTGGTGTTTCTGTGGGAGAGGCTGGGGGTGTGGCATGTGTCCACCCTAGCTGCGCTGCCTCCCACTGGGCTATTCCTGGCACCTATGCTGCTTTTGTCTCTTCCTGGAGAGTCTGGGAGGTCTTCAATGCCTCCACAACCCTGTCCGTGAAAGGGATTCTGGTATTTTCAGCTCAGGCCCCCGAGTGTCTACTGCTGCCCTGTCCTACTCTGTCCTACAGAGCCACCGTAGGGCATGGCACACGGGTGTCCTGCTGCAGGCAAGACAACGAGTTTCTAATGTAAAGGTCCATAAAAAAGGAGCTATCAAAAATAATGACGGATGATTTTTCTGAAATGTCATATCCAGGCGACTGTGTACGTCAGACTATATTTTAGGAGCAGTTAAGAAAGCTTTGTGGAGAGCAAAGAGATGGCTTAACAGTTAGAGACGTGTCCCTGTCCTAACCATGTCAGGCTCATTTCCGAATTCTCCTACCAGGGAGGGATACCTGCTCAGAAGCAGGATCTCAGCTTGGACATGGCACTATTGAACTCTCCATGTAGTGGCTGCTAACCACGCCATGGCCGGCTTATCCTCAGACATCCTTGGAGGTCCACAGTCTCCAACATTTCTACGTCCCTGAGGACTCGTGCGTCCAGCCTGGTGCTCTGGCACATTCTCCTTTACCCATCTGAATTCTCTCACTTCCTTCTGGCCTGCACCTGCCCTCAGCCTTGGGCAACTGTTTAGGACTCAGCTGTTTATTGGCTGTTTTGTTTGATGGTAAGTTTTCGTCTAGTCTTCAGGAGAAGAGAGACATTTTCCTGGTCGTCATGCTCGCTGCCTTGAACAGTGCCCATACTCTCTAGACTGCAAGAACAGGAATGAATTCTGTTGTGCAGTAGTAGGTCTTGAAAGTCAACATGGGATGACAGAGATGGGAAAGAGCCTGGAGACGTGGGTGAGGCCACAGACTTTATGCCGCAAAGGATTTTGATGAAGATTCAGGGGCAGTGTTCTCTATCAGGGCTTCACACAAACTGGGGCCTACAAAGGACTGAATGCAAAAACAGTGAAAAATGAAAGGAGAGACCTTTTCTGAGACTGATCCATCGGCCTTCCTCGACTGCTAACAGGTACCAAAGGAAGTGTTCATATCAGGTGAAAAGCTAAGCCAAAGCTTTGGGGCGACACCAGGCAGTGAGGCAGGGAGCCAAGAGGACAGGAGGTGGAGTGAGGAGAAGCCAGAGAACACCCAGGAAGGTAAGGCTTCCTATCTGAGAGATGCTTGACCTGCAGAGGACGTTCAAGTCCATGCAGGGGCACCCCTGAGCTCCCAGTTTTCAGGATCGGCTTGTGGAAGCCAGGCTATACAGCGTCTTCGTCACTGCTGTGTGTGTTTGCACTTAACAAGCTGGAAGAATCAGGCCCACAGGGCCTACTCCACACATGCAAGCACAAAGGACACCCGGTGCCAGAAAACAGAGCTCAGAGTCCTGGGGCTGATACACAAGCCCAGCCCACCCCGCACACCCTTGGCCACCAGGATTATCTGACCTCTGAAGGCTTCCATCCTTGAACTCCTATGACCGATGGCTATGTCACAGGAAGAGCTTCTGGGGAAGCATGAGGAGGCATCTTCCACAGTGGGAATGCATTATCTATGCCATTATAAAATGTCATTAGATAATGACACTGTGTACATGAACTAAAACAGCCAGAACTATTTAATAACACATACTGTTGTAGCCTATGGGCACGTACATGTTCTTAGATAGATTAATATAGTGTTATTATTTGAGCACAGTTTTTTTCCAATTAATAAAGGAATTATAGCTATCAGTGGATAATTATAGCAAATGGGCTATTATTTATAAACAGGATGTAGGCTTATTAAACTTTCAGAAGTGCAGAGTACCCCGGCCACTCGAGTGCAGTATTTGGCACATGCTCAGGGTTTCTCTTGTGCTTTGGGAGCACACAGAATCTGCTACAGACGACAGGCTAGTTCCCCCTGTGAGGTTTTACAAAGAAACTGTGTTCTTTGGTTATAGAACTCATTGGTGGGCCCCTGGGTTTCCTCAACTCTGAGCCTTGGAGAAGTGGTGGACTCGCATCTGCTCGTGTCTAAGATATAAAAGTTCTCTCCATGTCCTCATCCAGCACCACAGTAGAACAGTCTATTCCACAGGTAGGCCTTCCCAGCATGAGGGACACCAGGCCCGGACAGACGCTGTTTCCAGCACCAGCTGCCTGCCAGCCTGCATTTCCCTGAGGTATATAAAAATGGAGAAGGCCACATGGAGCCATGGTGAGCTGGTTTGGATTATCTTCATTCAAGCATTCTTGTTGGCTTTGAGAAAAAGACCCAAATCAACAAAGTAACGACTGAGAAACGTAAATCTTCAAAGTGCTCCACACTGGCTCTCCATTCTTGCTGTTAGAAAAACGGGATCCTGACCAGTGGGCCCCACTTACCTCTCAGCATGCCGAGTGCCATGCTGGGAACCTTATGTCCACAAACTCCTGAGACCTTGTGGCCCTTGGGAAAGCAGATAGCATCAACATGGAATTTGTGTAGCATGGGAGGGGAACCATGGAAAAGGTGGGGGCCACACAAATTATTCCCATTCCCTCTCTCGTCTGGGACCACTGCTCTCACAGATCATATCTACAAAATTATATAGCAGTGAGGGGTAACTACATATGGAAATTAACCCTTTGAGAATGAACCTAACGAACACTTCACAGATGAAATGTACAGAGAAGCCAAATTATCTTAGAGAAAAAGAATGAGTCCTTAGTCAGGAAAGGCAGTGGGTACCTGTTGGAACATCTTCAGCATCTATTTAAAACGGTGACTAATTATGTACGTAACCTGGTATGTCTTCCCTCCCTAGAGTAAGTTCAGGAGGGTGGGTACCAGGCCCATCTTTCACTCCCTCCACCCCCAACCTGGTCACGTGCTAAGTAGAACGCACAGAAAGAGTGAGTGGGCTAAATCAGGGCAAAGAGTGCATCAATTGGAAAGGTCAGCAAAGGAGTCCAGAGAAGAGAACACTCCCCAGGATCCATCCATGCCATGGCCAGAAGAAGCCGGTTCCGTAAAGAACCATCAGCTGCTGACGCAGATCTCCCTGGGGCGGGCTGCTCTGGGCCTTGCCACAAGTTGGTTTCCATGAAAGTAGGGTGCCCTCCTAATACAGCCACAGCTGTGGCCCAGGCAGGTTAGGCAGGTAAGTAAGGCAGGTAGAAGAGAACCTTTCTGGGATGGCCTGCAAGCCAGCAGCCCCATGGCTGTCCCTACATGGGCCTCAGCCCTCCACGCTATAAGATCTGCTGTTACCTTTTTGTGGAACACCTACTTTGCAAAGTTGTTCTAGGGACAGAAATAAGAAGGCCTTCTCTGGGTGTGCTCCATGAGGCACACACCTAACCAGCGGCTGCTTGTGCGGAACGCACACAGTCCATGGAAGAACCAGGCAAGTTGATCAGGCTACGAAAGACCTGTCTACAGTAGACAGGAAAGATCAAGGTCAGCAGGCGAGCCTGTGGGCAGCTTGTGGGGACAGTGCAGGGTAGGTGAGTGGTGTCTGCTGTCACAATGACAAGAGAGCAGCTCCAGCCCATGTGAGCAGAGAGAGACGGCACCCGGAGATGTACCTGACAGCTGCTCTACCCAAATACCAGAAACACCCCAAAGAGGGATGCTGCAGACAGGGGGCGGGGGGAGGGCGGCCTACACACGGGAGGACACCAAGAGGCTGCAGGTGGTGACGAGGATGAGGGGATAGTGCAAGTCCTGAGCCTCTGTTGTTACTTTCTGCTCAGCATCAAAGGTGGGGCTGGCTGACTGGAGAGAGGAGCGTTTCTCTGGCCTGCCCCTAAGTTTGTGCATTTACTCCTGGTGCCACTTTGCTGTGACGTATCTGTCCTGTGGTGGCAGCCCCAGCTCTCCCCTCAGTCTCCAGTCCGAAGCCAGAACATAGGACGTAGTGGAGTCCCAGGGTTTGGTCCTTACCTGACCTACCTTTTTCCAACAGTCAGAGGGGCCCAGTGGCATGCGGTGGGCCTCACCATCTTTTCCCAGTTTATATAGCATTGGACAAGGGACAGAATGCACACTTAGAAAGAGGCAGACAGGGGGGAGCACATAAACACGCAGCCGAGGAAGCTTTCAGACACTGGATTTGTAACATCAAATTGAGGCAAATTCATGAGCAGAGAAAGGCAAGCGACACTGTGCACACTGGCGCCCGCGCTGTCCGCCCAGAGCGAATGGTGAAGCATGCATGCATATACATACCCGACTCGGGTACTGTCTCGGTACGGCAGCACGGAAAATACACTACACAAGGATCTTCTGCCACTGATAAGGACTATTCTACAAAGTAAAAACAAAAAACAAAAAAACAAACAACTAACTAAATGCAAAGACTCCAAATTAAAAAAATAAAAACAAATAAAACAAACTTAAAAGTTCTAGAGCAAATTAAGCATTCGTGGAATTCACAGCAGCATTTGCAAACTCCGCCACCTCCTCTGACAGATGGCATTCTGCTCTTCTTGCAAGACGCAAGCCTTGGTGCAGCAGTAGCGTGTTGCCTTTCCTCACCCAAATACTAACACGTGCATGTGAGACCAGCCATACGTGACAGGTGCTGCCTGGGATGGCGGGCTGTGCCTACAAGGCAGGGCACCGCACCGAATCTTGGGCGGCCAGCTCAGGCCAAATGACCAATGGCACATGGAGAATACTGACTCCTGCCCTACAGTGAACGATGTGAGGGCAACAGAGCTCCGGACGGTGCGCCGGAGAGATGTTGTGATGCCATTACCGTTGCTAGCTTTTCATATCCTGGTAACACGTTAGGTTCTGAGAATAGACTGAGGAACAATTACATAATCGGTCTTAGCCGCCATCCCTGCTCTGAAGAATCTACTGGGAACAGTTCTACACGATGCTCTTATGCAATCAAAGCCACTTGAAAAAAACATTAAAAACAAAAACAAAACCCCTCAAAAGTACTTATCCTGCCATCTGAGAATAACTTTTGCCAAAGGGAACTGCTGGTGAAAAAAAAAAAATGAAGGAATGAGTGGAAGAAATTAAAAAACATTCTTTTTGGCATGAGGTCAGTACAGTTCATATGCAGAGCTTATTTACTTTTTAAATTTCCTTTAATATTACAGCGTCACGAGCAAGGAGAAATAGCACTACTGAAAGCATGAGGGCTTGGGGAGCTTAGCCTTGTTTTGGAACCATGATATTAAGCTGCCCACAGCCCTGGCATGAAGACCAGTCCCTGGCATGGCCAGCCAGACCCCCCCCCTACTGGCCCTGCCTCTTGAGTACCAGTGACACAGTATTTTCCCTTATCATGTTTTATCATGTCTCCATGCTAAAATACTTGCAGTGTCCCACCTACTGAAAAAAGCCAGTTTCCCTCTGTGTCTTATATATGCGGTTTCATTGGCCTGTGATGCCCTGCTTAGGCACATCTGGTAGACCCTCACTGAGCCATCAAAACCTAACTTGGAAGTCAGCCCTCTAAGCCAGTGGCAGTGCACTGTGGGAACCGGCTCCTGGTTACTCGTTTCCTGTTCTAGAGCAAGGCTATGGATTCAGCACTGGGCTGCTCCTCCACGGATAGGCACCCAGTGTCCCTGAGCCATAGCCTGGCTACAGAACGTGCCCTAGCCCTCATGGAGGAGGTCCAAGGCTTTAGCTATCTATACTAGTCCCACGAACAGGACCAAAGAAGGCTCCCAGCTTCTGACCCCAACTCTGGTTCCTTGTCTCACTCATCTGTGCCTTGAATTCCCCGTCTAAAAAAAAAAAAAATGGTGCTGAGTTGGGCATGGAAACACACACCTGCTTTCTCAGCACTTGGGAGGCAGAGGCAGGAAGATCAGGCATTCAAGCCAAGCCTTGGCTATACAACAAATCTGGGACCTATCGGAGTTACATGGCATCCCATCTGAAGAAATGAGTGAGGGAATTAATGAACAAATTAAGGAAATGAGGTAAAATTAATAATGATCTTATTGAAAATTAGTTCCTTCTAGAGAAACCCCTGGCATGCTGCCCGGCCCACCCGATACACTAAGTAGGAATCACTTTCAGTGTGGACTAGCTTCCTGGGTGGGGCTGTCTCAGCAACAGACTTCTTGTGTTGAGAACCTCTCCAGGCCTCAGTGCCGCTGAAGAAACAAAAAGGCCGCGCTGGGGGACAGCTGCAAGAGCAATCGCACAGCCCAAATGACCCAGCGCACAGATCATTAGCGATCAGCGCAGCAGGGCCAGGAGTGGGCCTTCAAAACCTGAAGGGTTGAGTAAAATTCATCATGACCATACCTGCCTGCACCATTACCCGTGAAGCCCAGAGACAGCGCTTCCAACCTACTATGTCTGTAAGTTTACCTACACCGACACAGTGATAGCTCAAACGACTGCTCATGTGCCAGGTCATAAGGTCATGTGCCGGTAAGGAAGGCACAAGCTAGTGAAAGACTCACCAAAGGTGACGCATCACCCTCGGGGGCAGCCCACGGATTTGAACCTTTGCTCTTTCTTGCCAAAAATTCACCTCCCAAACTTACCAGAAAGATCTGCCTGCAGGTGTTTATCTAAGTACCCACAGGCTTCCTGGATACCAGCACGCCTGCCTTTACCCACATGTTGCCTGGCAGCTTTCTAGTCTGGCCTGCAGGTCAGCTGGAAGGTGGCACACCACACCACCACCACTGGAGCTGTGGAGACGCCACGTTCCACACTCTGCTCCGCCAGCACCCTTTCCCGATGGAGGCTCTCCCTGTCCCCACATCCCCCGTCCCCCTCACTGTCTCTCCTGCCATGCCCCCACTCATCAATGTCCCTGAAGGAGAGGAGAGAGGGTGTTGTTCAAACCCAGCTGCTTGCCTGTGGCAGCATTTTTTCTCATTACTCAGTACTAATGTGTTTCTCTTTCCCACACACCAAACTTGTTTGGACATCTTTAATAGAACAAGAAAATGAGAGCCTGTCAATGCCAAGTGCAACCCAAGTCCCCTCTACCATTTCAACCACAAAGCCGCCTGTCAGTAAATGGGCCATATTGTTCCACGAGCTGTGGGTGCACTCTGGGTGGTCCTCACTGTTAGGTCTAGGAGATGCTGACGCCATGGATCTCATTCAGAAACCTGTGTTACTAGGTTGCATGTGCCAAGTTTAGCATTCAGGGACATGGACTGCGTCCCAACAATCCCACCAGGATGGTTTTCTCCTCGGCCAGTCTTAAGGAGAAGGGAGGGAAAGAAAAGCCCCGAATCTTTGAGCCTTTCCCTGCCATTTCTTAGCTCAACCTGCCCATGGACTCTGCTCTTGACAGGGGCTAGAGAAAGAAGCCATGACAGACACGCATGGTAGATTCATGGCAATATCACCAATGTTGCCACTGGAGCTCCTGGGAACATGTCTTCCATATTTCCTGGAGTAGACCTGGCCTCCAAGCAGGGACTGCAGAGCCAGAAGAGGCCAGCGGCCATAAGGGCAGAATGAGACTTCCTCCTGCACAGCAACTGTGAGGTATATCCTGCTTAGAACCAGAGGGATTCGTGGGGATTCAAAGCTTTGCTCTTCCGAGGGGCCAGCCATCACAATGGAGATGCCTCAGAGGAAAATCCAATTTGTTTTCTTCCTTCAAGGGCACCTGCTCTTCCTGAGAGAACTAAATTGGACAGTGGTGGTCATGAAGGGCGTGAGACAACCACATATGGTTTCCAATGGGCTCTTGAAATGACCATATCCATGCCCTCGCCCCCAACCGTGAACGCTACTTTTTTTTCACACGACACAAGGAAAGCTCACACCATCTTCCTTCCCCGCCTGTGACATCTAACACTTCATTAAAACAAAGCTGGCTAGAAAGCTTTCCATAAAAGATGAGGACTTCAACAGTGGCATTAACCCCAGGGAGATGGAGCTGTGAAGAACCAAAGGTCACATTTCCATGTAAACATCTGCCAGGAAAAAAAAAAACAAAACTGAAATAGCTACAGAAAAAGCTCCATAGGGCTGTGGGCCATGCTGCCTCTAGATGTACAAGGTTTTCTAAAACCTCCGGAGCTTCAGAGCATGCCCAGCAGTTCACCAGGCTTCTTATCCACAGAGGATCATTTCCAAGCTCTTGGGAAAGTGCAGCCACTCAGGGGATCTTTCAACTTCTAAGCACAAATTCTCCATGTCCATGCTTTTTTCAAGAAATTTGTTTTCACACCCTCAGTCCGGCACCGGCAGCCTTGTGTAACACCATCCAGGCTCTTCTCATGTTCTGTTGATGCCAAAACACTATCTTCTTCCATTTCCAGCCCCTGAGGAGCCTGTTGGTCTTGAGAGTCTGTTGGTCTTGAGAAATTTCATCCTTATTCCATATTAGCAGAAATTTCCCATAAGGATATTAAAAATGATCAAGCAGCTCAAAGAGTAAAAGAAAGAAATATCACCCTTGTAACAATGGGACAAGTACAGTGACATTGAGCACAGTCCGGGGTCCATATCAAGTACTGGACATGGGCAGAGACACATTTTCCAGACTCACTGTTTCCATACCTTGGAAGCCAGAGAAAAACACTGGCAATGGTGGCACTGTGGGCTGCACTGTGGAGTCACAGCCCTCACCCCTGTGGAAGCAGGGACTTTACAGATACAACTGGGTTAAGATGAATGATGTATTAAAGTGGGTCCAGGAAGTGATGTCTTTACAAGGAATGAATGTTCCATAGATACCTGGACAAGCACGGAGGAAGAGACCATGTGCTTGTGAGACAGAGACGGAATGTTGCTGCTAAGGGCCATGATGCCTAGGACGGCTGCCAACGGCTGATGATGGAAGGAAGGCAGAGTTCTCTAAAGCCCTCAGGGAGAACATGGGCCTGCATGCCAAGCCCCCAGAAATGACAGAAACCTTCTGTGTTGTTTTAACCACCCAGCTCTGAGTGCTCGGCATGGCATCCCAGAAAATGAATACAGCTGGCATCTGGCTGTGTCCTTTCTGGCTGGATCTATGCTCCCTCTCACGCGCTGGGCAGGTGCTCGGGGCATGTATACTATGCTTGCTGTCCCCAGAGGAGGCAAAGTGTTGAAGACCAGCATCAGGAGCCAAAAGAACAGCATGGTTTCTGGAAACCCCACTCTTCCCAGCTCTGCTCAGATTGCCTTTCCCACATCCGCTCCTTCCTTCTCACAAAGCCCAATTAGAAACGGGGAGAAGGACTTGACCCCTTTCTCTTGTGCCTGAAGCTGGCAATTACATAATGAGTGTTGAATGAAAACTGCCACAACAAGAAATGTCCTTGTACGCCCTGTGTACACACTCAATGGCCACTGGGAGGAGGCACCTTCAGAAGATCCCATCCCCTCACTGCTAGATGAGCCCCATCTCGGTGCAAGGGCAAAGCAGAAGAAGTCTGTGGGGCTTCCAAGAACAGTCTTCACACAGCGATGTTCCTTCCGTCCGTGTGGGGAACTGGCAGGAAGGAGGCGCCCTGAGGAAAGGGTGCTGGAGTCCAGCCGTGGCGTGCAGAGCTAGCCTGGTGTAAGTGTTCAGAACCTGGGTTGGGCTCTAGAGGAGCGTGGGATTTCAGCAGGTGAGAATAATGAATCCAGACCAAAGATTGAGGATGTCGAGCTACAAGGACCTCGGGAACACGGGCGCTGGAAGACAGCTGGTTCAGCTTCAGCAGGATGACTCACCGAAGATCTGTGCTAAGCAGCCCATGGATTCCAGCCAGGGGCTGTTCTTCATGCTCCTCTATTTCTATCACCCCTTCTCACTGCCATGCCCCCCACTCCTGCCACAGCCCTGGCCATATTGAGTCTGGGGGCGGGGCTTATCTTGCCATCTAGGGAGTGACAGATTTCCGAGAAACCAGCTAGATGATCTTCTGTCTTCTCCGTACTCCTAGACCCACCCCTCCACATATTCTTTCTAAGCATGCCTTCTATCAGTGTGGGGGTCTGATGAACAATGCAGGCAAGAGCCCTATCCCTGCACATTTTACTGTTGGGTGGGAGACAGACTGACACACGGACACAGAGGCGAGCCTTCTGTGATGGGCAAGCAGAGGTTCTGTTGAGCATAGGAAAGAACATCCAAATTAGACGGCAGGTAGGCCGCCTGAGGGGGGGAGCTGAGGGTGAGTGACTGCAGCTTACCATGGAAGCCTCTGCTGCTAGTGGAGGGAGATGAAGACAGAGCGCTAATAAAAAGGAGCTTAGGACCACTGTGCACAGAGAACCGTGCTGCTCCCTGGCCTCCACTCCCTGATGCACCAGCATTCCCACTGACTGCCTGCACACCTGGCTGGATGGCTGTTCTCCACCAGCCAGACTGAGCCGGACACCCTAACACTCAACTCAGTTACCTATGCCCCAAGTCTGTTTCCATCAGCTGGACTCGTGGCTTCTAGTTCTTGTCCACAGAGGACTACAAAAATAAACTGGGTGTGATGGCACAGGCCTGTAATCCCAGCACTTTGGAGGCTGGGGCAGGAGAATCATTGTGAAGTCAAAGCCAGCCTGGAACACATAGTGAGTTAAAGACCCACCTGGGCTACATTCACCGCTGTTTAAACGTCAGGATTTCTCTTTCAGTTTTGGGGCCAGAAATCCAAGACCAATGTGCAGCGAGGGCCACGCACCCCTTGAGGATGAAAAGATAACATCTGTTGTTTCCCAGGGTTGCTTCCAAACTCAGGGCTTCCTAAGGCAGAAGGTCTGCCCTGAACAGTGGCTTTTGTTTATAAGGCACTCATTCTTATTGGCTTATGTACTCAAGTCGATCAGCTTACCAATCACATGTGCAAATTAGCTTACACCCTGAGGTATGGGACTTAGGGTGTTAACACATGAATTAGAAGGACCCACGGGCCCAGACTAGAGAAGCTGGGGTGCTGAATACAATGGTCTAAAAGTTAGGGGTCTCCTAGGAAGACTGCATGGCTCTTCCAGGGCAGCACTTAGAGCCATAGTGAGTGTGCCTCTGGCCTGAAACCTTTGAGCAATGCCATCCCACTGACCAGTCCAAGGCCGGGCCATCCAGAACCAAAGGGGAGGATGGCACTTAGGCACACCATCAGCCAGAATGGCCGAGCGCACATGAATCCTGGCACCTGGGAGGCTGAGGCAGGAGGATTCTGAGTTTGGACTCAGTCAGGGCTGCATAGACTGTGTCAACAACAAAACAACAACAAATCTGATCCCCTCAAAGAAGATTTGGTCCAGATAGAACTGATTTCCCAACCTATACTTACTTCCTATAAATTTCTAGCTGAAAAGAGCAAAAAGGAAGGACCTACAGGCCATGATCTTTTCAGCAGCAAAGACAGACACAGACACACACACACACACACACACACACACACACACACACACCCCTCACAGGCCACAGAGAAGGCTAGCATCACTTCGGTGCTTTTTATAGACTGGTTTTGTTTGTTTTGGGACAGGGTCCTGCTATGTTGCCCAAGCTGTCCTCAAATGCTCCTTCCACCTCCCCTGGCAAGCCACTG
This sequence comes from Psammomys obesus, assembly GCF_907164565.1. Lineage (NCBI taxonomy): Eukaryota > Metazoa > Chordata > Mammalia > Rodentia > Muridae > Psammomys > Psammomys obesus. The sequence continues at coordinate 23,134,473 of NW_026596069.1, forward strand.
GGATGAGGCTGCTTCTTTGTCAGCCCTTCTGTCCTTGTTTGCTGGCTTAGGAACTGTGAAGACAGGCTGGCCGAAAAAACGGCAACCCTCCCGCCTTAGCTGTCTGAGTGACGGTTTCGCAGGCACCCTGTCCTCACCACACCCACTTGCACAGGGAAGCGGGCCAGGCAGGGAGCCTCAGGGATGCCTTGGGAGAGCCAGAGGCTGCTAGAGGCTGGCATCCACTCACTGTCCCCTGGACTGCACTCTTGCTGGAGATGAGTGGTAGAAGGCGTGAGGCGTCTTCTTGGGGCTATCAGGTTGCTTGTAGTGTCTGAAATGTGCCATTTCCCCTAACTCATTTTCCCAGACTGTATTAGTCTGAGGCACTAAGGGTAAAGAGATCACAAGCGAGGCCTTCACGACCTTTTGACCCATGCTGCCCCCTTCCCTCCAGAAAGTTCTGGTCCCAAAAGGAAAAGTCACAGCATCAGTTCAGCTCCTGCTCTTCTGTCGGCTTCCTTTAAAAAGACAGTACAAGGTGCCTAAGTCCTCTGTGTCTTTTTTCCTGCCTCGTTCACTTCAGAGAGAAGACAACAGCTTCATTCTTTATCTCCTCCCCCTCTTGAGTCCTTTTAAATCACTTTGGTGGTTCCTCCCACGACGGGACCTGGCAGCTCGGACACTCAGTCCACTTAGGGCAGGAAGCTGATCTGCTCACCAGGAAATGATTCTCAAAGCAGTCCCAGGAGGTGACACTTTCCAGGCAAGGAGCAGCTAACCCAGACACCGGTGGGCATTCCAGGCCAGCCAGCTTAGTGCTCCAAAGACAGGTGTTTCTGAGTCTCCAGGGCTGCAAGGACCAAGAGGGAAGGTCTCCTCTTTCCTAATAGGACTGCAGGTGAGAAAGGACAGCCATTGTCTGCCTTCAGTTCTCACGCTCAGCGTCAGGGTCTGTTGCTCTGAGGGCTCAGCACAGAGCTCTGAAGGTGGCACCAGGTAGCCTCGGTCCTGTGAGGCTCTGTGAGCATCCATCATCAGCCCAAAGAATCTATGCCCGAAGACTGGGACTTATGTTTAACCTCCTCTCTCGGTGCACGGCAGGAATCTCGATGAAGACGGGAACTGGCGATGATTGACAGCTCCTCTTGGCAACCATCCCACCCCAGCGTACTACAGCACAAGGCAGCTGGTCACCTTTCTCCACAAATGCTGTCTCTACAAAGGGCTGCCACCCACATTTGTGGACGGCTTATTACCACCTTGAGGTTTTTTTGTTGTTGGTTTTTTTTTTAACCTCACACAAAATGAATTCATTTTAAAGAGACCATATAGACTCACTCTTTAGTTATCTACAAAAGTTACCCTAATGACCCACAATGCTTTGTCCTTGGCTTCTGGTTGGCTCGAGTGACAGCACTCAAAGACAAGCCAGGTGACACCCCCCACCCCGCCTCTTCACGGGTGTCGCCAGCTCTATAGGTGGGCGGACACCCTGCCCCCGCAGTTCCTCAGACCTTAGCCCCTCTCCCCGTCTCTTTCCTCACTCTGTCCCACCTCGATGTCTCTCCTGTGGTTCCTCAAACACCCTAGATGGTCTGTCCTCCATCCACGTAAAAGTTCTTCCGCTGGCTGCCCCCTCCCTCACACCTCCACTGCACGCGTTCCCCAGGCATGCCCCTCTTGCCCCCACGCGCTGCCTCGGTTTTTCTAGCCTGCATCTCCGGTGTATATTAAACCATTTATCATCTCTCTCCAGTTGGTCTCTGACCCCTGGAAGCAGGACCATAGTTCTGCTCAGGGACGCGTCCCAGAAGAGCCACACAGAACAGGGGCCAGGAGGGTGTGGGGCATGGGCCTGTGCACAGTCGCCACCATATCCCACGTAGGCAACAAACTGCTGGCTAGAAAAAAGGTGAAACTTCAACGCGGTCACCTGACTGCAAAACCGATATTGAAGGGCGGTGGAGGTGAAAAGCTCCCCACTGCAAGACAGCTTGTCATGGTGGGGTGTGGGGAAGAGCTCCACCAAACCCTTGTTCTTTCTCTCTTTTTAAGTGTGTATGTATGTGTGTGACAGAGAGAGAGAGGTATGCACATGCATGCCCAGAACAGAGGATGTCAAATGTCATTAGCACTCTTGTGAGCCAGAAGCCCTCTGTTCTGACTAGGCTGGCCAGTCACTGAGGTCTCTGGCCCCGTCTCTGCCCTGTGATGTTGGGAGTACAGCTAGGAGCAACCGTACATGAATTTTACATGTGTCCAGGGGATTCTAACTTGGGCTTTCATGCTTATTGTACAAGCACTCTTACATCCATCCTTAAAACAGATCAGTCAATGGCAAGGATTGGGGGCGGGGAAGAGTGCCCACGGCATGGCTGGCACAGCAGTGTGAACTAAGCTGTATCCAGAAGGGACTAGGACTATGAAAAAGAAGACAAGCCAGACTCCTACAAGTGTACCTGGTGTCCAGGCATGTGTGGCTTATTCCAAGCAGTTGGCTACGATGGGGCCACTCAAGCCTAGCGTCCTAAAATGTGGCACTCATGTCACTCACAATGGAACTGTTGGGACAGACTCTAATTGGGTACAAAAGCCATGCATGTCTCAGGGCTAGCTTTCCATCAGGGCAGGCAAGCTTAGCCCGCACTGTTTAAGCCAGCATGCCGTCCATCTTAATGCTGAGAGCCTTTTCACATGGTATCTCTCTGTACCGTAACTGATGGCCGGACTAAACCTCCCTTATTCTTGGTAAGTTCAGTCTCAGTGGACTGCGCCCAGCACTTCCAGTGGATGAAGCAAGGGCACCTCAGCTCCCACCTGTACCAGGCAGTTTCCACTCTGGTCCTCTGTAGGCTGACCTCGAGCACTTGACCCTGCTCTCCCACTTCAGTTCTCCACAGAAGAGACCATGCTCCCCACAGCCCTCTGTAGAGACAGCCATCCTCCTCAGTCCCCCTCTGCACATTCACAGGCAATCTCCCTCCCCCGGCCCCCCTCCCCATTCCACCCACCGGGCCCTGCTGTAATGAAGAACAGCCTAACATTTTGCTGAAATCAAGAAATGTAATGTCTATGGCAGTCTCCTAATTTACTAACCTAGTTAGTCCCTCAATGAGGAAATGAAGCTAATTTAACAAGATTCTCCTCCGTGAACTCATGTGGATGGCTAGCAACCTCCGCGCCCATCTAAAGCACACACCCCATCTGTTCCTCATCTCTGCCAGCGAGCAGCCTGAAGCTTGTTGGGCTGATAATTAAAATCTACCCTCCACCGCCACCACCGGCCCCCTTTGACTTCCCGAAGGCGGCATCTGTCTGGTGTTAGGCTTAAAACTTAAAAATAAAATCCTCCACGGTGTTCGGATCACTTCATGTTGTTAATTCCTTCCATGCCCAGCATCTAGTCCATTCAGAACAGCATCTCCTCATTCATTTTGTTGAGTGAGTCTAAGCACCTACTGTGTGGCAGGCACACTGCTATGTTTCTGTGCTTCCCAGTCCTACTTGAAGAGGCTGTAAGTGGGTCAGCAGCTGACCTCCACTGACCTTGTGCCATCCATCCCAACACAGTCCCTATTCCTTCCCTTCTGCTAAAAATGGCTTTTAACTTCGTGTCCCTCTTGCCAGTGTTTTGTTATTTTGTATGTATATATATTTATACATATATATATTACATACACACGCCATTAGACAGTCTGTCAGTGCAACTTGAGATGACTGAGTCCAGTCCCAATGTGTGCACACATCACCATTTTCACAGTTTTTCCACCACCCCCAACCCTGTGCCCTCTCCCCGTGACCCCTGCAAACTGCATCTGTTTTCTGTTTCTCTTGAGTCAGTGCATATTTCATATAAATGTGGTTCTGCATCGTCTGACCTTTGTGTCTGGCTTAATCTGCTCACGCTGCAGCCTCTCTTCACGTTAGCTGCACTGGGAGGCCGCCCTGCTCCTGCTCATGGCTGGACGGCACCCTCTGTGTGCTTTTCTGCTTTTTCCTGGACGGACTCCTGGCTTCCTTCTGGTTCTTGAATACCATGAAGAAAGCTGTGCTGGTGCACAAATGCCTGCTTGGATCCTTTCCACCTCCTCTAGGTATGTACACACCTTGCTGTCTGTCACAGCTCCTTGATGCGCTGCTGTTAGAGTGGCGTCTGTTTGTTTCCCATGGCAACTAGAGCACTTCATAGTCCCGTGTACAACGTACAAGAGTCCGAGCTTTCCTCTGCTTTCTCCTTCTTCTCGGCACGTGTGATCCACGTGTGTACAGATGTGGAGGCGAGAATTGGTCTTTCTCGGTGACTCCTTATTTCCTGAGACAGGGGCTCTCACCAAACCTGGAGCTTGCTGAAATGGCTAGGCTGGCTGTGGCTTTCTTCCAGGCCTGCCACGGCCTGCCGGGGTACAGTGCACGGACCGCCAGCTCCTACCATTCTCATGATGAAGATGGCTCTAACATCACACACCTGTGCTGTAATCCCACCTCCCTCTTTTCAGTGTTTGCTCTGTTAACCTGGATTAACTAGTTCACTCACTTCCTAGTGCCCTTAGTAACTGTTGGTTGCTAAAAGCGACACAAACTTATCATCATCAAGTCCTACAGGGCAGGATGCTCAGGCAGGTCTGTGGGGGTCAGCAGAGCTGGTGTCCTCTGGAGGCCTCTGGGGAGAACTGTCTTTTTTTAGCTGCTTGTGGCCACTTGCACTCCTTGACTTGTGGCCCTATTTCTACCTTCAAAGCCAATCAAGGCAAATGAACGTCACAGCCCTCATCCTCCTTCCCTCTTCCACCTTGAAAGGACTCTGATTATAAAGGTCATCACCTCCAATTTGAAGGTGAGCTCATCAGCAACCTCAAAGCCTTCCTGTGACGCAGCTGTCTGTGCTCACAGGTGTGGAGGTAGAGGTGGACACCTTCGTTGGCGAGACATTATTCTGTCCACCACAGAGGTCTTCCTTAGAAAAATCAGCCCGAGGGTTACTCATTGGGGACGAAACCTGGGGTCCCAAACATGCTATAGGCAAGTGCTCTAGCCCTGATTATTTGTATTTCTGCCTCCTTCCATTCCTTGAGTCTAGTCCTGATGACTACAATGCATTCAATACACTCCTGTGTTCCACAAGTACTGAGGGTTGTTATTTTTTCCCAGTGTGGAGCATCAAACTCTGGGCCTTGTACATGCTAGGCAGAAGTATACCAGTAAGCCCAGGGACTCCGTACATAGCTTAAGCTGGCCTCAAACTTGTGACTCTCTTGCCCTCCCTCCCAAATGCTCCGATTACAGGCATGCCTCACCACGCTTGGCTAGCTTACTGAGGGCATCGGTTTTTGAGACACGGTCTTACTATGTCACCCTGGCTGGCCTGGAACTCAAAGAGATCCATCTGCCTCTGCCTCCTGGGTGCTGGGATTAAAGATGTGTACCACCATGCCAGGCTACCTGCTGAGTTTTGAGTTAATTAAAAAACAAAACATATTCTGAGAGCCTGGCACTCAGAAAGCACTCATCTTCCACCTTGTGACAGACGCAACTTTATCAACTCTTTGGCAACATAATTCTTGCCACAAGAGTCCACTTCTTAGTCTCGGCACCCCTTTCTCTTCCTGCTGCAAACCCACACTGAGTCCCTCTCCCCAGGGCTGGAGCACCGACCTGTCTCCTGTGTGACCTCAAGCAGCAGGTCGCCTCACAGTTCATGTGCCTGCCAGGGAAGACTGCCCACAGGGTCACGTGAGGCTCACGGCTTGCTCCTCTCTCAGGGGCTGGCCTGTCATTCTGTCAGGGGTCGGTCCTTCTTAGCTTGCCCAGTTGGAGGAGGGTGCTCAGTTGTTTTCCTCTGTACTTCTTCCTCGCACAAAAACCTCTCACAGAATTTACCAGAATTCAAATGTGAACCCACAGCAGCAACCTCATGCTTCCGGCTACCTCCCAGGCCAGCTGTTGCAGAGGGATGCTGTTCCCCAGTACAGAACGAGCCACCTCAATCCCAGAGACTTATTTCTCAGCAGGCACTTTAGTACAGCCAACTCTGAGGCCAGCTCAGGTTTCATATTGGTTTGGCTTTTCGTGTTTGCTTTGTTTTCCAATGCTACAATAGTGTCTCCATTGTATGTAGTTCTCAGCTTTGGGCTACTTCTTTCGTTTCTGTCTCAAAATTATGTTTCAAACTCACTGCTGGCTTGTGCTGATATTCCCTGCTTGTTTTGTGAGATGCCAACTGTCTTCAATAACAAGGCCTCTATGTCACTGCCAGACTATGGTTAAGGGAGCCTCTTCTAGAAGAAGAGCAAGGGCCTCAGGTGGGCACTGTAGACTGAGAAAGTAGACTGTGCACTTATAGGAAATCACCAGAAGGTCTGGGAGTTGTGCACAGCGGCCAAGCAGGTACGGGTCATACCAGAGCAGCGATCACTATTGCTGAGGAGGTAGCCTGCTGGGGGCCTGAGCCACTCACCCTTCTACTGAGGCAGGGGCACCAGATCGCTCCCTGAAAGCACTCGACTGGAGGTTCCTCAGCCCAGTAGGGCCGGGCCTGCATACATGTCTGGGCACCTCCACGGGGAGACTCCCACAGCCAGGCAAAGCTGCCGCTCTGCTTTCTAAAGGGCCAGTGCGTGTCCTCCCATTCCTCAACCCCCAAGGAAACTTCCCTCTCTGACCTCAGCCATCCTGTTTTCTTCCTAGCTTCCTTTCTAGTTTGGTTTCACAGAAGGACTCTCTGCCTACCCTTATTGCTAAGTCCCAGGAAGGAAGGGGACCCTCTGGCCCTATCACGTGCTCACCGTGGCAGGGAGAGCCCGACAGCCTGTGGTTCTTACAGCTCTGGATCCCCCCTTTACCACCCGCCCCAGATCCTCAGTGGGGCTGAGTCCCCCAATACCAGCTCATTGCTCACTATCAGAACCTCTGATCCCACAGCCCCTCAGGACTCTAACTGTTACTGCAGTTCCTAGGTAGGGCGTGGAGGGAGGCAGCTCTACACTGTGACTTGAAATCTCACTCTACGGATCCTCTGCGATATCCTCTCTCTCACTAACCATGCCGAGGAATCTCAGATGCTGTGCCTGGATGTCAGGATTGAAAGTGGAATCCTTTCACTCGGACTCCTCTCTTAGCCTTTATCATTGATTTTATTCAGGAATTACAGCCTTTCTCTGCTTATGTTAGGGTTATAGAAATTGCAGGATGGAAAAAAAAAACACAAAGATTTAAATAAAGTTTAAAAATGGCACTAAAAAAATAGCCTCAAAAGAAAATAAAAATGGTGACTGAATGAATGTGGCACAATAGTTTGAGGCAACAGCGAGCATCAGAGTAAAAACAAAAATTCGGGTGGAGTCTTGCAATTAGTGAGCACTGCCTGGAGAGCCGTAAGGGAAAGATCCACACTAAAGTCTGCAAAAAGGATTTGATACCTCAGCTGTGCTGTTCTGAAACCATCACAATTGTTATAAAATTATTCTTCTTGTCCTGATAAGGCTCAAAATAGAAAAAAAAAAAAAAAAAAAGGTGTAAGCCTCAAGAAAGTAGGCCTTTAAAACCCTACTCCTTGATGCTACTCCATAAAATGTAAACTGTCTTTCCCACCCTTAGTCACAGGAATTCTGGGTTCTAACAAGCCTCACTGACAGACTTCTCAGCAATTTCATTTGGTAAGAATTAAGAGTGCTAGTGAGACCACGTGGTTTAGAAATCACATCAGTGACATGCGCTTGGCACCAGGCCCTCTGCTCTGGGATGGCATGACAGCTAAGAGGAGCCATCCCTAAGGGCCAGGGGGCATCAGTGGACACAGAGGTCTCCAATGAACGGACTTCAGCCATTGGATCATACGCTGACAAGAGTTCCAGCCTATCTATCCTCTGGAGAGTTTTAATATCAAGGTTGTATACATTTCAACCATAATTGTTATTTAATGAATGGATGGAAAAAGCTTTCTGGTGGGTGTCAGCAGGACCAGAAGCAGCCAGAGTCCAGACTCTACCCTCCTAAAGGGTGGCATACACCACAGCCAAAGCCAAGTTCAGGCACAGATCTGGCAGCCTTTACTGACCAGCCCAGAGCTGGTCAACAGTGAAAATCCGACAAAACAGAAAAACAAAGTGAAAGCAATTGTTTCTCTACTCAGAGTTTTCTTTAAAATGTACTTGTGCCTTATCAAAAACCCAGTTAGCTGCTGGTCCGAGGCTCTCATGAGGCCTTGAGACACAGATTCTCCAGATTCCTTTGGGTGATTCCAGAGGAGCTGGAGATGCCTGCGAATGTGGTATCTGCTTTGAAAGTGTAGCTTTAGCCCTGATCAGCTCCAGTCATTAATCACACGGTCGTCCCGTCCAGCCTACCGAGCCTCCCCTACCCCCCAGCAGCCCAGCAGCCCTGTGCCAATGTGGTACCTGCCATTCCTGGTATCATGTTGCCTCATGTTCTTAATAAAATGAATTTTCTTAAAGTTCTTTGGTCTGGGAGAACCTGAGAGTGTTCGACATCTGAAAAAAAGAAAAACAAACAAACGAAAGTCATTTAAAAACACTACCAGTTGCTTACTGGATAACTGAGCCATCTCCACACAAAGGCAGGAAGGAAAGACCAGACAAATGGCTTGAGTCACCCTGTGGCAGGCAGGAGTTGGGGGTGGGTGGCTAGTGCAGACAATACAGCCGGGAGCAAGGAAACTTTAGGAACCCAGTGACAGAAAATTTCCTTCATAATACTGATAACATTTTATATGAGTCTCTGAAAAGCTAGCTAATGAAAATTACTGTCTCCAGTTACAATAATGTAACCAAACAGATCCGAAGGACTTCAGTCTTTGTCGGCATCCTAAAAGAAAGATCCTAAATCCACACAGGTAAGGGGAACCAAACGTTGTAAATTTAAGATTTGGGGCTGGAGGGATAACATGCAAAATTCTTTTTTTTTTTTTTTTTCAAAATTCATTTTAAAAACAACCCTGAATCATTTTTCTTCTGTAGCAGGAATTTGGCCTGAAACCTTGGACAGCTGCCCCAACTCCTGACTCCATTTGGGAAGTCACAACTTACATTTGAATGAGAATCAGGACCCAGCTAGTTGCTGTTTCATTTTATTGCTTCAGAATAAATTTTAATAAGTAAACATCTATTGAACCAAAGTGTCCTATATTTAAAAAAATTTTTTTTTTTCCCAAGAGCAGGCAGCATCACTTCCTGTGCTTCCAACAGACCACAAGATAAAGGAAGCTTACTTGTGGACAATGACTGTTGAAATAACCTGGTAAATTCTAACTTACGAAACCACACAGACACCACTACTGAAGCCAAAAATCCCACCAAAACTCCAAGCAGCTGGAGTTTTGTCTGTTCATGACAAAGGGAATCATGACACTCCTATTTAAGTCCTTCCAGACTATGGCTCCTGCCATAGGATGTGGATGCCCGTACCTCAGACTTCCAAAACAAGCTGTGGAAAAGCAGTGTGCAGGTTCCCAAAGCCACGCTGAGCCCCGGGGGAGGGCATCATCTGAAAACAACCAGGTAAGGCTTCAAAGGGAGGAAAGGGTGTGGCACCCGTGGGAACTGGACAAAGTGTTCCAGAGCTACAAAGCAGCCCCGGCCTTTACTCTCCCTCAGGGCAATTTCCAGGTGGGGGCAGGCCTATCCCCATCTATGAAAGCCCTTTCTTAGAATACAGATCAATATATTAAAACACACACACACACACACACACACATTCTAAAAGCATAACCTAACTTGAACAAATCCCACTGAAGCAAAGGATGCAGTCAGATATGTATTTCAGCGGGTTTTACTAGGAAAAGTCCTCGCGTGGGCTGTGTGTCCAGAGCAGGAAAGCCCCACTTCTCATCACCGTCCATCCCAGTAGGGCCAGAGCATCGGCAGAGGCCTCGCTCCTCCCAACCGTCTATTCTGAAGTTACTATAACTCTGACCCACAGCCTCTGGGGTTATAGGCCACTCAAGGCTCCCAACCAGCTCCATCAGCAACGCTCTTAATCCTCACCGCCATTAACTGGGTAAGAACTGAGTGACTATATGCAAATGTGTGTGTTCCTTGAACTGGCAAGTGAGCCACTGCAATGAATCTTCTTACACACACCCATGCGCTCAGTCACAGGCAAATTTCAGGTGTTATTATTAATAAGCAGTGAGCTGAGTGGGGGGGAAAGCACCTCCATATTTCAAAACAGCAGCCTTTATTAAAGGCTCCGAATTCATAGCTTTAAATGGAGGTGTTGTTTGTTTGTTTGTTTTGTTTTTTACGAAGCCCTGCAAAGCGCTGCCTGAAGAAATGGCAGAACCGGAGAGGGTGACTATCAGCTCCATCCCCACTCTGTAGACTTCAGATTTCTTAGTTCTGGGGCTTAAGAGGGCACACAGAGCCTCCATCTGCCTTCTTGAGACTGCTTTCTGGAAACAGACCCAGAACCCCCAACTGCCCCCATGCTGCCTCCAGAATGACTGCTTAGGTCTACATGCCCCTCATGGGTCCCCCTGTCTAATACAGGGAAGGTTCTGGGAACGTGGGGTTGCTGGTTAGAATAGAACCTTTGAAGCATGAACATAAAAGAAGCCCCAGAAGTTCTGGGCAGGCCATAGGTTTAAGCATGTCCTTGTCCTCGCTCTGTCCCACCCCCAAACCAGAGCTTTCTGTGCCAGCCAGTCTGAGAGGAAGCCGGCCAAGAGCTAGATGGGGAGCAGGTGGTGAGCTCAGCAGGACAAGCCCTGCACCCTTCTCCCACCTCAGGGATACAGGACAAAGCCCTGCCTCTGCTGCCTGCACAGAGGGATCATTCCTTGGGCTGCCATGCAGACCGGAAGTCAGCAAAAGGGCCACAGGTGGCTGTGAGTGCCAGCTGGGGAAGGGGGCAATGGCAATACTTATTTCACCAGCGGTAGCTCTAATACCCACCAACAAGTCAGCCTAAGAGAAAGCAGGACGGGTGCTGACGGCTGCCAGAGCCGCAGCAGGCCAACTGAGGCTGCACCAGGGACCTAGAAAAGGTGTCCTCATGTGCTGCTAGTGGCCACCGGGCAGGTGGCGAGCTCCTCAAAGTCCTCTCATTGCTGGGGCCCTGGGTGTGCCCAGGAAACGCTGATAAGACGTGCAAGAGAAAGGCATTAGCTGGGGCTGGAGAGATGGCTCAGAGGTTAAGAGCACTGCCTGCTCTTCTGGAGGTCCTGTGTTCTACTCCCAGCAATCACATGGAGGCTTACAACCATCTATACTGGTATCTGATCTCCCTGTCATGCAGTTGTACATGTGATAGAGCACTCATATATGTAAAGTAAAAAACAAACAAACAAACAAAAAAACAACAACTGTGAGAAAGGCTGTAGCAAATAACTAAAAGGCAGCTTTGGAGCCCAGCACCTGAGTTGCAAATACGCCCCACCAACCTAAGCTCTACTCAGCAAGGCATTTGCTCTGTTGCTTTTCAGAAAGCGTTCAACCAAAGCACCAGGGAATGGAAGACATGCTTTTAGAGCCCTATTGGCAACGATTGCCAAGGAACCTGGAATACTGGGCCTCAGGTGACAGCAGGTTAGGCAAAGGCCTAATTCTCGAAGCCGCCTGAATTAACATGTGAACACCCATTCAAAAGCATACACTTTGTGTGATGCAAAATTAAATTAGGATAGAATTAAATTAAAAACTAATTCAGTGAGAGGTTAGCTCTTCCCTGTTAGCACTGATGAGAGGGTTCACTTAATTGTGCTGAGGTTTTAATAGACATCTTGGAGGCCCAGAGCCTTCCAACCCCGCAGTTCCCAGAACACTTTAGCGCCACTACTGGGACTTTTCCGGTCAGAAGTTGCAAAAAAATCTTCAGAGATCAGTCTATCTGGGCCTCCCATTTTACAGGTCGGAAAGCTGAGGCTTACCTGAAGCCAAGTGAGCTCCTACATCACTTTGTTTCCTGAGAACAAGCCACTTCTAAGTAAATAGGGACACCTTCTCGTTATTACCTTATTTGCTTGTATGTGTGTATGTGTATGCATAGATGGATGGATGGATGGGCGGATGGGCGGATGGGCGGATGGGTGGATGTTTGCATGTCCGTATGCATGTACTGACTGATGGGGCATACAGCCACACAGCAGCTGTGCAGAGATCAAGGACAACCTCTGGGTTGTCCTCTTCTACTATTACATGGGTCCCAGGGACCAAACTCAGACCATGAGGACTGGAGCAAGCACCTTTACCCACTGAGTTCCTCACGGGAGCTGAGTTTGTCTGTCTGTTTTTGTTTTGCTTTTTAAGTTCCTTTGAAGGAACGAAGACTTCTAAAAACGCCTTAACTTAGGGATACTTTCAGATGTTTGCGTTTATGCAAGTTTCCTTCCAAATTCAAGACAATATTCTGTAAGTACGATTTGGGAGAAGTCAGTTAAGGCAGAATAAGCTGTTTTCACTTGTCGCCCTGTGTAAATTCTACGAAAACAGGGCACCTAAGTCTCCCTTAGCCCTCTAGACTGCTGGAGACACATAGCCCTGTCCTGAACGCCAATGGGGGCAATTCCATCTCCACACTGATTGGCCGTGGTTCTTCTGCCAATAGCTGCCACTCAGCTGTGAGTGCTGGTTTCTGGAAGCACCGGGCACTTGCTCCTCACCTCTCCTCACTGCTCTCCCTGTCTGCAGGCGGGGAAGTGGGGTGGCGGGGTACCTGGCAGAGATGACCTGACTGCTCTAAGGCCAAATCCCCCTGTTGCCAACTGAGAGCACTGTTCTCCCTCCTCCATGCTCAATTAACTTGGATCAAAGCCAGCTCCCTGCCTTGTGTTTTAACGGAACTGAAGCGTGTCACCCAGAGGGAAATGGCTTCCCCCGTCTGTAAGATGGCCTCACAGAACACGTCCGTTGGGCTTTTCTCTGTGTATTTCCAGAGACTTCAAAAGGAGAGATGAGCCTGTCCAACCCTGGCCTTCCGAATGATGTCAGTGATCAGATGCACTATCCCCTGCTATCTGGGCTGTCTCCAGCCTCTGCTTCTCAGACTGGCAAGGAGCCCTCTCAGGACAGCACCCTGCCCTCCACAGTGGCACTTCCCAGGTGCAGGGGGGAAGCTATGCCCTGGAACGCAGCCAAGGATGAACACAGACACAGGTTCAGGAAGGGCCGATGCCAGGGCAGGGGCACTCCCAACCTCCCACAGCCTTGTCTGCCATCTGCCTCATAGTCCTTGGGAAGCCCAAACATCTGTCTCTTCTGGCCTTGGCTCCCTCAAAGGACTGACCCACACACCTCTCTCTTGCCAGCTTGGAGTTGCAGGCAGAAGACCCAACATGCGAGTGTTCTCTCCCGTACAAGGGAGGCCTGGCCAGGCCTCTGCACAGATACGGGCCAACAGAGAGGGCAGGACTGGGGGAGCGAGGCCTGCCAGTCACAGGCAATTGCTGTCATCCCAAAAATGTGCCTCACCAGCACTTTTCTAATCCAGCAGGGAAAATGGAAAGGAATGCTTCCAAACCAAGGGAGCCCTTGAAACTGTCTTCACCAGGTTCCCCCAGCAACTAGCTAGGGGGTGACGTCATGGTCACCTCCTGAGGAGATTTGGTGGCCTCTCCTGCTGAGAGTAAGGCTTAAGCTCTTAAGTGCTGTGTTACAGCAGGGTTAATAGGGGCCCTGCTTCCTTAAAAGCCATTTTCAAGACCCGAAGGGCAGCTGGGGTTGAGACACGGCAGATTATTATCATGGTGAGGCCTTTCCTGGCACCAACCACAGAGGTAGCCCCAAGAAAAAGAGTCACCAAAGCTGTAGGCACACTGGCCAGCTCCAGTCCATTAGTGGGGCGTCCAAGTTTTCACATGTCTTTAGGGTTGGGCGTGTTCTACCCTGAGAATTCTTTGTTTTAGGGAGTTATATTCTTCTAAAATTTAATTCAGAAGATCAAGAACTGAGAGAGTGGCCGCATGCCACCAGCTATTCTAACATATGCACACATGAAGCATGGGAAACTTACCTCCGGAGCGGGGCATTCTCCTCAATGTCTTCCAGGGTCTCCAAAGAGGATCTCTGGGAGATGAGGCGCCGTCTACAGAGACCAAAAACCAGAAGTGAGTACTGCACAGTAAAGCTGATCAAACGACTGTGCGAATTTGTGACTGTCAGAAAACAAACAACAAACAGTATGATCCCTGACAGTACAGTCTAACCACTTGTCCTTATTATACACGGAGATAGGTGTGGTTCTCACCGCTCACCAAGAAAACTTCTCTTTTCAGCAGACAGAGATCACTACAGAAAGTCCCGGCCAATCAAAAGGGACACAGAAACCAACCCTACACCTAAGGCTCAGGGAACGCTGCAAGAGACAGGGTAGAAAGACTGTGAGAGCCAGAGGATCAGGGAGTCTGCTGTGAGACTGTCTCCTAAGACTGTCAGAGGCTACAGCTGAAAAGTCTCACCAACGTGACGGCCACAACACGAGCTGAACAAGGACAACAACAGTGGGGGCGGGGGAGGCCTCAACCCTACCTACACAAACAACTAGAGGCAGCTAAAGAAGGCCGGAGAGTGGGAGAAAAAGTCTTCCCGGAGAGGAGCACACGGACTGGTTACCCAATACCAGCCCTGAAAGCATGAGGACAGGACGTAACACTGCATAGACCGAGCAGGCCCTGTTTATGTTATGTATTTAGGAATCCGTACGCACACGTATATACGCACACACACATACATGCGTGAAACAACAATTACTTTAAAAAGAGGCCATCTGTTAGAAACAGAGCAGGGAGGGCTATCTGGGAGGATCTGGAGAAAGCGATAGGATGGGGGATGTAACGCCACTGTTTTAGGATCTCAAACAATGAAAGAAATTTAAAGAAGAAGAAAGGGTGAGATGGCTCAGTGGGTCCTAAGTCCCACTCCTGACCTGACGGGAGAATGGTCTCCCCAGACTTGTCCTCTGACTGCCACATGTCCTGGGTGGCACTTGTGCAGCTGCCCTACCCCCCCCCCCCCTAACAACAACCAATAAAGCAACAATACCTTTAGACAAAAGCTGTCTTTAAAGGGGCTGTTGTGCTCCTGCACCACAGGGGATGCCGGGCTGCCTTGCTTGCCTGCATCTTGGTCCTGCCCCCTGGGGACAGGCCCTCTGGGTGCAATTACAGAAGTGGGTGGCCTGTTCCAAGCTTCAGTCGCCTCTCCAGGACAAAACCGACACGATGGCCCTTACAATGCCCGGGGCCACCAGGGTACTGTGAGATTTCCGGAGCGTTAGTAACACGGTTAAGGATTCAGACAGTCATCATTTGAATTCAGGAAGTGATGGATATTCAGTTTTGAAAGCGTATTTTATCACCTGTGTACCGTGTCTGTCCACATGTGCACGTGGGTGCATGCACGTGGAGGCCAAAGGCCAACCTCGGGTGCCGTTCCTCAGACCACCCCACTTTTTTCAGTCAGACAAAGGTGTCTTACTAGGACTGGGGCTCATGGATTCCGCTGCTGGCCAGTGGGCTCCGGGGAGCCTCCTGTCTCCACCTCATCAGCACAGGATCACGGGAACATGCCAGCCTGCCCAGCTTTCAACATAAACGTGGGCACTGGTTTTGAACTTGGGTCCTCACACTTGCATGGCAAGTGCGTCACCACCTGTACTCTCTCGTCCTGCCCTCAAACTGTATTGTTAAGAACCTTAAAATCATTAGGATGTTGTTAAAAAAAAAAAAAAAAGTTACAGTCTCAGGAAGATTATGGCACCTCCAGAGAACTGGAAACAAAGGACCCGCTGTGTATAACCTCAGAGGCCAGTGAAAATGGATATTCAGCAAGATCACACAGAGCAATAACTTTTCTGAGTAGCTGAAGAACTGCCTAGCCCCTGGCCAAATCCATCAACCTAGTGTCTTCTGCCAGGCTGAAGTAAGAACCAGTCCTACTTAACTCAGAATATCTGGTAATAGCTACAGCAGGAAAAGAGTTGGTGGTGATTCTAAATAAATACATCTAAATGGAACCACTTCACGGCCAGTGATTTGAGGGAGGAGGATGGAAGGGAAGTTTTGATACCTTATTCACCCCCCCCCAAAAAAAAGTGGGACTAAATTTTTTTTTTCATAATGTTTGATGACATTAACATTAAAAACATGCCAAACCCGGCTGGGTGTGGTGGTGCACACCTTTAATCCCAGCACTCAGAGATGCAGAGGCAGGCAGATCTCTGTGAGTTTGAGGCCAACCTGGTCTACAAAGGGAGTCCAGGACAACCAGAGCTACACAGAGAAACCTTTTCTCAAAAAACCAAAAGAGAGAGAGAGAGAGAGAGAGAGAGAGAGAGAGAGAGAGAGAGAGA
>NW_026596069.1:23150763-23190672 GCF_907164565.1 Psammomys obesus
AGAGAGAGAGAGAGAGAGAGAGAGAGAGAGAGAGAGAGAGAGAGAGAAAGAGAGAACATAACAAACCATCTTAATAAACAATCATGTTTTGGATTATTCTAACAAACAAATAAAGATGTAGCTTAGGTTTATTTATTTGTTTATTGCTTCCTTTGTCTCATATATACTAACCTGCAGCCACTCTTTTATAAGACAACTAGAAAAATCATTTTTGCAACCTATTCAAAGGCTTTATTAATTTTCTAAGATCTAACGTTTAATACTCAAATCATTTAAAAATAAAATATTCTTTGTTCATCCAAAATTTCCTTTTTTCTTTTAACTATAAACTTTTTTAGCTTAGTTGTCTCAGATCTTCACTCAACAGCCACACTACGTAAGTTCCTAGCATGACCCTCACTGTCTTGGTGACATCTGGGACCCACAGCTTCGCAGTGTGGTTACGTAACACGGAACTTCTGTCCACATGATATGACCAGGTCATCAACAGGCAGCCACAGCTGTCAAACACAGCCGTCTTACGTGGGAGCCCAAGGTACAGGAATTATTTTAGAGGCAGCCAATTCATTGGGGAATATGCACGCCCTGAGCCCAGCTTTCGGAAACCCCCTCAACAGCATCCTGCAGCTATGGCTCTGAGCATCTGCACCATCAGTAAAGACAGACTGTCAAAATCCCAGTTAGTCCTGGGAAAGGCTGGTGAGTGAACCCTAGCCTCTCCAAGCACTAACTCTGGCTGGTCCCACCTAAGTGCAGTGGTGCTCCTGTGGAAAAGCTACGTCCCGCTCACTTCTTCCCACTCTTGAAAAGAAGGGCACATGTTTGGAGCACATCAAGTTAGAATACATCTTCTTCTACACAAGAACTTGCTTTTTTTTTTTTTTTTTTTTTTTTGTCTTTTGAAGATCAGCACATTAGGTATCTTCCTCATGAGCAGAGCAGGGACAGAGTCACACATGCACATTACATCATCTGCTCCCCACCCCCAAGGCATAGGAAAGCCTAACACTGCGATGGGGTGAGAAAGTGGCATCTCTGGGAGGCAGCTAGCTCACAAGGGAGGAGCCCTCAGGAATGGGATTGGCGCCTTTATAAAGAGGCCTCAAGAAAGCACCCCAATTCTCTCTGTGCCCCATGAGGAGGGCGTGTGGAAAAGTCAGCTGTCTGTAATCTGGGACAGGGCTCTCACCAATCTAGACATCAAGCTAGCAGACTGTCCGGTTGCAGGCCTCCAGCCCCACTGTGAGAAAACAAGTTTCATTTATTTACAAGACATCTAGTCTCTGGCAGTTTCTTATAGCAGTGTAACTAAGACAGACAGACAGAGACAGATGGGCAGACAGATACTCTTAAGGCTTCAATTCTTTAAAATGGAAAGAAAAATCTCAAACTTGAATGCTCACCTGTTGCTTTAAATCAATGGGTATGAATGTTCTTTGAGACTGAGCTATACAGCCTAGAAACAACCTCTGCCAGTCACAGTAAGACACTGTAACGTGGCACCATGACAAACCAGCATGGTGAAGACCAGTTACTGGAAGGGTGTGTCCCGTGAACTAGCCAAGGTGTTCATCTCATGCAGGATCCTTCCCAGATATGTAGTGACGTCTTTTCCCTCACCTTCAATCCTCAGGAAGCCTCAGGATGAGGTAGCCAAGGGCAGGCAGCCAACTTAACCAGCTACTTTCACCCTGCAATTTGTCTCCCAGACTAAGGCATTACCAGGCCATCCCTTTATCACAGACACAGTTGACCAGCAAAGGTCTTTGCAGATTTTAATGACCGATAAACACTGCTTAGCCTTGGACCACAATAGCATGCTACTGTATCAACCACAATAACAAGCTACTGAATCGACCACACAGACATTTAGTAAGAGAGCAGCAAGGCTCAAAGAGAAGCATCACCTGCCGACGTCACCGAATCAAAGCACCCACGACTAGCACACTGAACATGCATCTACAGGCCATCCTCCAGCCTAGTAATTACAGTGAGGGCCTGCCACGCCAGCCACAGGGAACCCAGCCATGTGCTAGCCAGCTTCCTGAAAGCCTTTTGTACTCATCTCAAAGCACTACGACTGGGCAGGGAAGGAGTTGCCATCCGTGACAGTCCACCTACATGTCTGAATATACCTACATGAACCAAATTATTTGTAATTAGCCCCTCACAGCTCATCTGCAGGGAAGTCACTGTATGCCTCGGGGACTGGAGATGGACAGAGTGACCAAATGTATTCATTTGCATACATTGACGGCTTAAGAGGAAGTAGGAAAAGAGACAGCAAAGCCAGGGTACAGAGACCTGGAACAGAAGGTAATCCCTATAGAGCCAACATCCCTAAAGCATCTTAAGCATAACAGAGCCACTGCCCCCATCTCCAGGGCAGGAACAGCTGCCATCCATCCAAAGTAACTGTCCAAGGGCAAGTGGGCGCTGTGGTCTGGCCGTTCTGAAAGGCTTCCTAGTGACTGCACTGTCTTCATCCTGGTCAGCAGTGACTCTGACCCTGGGAGAGTGAGGTAGAAGGCAGAAGCCAGAAGCCAGGTGTGGCCAGAGTATCTTGGTGGCTCTCTTAGAAAAACAAGGCAAGGTAGTGGGCACTGCCCAAGGAGTAGAAATACCTGGTCCAAGAGTTAGGATCAGACTGTGGTGTTCTAAAAGCTGACACTTGGGCCTTGGTCTGTGTCCTTGTGTAAGATGAGGAAGGTGCCTTACACCAACACACTCGAGCCTCGCTGCATGCTGGACTGCCCCTGGAAAAGCCAGCCACTTGGGCCTGCCTCCAGGGTCTGACTTACTTGTCTGGGCTTGGCTGAAAGGATTTTTCTTTAATCCACCAGGGGATTCTAATGAGCAGGACAGGTGATCCCACTAAAGGTCACCTCCAACATCCTGCTGTAGTCAAGGATGAGTGAGCTCCAGTTAGTTCCCTTACTCTCCTGCATCAGCACCCGTGGAATGGAAGTGGTTCTAACTACCCCTGAGCAATGATCTGCCTTGTTCATCCTCTCGTGGAGACCTTACAAAGGTCAACGAGCAAAGGGAAGCAGGCCATTTAGTCTGGAGAACCGAGGCTTTGAAGGACCTGGTGAGTTCCAGGCAGCAACAGGAATGAAGTATACGCATACATGTAACATGTCACACACACAAAGGACCAGAAGAACGAGGACCCAGGCCTGTTTTCTCTGAATCCAAAACACCAGCTAGGTGGACAGCTTGGGATCCTGGGGTACAGCTGGGCCTTGAGGTTCCATCCTTCTGCGTGGAACCCACTTACACAATGTTCCTGGCTACGTTTTGGGCTGCTAAAGGGTGTGGAAAGTGAGGGCAGAGACTTTAATTACATAAATGGGACAAGCTGAGGACACAGTGATCACATACGTTCAGACAGTTGCTATAACAAAAAGTAAATAAAAATTTCAGTATATCTACAAGATGATCCCAAGCATATCATTTATCTGCCTTGGTGTTGTGTCATAGTTCACTCAACAATCTCCCACCCACACCCAAGACCAAACAACACTAGGCAGAGCACTTCTGTCTTAGTTAATGTTCTATTGCTCTGATAAGACACCACAGCCAAGGCAACTTATAGGAGAGTCTATTTGGGGCTTAGAGTTTCAGAGCTGACTCCATGACCATGATGACAGGGAGCATGGCAGTGGGAGGCAGGCATGGCGATGAACAGGAGCTGTGAGCTCACATTTCCACCCAAGAGCAATGGGCAGAGGGCTAACTGAAAATGGCATGGGCTTTTGAGAACTTTAAGGCTCACCCCTAGTGCCACACCTCCTCGAACAAGGCCACACCTCCTAATTCTTCCCAAACGTTCCACAAACCGGGAAACAAGCACTCATGGGAGCCATTCCCATTCAAACCACCACAGCTGCCTAGGGAAGGGCCAAGCCTTCCTCTCCTGGGTCTTCCTGGGAAGGAACTAGGCTCAGCAAACAGCAGGTGCTCAATCAAGCCTGGCAAGTGACAGAACTCCCTTGTCAGGCAGGTGGGTAGTCCCAAACTTCTCTTCTCAGAATGGCACCTGACCTTCTCCTCTCTACACAGGTAGTGAGCAATGTTTGGTGTCGGAGCCGCCATTCTGCTTGACAAGGCCCAGAGCCCATTCTTGGAACGTTTCCCACTGCGGAACGGGGAAACGTGGGGCTTTACCTTACAAACTAGGGGAGCTTGCAGTCCTGGGCTCCTCTACAGACTCAAAGACTTTAAAAGTCTCAGGCCCTTGGGGTTGCTCAATCAAAAAGGCATGAGGCTTGCCAGCCTAGAAGGCAGAACAGGCCTTCGGGCAGCTGAGAAACCCCTTTGTAAGGCGTGGGAAGATCTTTTCCTTCCTGAGTGCAAGCCCCATGCCCTGGCTCATGCACCCTGCATCAGGGACAGTCTTTGCTCTGGGAGAGGAAAAAAAAGGGTGCAGTGTCCTAAAACACAGGACATCCTTCTGCTATTTGTGGTTGGTTTACTATGGAAGCCCGGAAGCCCACTGCTCCTGAAAGGAGACCTTAAGCACAGAGCTGTATACAAACCTGCACCTGATATTCCTCGTGCGTCTCTTCTGGAAATGATGCTTTGCAAACCCTGGGCTTTCAAAGCAAAACCAAGCCTCGAACCTTCGGCTGTTGCTTCCTTGGTTTTCTAAGGGTTTTCAACTACTGAGGACCACAGCCCCTGAGATCGTGCTGCACTCAGCAAGGAAGTTAAGATAATACTGGTCAGGGCTGAGAACTTTAAAGCCAGGATTCCAGAGGACCTTTAGCAGCTATCACAGCACTTCCCCGGGACAGGATTAAGTTGTAAAGTCAAATGGCCTTTGCTCTCATTCATCAAATACTCGCTTTGTCCTGTCGCTGGAGAAATAAGCCTCCTCAGAAGTACCGCGAGCCCAGCACAGCCCAGTTGCTCTCCTAGCAACAAGTGGAGGACACCTAGGGTGTAGCTGTGGAATCTGACAGGACAGTGTAGTGCCTGGGCTGCATCAACAGTCTCAGAACCAGTCAGGCCGACGCCCTCCTGCCCGTCCTCTGGGCAAAGAGCTCCCAGCCGGCTTGCTGCCTGTACTGACCCCCTTCCTAGATTTCGGCTGGCTCTCTTAAAGTCAGAGCCATGCCCGAAAACAGACCACAGTGATTAGAAACCCCCAGAGGCTATTGGGGTGCTCCTCATAAAAGAAAGAGAGCAGGTTTGATTTTATAAAAAAGAGAAGTTTTCCCCAAGGGAAGGGCACACCAATTGATTATCTAACACCAAACAGTCAGCCCTGAAAACATACACACACGTGACATTATACAGACTAAGCGGGTTGTATTTAGAATATACATGTATATACATATGCACATATAATAACAATTAAGAAAAGTGGCTGTTAATTTGGAGAAATGAGGGGATGGGTATATGGAAGCTTGGAGGGAGAAAAGGGAAGATAGAATGTTGTAATTATATTACAATATCAAACTTAAAAAAGAGACACAAGATTTTTACTTAAAAACTTTTTATTGGTTCTTTGTGAGTTTCACATCATGTACCCAAGTCTCACTCGTTTCCTCACGCCCTCCTATCTGCCCTTTGCCCCGGCTTCCGTGACGCCGTCAATACTGGATCCTCACTGGGACTCCTCCCGGTTACCCTGTTGTTGCTCTGTGTTGTGGAGATCCTGCAGCTTTGCATCAGCAGGACTGGCCCTTTCATACACCCCAACTGTTCCCAGATGGTATGTCTTTTAGGGTGGGCCAACAGAGCCCTGGATCTGGGCGTGTGTGCGGGCAGGTCGATGCACTGGCTCTCCCTTGTCCACAAAACCGGGGCAAGCCCGCCAGCACTGCGCCAGCTAGGCCACCAAATGCTGCCAGCAGCAGCAGGCAGGGTCACACTCCGACTCTCATGACCTCAAGCCAGCTCACTCGCACCTACAGCTCCGGAGCCAGCTCCACTGTGTTGCCCAGTCAAGTTGTGGGGTCCACTCTCCCAACTGCTGCAGCCTGCGAGGGGCCAGCTCTCCCACTCTCCATTCTCCCACCCTTGGGGCTGGCTCACCTGCACCCCCTCCAACAGGGCCAGCTCTACTGTGCTGCTCAGGTGAGGCACAGGGCCTGCTTTCCCTGGTGCTGCAGCTGGTGAGGGGCAGGCCAACTTACTCACTCTCAGGACTCTGTGGGCAGCTTTTCTGCCTGCCAAAGGTGGAGGGAAGCGGGTGGAAGGAGGGTTATCTCCTCTACACCTGTGCCCCCCCACGGCAGTTGAGTGGCGGGGTCAGCTCTCCCACACTGAGGCTGTGGGGCTGGCTCACCCACATCCCTGCCACCACGGCCAGCTCCCCTGTGCCGTCTGGTTGAGGCGCAGGGCCTGCTCTCCTGAGTGCTGCTGTGGTTTCAGAGGTGGCAGCCAGCTCTCCAGAGCATCACAGCCAGTGAGGGGCGGGGCCAGTTCTGCACAGCCCCTGGACATGCTGGCGGCTGCCCTGATCAGGGACGTCCCATGTTCTCTAGTGGTAATATAAACCAAGGGCATCCCCACCAACCCCTGCCACTACATAGCCATGGACCCAGACATGGTCCTCAGTGGCAGCTTAGTCTGGGACCTCACCATGGCCCCAGGTGGCGGGGCTGGCCACTCACAGCCGGCTGCTCCTCTCCACCCTCAAGTCTCCAGTTCCATCTCTCCTCATAATGCTCAAGCTGCTCTACTGCTTTCTCTCCCATCTGTCCACCACACACTCACACAGTGTTGTGGCTCCTGCTGCAGGCTGGCCACGGGGCTGGTGGGACCCTGGATGACAGCCTTTGTCTGTGCACTGGAGGGCCGGTCCTTGGGGGCAGGGTGGTCTGCAGGGCTGTGTGTGGCTCACCCTTGCCATGGGGGAGAAGGCAGGTCTGTGGGTACCTTGCTCCGCCTCCACCACGTGGCATGGCAGAATAGAGGTCTCTGTCTGTCTTCCTCCTCCCAAACTGTGCTGCCTGGATTTGATTTGATTTGATTTGATTTGATTTGATTTGATTTTTATGAGTCCTGGCCATAAAATAGCTTTGTCCACAAAGTGAGGCATCAAGAGGATAAACAAAATATTGCCATCTGCTCTGCCCCTTACAGCAGGAGCACACCAACAAGGTGTCTCTCTACCCAATGCCAGGGGGATTTTTTTTTTTTTTTAATATAACAACAAGCCACAAAACTGATCCCAACCTCATTTTTATCTAGCTGATGAATCAGGCAAAGAAATCAAATTAAAGTGAAAACACCAAGAGCTGTCGAATGGCTTATCCAAATAAGATCTGTTTCTACATTGTTCTAGGTGGGAAAGAAAGACTCTCAAAATGTTAGCAGAGGATACAAATGCGTGTGGCTGTTTTATTCTGGCTTCAAGGGTTCTCAGCAGACTTGTCCAAACCTGGAAAATCAAGGTATGAGGTCATCGCAGTGAGCGTGGCTAGCTGTTTGGAGCAGACCAGCTGTGAGCAGGGTCATTACCTAGCCAGGCAGTCACTGCCAGCCCTACAGGCCGCCCTACGCACCCAGGCCCTGCAAATGCACTCGGTCCTTTTGTATCATATCAGTGGAAGGCCACAGTGACTCCCTCTGGGACAAGTTCAGCACCTCTGCTGGGCCGGCCATTGGGAGATTTGAGAAACAGGCAGTAGACAGGGCACTGTTTGTATCACTGTGACGGTATCCGCCCAGTCTCACAGCTTTTGTTTTTCCCGTTGTTTTTGCTGTTGTTTGCTTGTTTGTTTTGTTTCGTTTTGAGACCTGCATGGCCTGGAACTCATGGCAGTCAATAGGCCTCTGCCTCCTCAGTGCTGGGATAGATTAAACACCCTGATGCCCAGAAGATTGTTGAGAGTCAGGAAGTCCAGAGGCTGGCCCAGGGTCACTGGCTGGGTTCTAAATGGCTCAGCCCTGTGTAGGAGGGAAGGTTCCTTGCCTGCAGAACCTGGAGATCACACCCTCATCAATGCACAGAAGGGTGAAACTAGCAGAAGCAAACAGGTTGAGTTTAAAGTCAGGCTCCGGACAGGTTTTACGGAGGTGATGACATCAGTAGCACCAATCTCAATACGGAACAATCCTGGATCCCCCTTTAGTGACAGAGGTGACAAGTGGGAGCCAAGGCAGGTCAGAGTAAGGTTGGGAGGGAAATACTGGAGAAGGAAAAAGCACTCAAAATCCAGACTACCGTAACCCAGCAAGGATGAGAGCCCTGCAGACTGAACACAAGCCCAGGCAGCCGGGGCAAAGGTCAGGATGTTCTGAGAGGGTGTCAAGATCCTAGGAGCCACGCTCTGTGTTCCCCAAGCCAGGCAGGAAGGCCCTGGGAACCCTGCACCCCCAACAGGTTGGAATAGTCTAGGTATGGAGGAGGCAGGGCAGGGCAGGCTTACGGGATAGACGAAATGTAGCCAGAAGGAGAGGCCCAGACTGTGGCAGGAGGTTCTGGTGAGGCAGCACCCAGATGAGTGTGAGGCATGGAATCCCTTGGAACAAAGTCTCATCTCAGTAAGGACACCAACAGGAGCCCAGGGGTGGACAGGCTTTTAATCGAATGGCTAGGCCAGCCCTAGATGGGATCAGGACAGACAAGGGCCCAGCGGCCACCCTGGCTATATGCAAAAATGTACAGAAAGGGTGTTGGTCACAGAAAAGATGTGCACACGCTGTAATTCAGGTCTCCAAGAGGGCTTGGGGCCTCAGGAACGAGAGATACAGCAGCAGCTGGCGGCAGCCCCATCTGCGCATCTTCAGAGACTGCTGAGGACTAGCCCAGGCCCTCATTTCCAGCCCTTTCAGAAGCCAGCTTCATTCTGCATCCCCCTTGCCACATACCCCAGACTGACCATGGCCCAAGCCTTGGGGATATCACCCTTCTTAGCTTACTAGCCACTGGAAAACACCTTTCGATGCTACAGAGCCACAAGCCAGACTCACGTGTATGTTTCTCTGTGCTCAGCTCTGTGGAGGTTTTTGTACAAAGATGGAAGATGCAGACGGAAAAGGCAGACCTGCCAGGAGGTAAGTACCTCACCCTTTCTCCAGAGCTGGGGAGCTGTCCAGGGACCTTTAGTAGGAGCCCTTTTGGTAAGGAAACACGTATGTACACACAAACACACACATACACACACACACACACACACACCTCTCTCGGCTCCCAATCTGACCTTTCTTTGTTCTGAAGGGTCTTCAGCAGCAATGGAAAGAGTAGTCAATGACTTACAGCAAATTCGAGACGGACGGGGCTCCTTAGATCCTAGTTTCCTAGGAGCCGTTCAGATGAACTGCAGCACACAGCTCACAGCACCTTACGCTTCTTCCTTGTCTCCCGAGTTTCCTCCCTAGGGACCTGGAGCGTTCCACTCCTTTCTGGAAACCTTTTGTGGAATGCCTGTTTTTCTTTGACCTCTCACGTTTATTGCTTTTTGCTGAAAGCTGAACTGGGACCAGACACTGCAGTAGCTTTGGGGGTAAAAGATGTCCCAGGTGGCCTAATCCTAGTTCAAACGAATTGGTAGCACCCTCTTCACCTACCAAAATGCCACCTTCGTCCTCAGTCACAGCTCAGTGCCACCTGTTTCAGGAAGCTGTCCTTGGCATTTTCCGAATTTCCACAAGATCTGGTATATTGCTGACATCTGGAAATACTAACATCTAAGTTCTTGTACCCTGGATGACCCTGGCCTCACTATCTTACCGTCATCTCCAACCAGACTGCAGGTGCCTTAAGGATGTGTAACTGCTGTTTCCTTCTTCGGAAGCCTTCAGTGACTAGCATGTTGGATGAATGGGCTTTCGACACATCTTTAAGCACAGCACAAACAGCAACAGCTGGAGAAGAGAAGCAGGATGGGGCGCAACAGTCCCGGGAGTCAGAAGAGCCTCGCTGGGGAGAGCTGGGGACAGTGTTAGGTAAAGGGCTTCATGTACAAGCGTGAAGACCGGGTTCAAATCCCCAGCCCCCTCATAAATGCCACGTTGGTATGGTGGCCTGACTGTAATCCCAGCAGTCAGGAGGCAGAGACAAGGGATCCCTGGAGCAAGCTGGCTCACCAGGCTAGCTGAGCTAGTGAGTTCTGCGGCAAGTGAGAGGGCCAGTCTCAGTATCTAAGGTGGGGAGTGACTGAGGAAGACACAGGTGCAAGCTTCAGGCTTCACACAGGTATGAGCTCTTTATACAGACACATCCTTACACACATCACAGGCGCGCACACACACGCACATGTGCACACTCGCCATCAAGCCTGCGGAAGGCCAGGCCACCGTAAAGTGCGGCCAAAGGCAAAGCCAGACATTCACAGGTCAGCTGACGTGCTGGTGTTAAACTTTGCAGCAGCCAAATGCTTCCCTACCTTAAACTAAACTTTACAGGTTACTTCCAAAATATAAAATAAATAGAATAAAGCAGTTCCAGGCTGGGGACAGTAGCACATACCTTTAATCCCAGCACTGAGGGCCAAAAGCTGGCAGATCTCTGCGTTCTAGGCCAGCCTGGTCTATACAGTGAGTTCCAAGACAGCCAGAGCTATGTAGAGAGACCCTCTCTTAAAAACCAAAATAGTAACAAGAACCCCCTCAAAAGAACAAAAAAAGAAAAAAGAAAAAGTATTCCAAACTTCAAACTTCATACACATAATTGCTGTGATATTTACCTAGGGCTGAATCATGGCTATAACATTTAAAGTTCTCTGATACTTAAATTATTTGCTATTTGTTTGGATGAGTGTTTTGTCTGCATGCATGTCTGTGTACTATGCATGTGTGTCTGTGCTCAGGGAGGCCAGAGAGGGTATTCCAAGCCCTGGGAGGGCAGCTACATACAGTTACGACACCATGTGTGTGCTAAGAATTGGATGCATTCCTCTGGAAGAGCAGCCAGTGCTTTTCACCACGGAGCCCTGTCTGCAGACCCCTCTTGATATTTAAACAGACATGGAAAGCTAAAGGCAAGGATGGCTTTTTGAGTCCAAGGCCAGCAATGTCAATTGTTTCTTTTGGTCCTGCTTGGGCTGTAGGTATATAACCCCACGGACACGGATAAGTAGATACCTATGGGGGCCATCTTTAAACATCTTAGGATCCAATTCACTTTAGTAAATGGGAGAGGTGAAGCTTAATTGCTTATCTTCCACCTACTCTGGCAGCATGAGTTAATTAGTGCAAAGCTAGTTAAGTAATTAATGGCCACCAGCGTGAGGCTTTGTTATGTAATAGGAGGATTTAGTTCATTTTACTATAGTTTTAAAAACACATTATATACAACTCTACATTTGTTAAAGTCATTAAAGTTGCTCTAACAAACCCTGATCCTTCCTTCCCCCTCCCCTGAAAATGCAACTTAAGCAAAAAAAAAAAAAAAGTGTTTATTTGGCATATAATTCCACATTATAACCCATCATTTTGGGAGAAGGCAGGAACTCAAGCAGTCAGTCACACTCAGTCCACAGCAAAGAGGCAGGGGTGTACCTATGCTGCCTATTTGCATTTTGCTTAGCTATCTTTCTCTACTCTTACACTTCAGGGTCTGGCGGGAATGGTGCCACCCACAGTGGGCTGGGTCTTCCTATAGCAATTAGGATGAGAATCTTTCCCACAGATGAAGCCATACGACAATCTGATCTAGGCAATCTCTCAGTCAGGACACCCTTAAGCAGGTGATTCTAGGCTGTGGCAAGTTGACATTTAAAAATAACCTTCACAATATGTGTGTGTTATACACATAATCTCATATAAATTATATCCTAAAATGTTAAGCAGCTACCTCATACAATCAACAATTCCATTGCTGGATATGATTGATCCAAGAGAAACAGAAACATAGCTACAGAAAAACTCACCATGAATGCCTGAAGCACTATTCACACGAGTCCGTGTCCCCAACAACTGATGAATGGTCAAATAAAATGGAATTTTAATCAGCCTTAAAAAGAAATAAAGCGCTGAGATGTGCTAAACATGACCCTTGAGGATATTCTGCTAAGCAGAGTAGCCTAGGCATCCATTTGGATGAAATATCCAGAAGAGCAAATCCACAGATATAAAGTAATGGGGACCACCAATGGCTACAGGGTTTCTCTTGGGAGTGCTCAGAGTTTTCTAAAATCAGAGCGCAGTGATGGCTACATAATTCCATGAGTGTACAGTAAGTGTATGTTCACAGGCCTTCAGTAAACAGACGGCATGTGAAGTTTACTGCAATAGAGCTGTTAAAATATTTGCGTGTGATACATGAAATCTATGTATGTGGAAAAACACATATTGAAAATGAATCAACCACTTGTGGAACTCCAAAATCCGTTGCTAAGATCCTTGAAATGCTACTTTGAAAACTCTGTGTGGGGTTCAATTTCTTCCTACTGGAGCTTCGGAGACTGGGAGGCTGAATGGCTTGCTCGGGTCAGAGGGAGACGGTGGAAGGACATGGGTTAGGGGCCATTGCAACACTAATGGTTCCTGTGAGGCCTGCCTGCCACAGCAGGCACCAGGTAGAACTGAAGGCTGCAGCTGTGGGCATGGTGATGGGCTCAACCGCATGTACAGGGACTCTACAGCACCCCAACAAGCACCTCACGGGACATCACCCAGCACCTCTATCTGCCCCACTCTGCACACTGACAGAGCAAGCAGGAAGCCTCCCAGCTGCTTCTGTTTCTCTCCCTCGCTCCCTTTACCCTGAGGAACGATGACTACTTCCAGTCATGCAGGGAGAAGACAATACACCATCCAGGCTGCTCCACCAGCGTCTGTGGGCCAATCTCATTTTTGAACAGCCCACTCCAAGCCTTTGGAAGGAGTAGCAGTGCAGCTTCCTCACTGTATACATAATTAGCAGCCGCAGTCCTAATTACTGGCTGCTGAGGGAGAGTTTCCTAAGTCACCCCGCAGCAGGAGTGCTCCGCCTAAGGCCACATGAAGTCACTCAGGTGCAATGCGGATTCCACCACTTAGTGGATTCAACGGCCTATCTGAGAGGCCTCTTCATGTCAAGGCTTTGGTGGGATGCTACACAGCTGGTGTGGGAAAAGAACACACACACACACACACACACACACACACACACACACACACATATATATATATATACACACATAATGTTCATATATATGTGTGTGTGTGTGTGTATGTGTGTGTGTATGTGTGTTTACACATGGTGCATGCCCACTAACTTTCTTCTCTCTTTTAACAGACCCAATGATTCCAGAAAAGATGAGCAACTATTGCTGTAAGGCTAACTGGGGCATCCCCCTGGGGTAGCAATAAGGTTCAGAAGGGCAGGGCTCTCGATTGAATGGACTCTACTGTGTGACCCAGCAAGTTGTCACTGTCACCATCATCACTGCACTAAGGTTCACCTTTTCGGGTGATGAAGGTATGGAGAGATAGAGAAATGTAAGACTTGGGTCCTTGTTCTAGGTAGCACCTGATGAGTAAGACTTTGGTCAATGCCCGGAAGCTGGGGCTTCAAATGCAGCTGAGCATTATAAAAATATGAGGCTGACTGGGTCATGGGGAACTCGGGGTCTAAAAGGGGGTGTGAGCAGCAGATGGGTGTCCCATACCTGAAGAAACTTTTGCCTACGTTCTGTGCGGCCAGGGCCAGGCTCTAGCTCAGCGGTTCTTCAGCCTTTCTGATGCTGTGACTCTTTAACAGTTCCTCATGTTGTGGAGACCCCAACCATAAAATTACTGCATTGCTACTTCATAACTGTAATTTTGATACTGTTATGCCTACAATATAATATTGGATATGCAGGATATGATATGTGAGTCCTGTAAAAGAATCGTTGAACCCCCAAAGGGGCCATGACCTACAATATGAGAACCACTTCTCCAGAGCTATAGTGAGTGACAGAGATCGGAAAGACAAGAGGGAGAAATAAGGACCCCTCTGGAAAATGGGTAGATTCCTAAGAGTTGCAAGGAGAAATACCACTTAAACACGTAAAAAAAAAAATAGCCTTTTTAATTAGATGAAAAAGGGGAATTGTAGCAGCATGGTCTGGTGCTTTGTATTTGTTAATTAATTTGCTCCCCAAGGTATGCTTGCAGACACTCAGACACGTCAAAACGACACTTGTGACCTTGCCTAAGAGATTATTCCTGATTGGCTGATTAAAAGGCCTAAACCTGGACAGAACAAAAATGAGGTAGGTATGGCTAAAGTTCTCAGGTTTTCAGAGCAGGAGGATCAAGGAAGGAGGAGGAAATAGGAAGAGGAGGAAGGGGGTTAGGTGGAGAGAGAAGCCACATCGTCAGTGTGGATGGAGGAAATTGGCCCAGAAGAAGAATAAGCAAGCATTTATGAAATTATGGAAGGGAGGGAGCCTCAGATGTGGCAGGGAGGTAAAGGTAGTTTAGAGGGTTAATATCTGCCCTGTCCCAGGTAAGATAAGGCTCTTCTAAAACCTATCAGGTGCCTTAGTCTTTTATTGATTACGATAGCGGGTTAGTTAATACCACAGTCATAATTATAGGGCTAATAATAAACATTACTAGACCATATCTTTAAATTAACAGACAGACTCAAACAAAAAATGGGGTTAGCAAAACGGGCTTTTAAGAAGGGTCACCAAGAAATCGGAATGTCTAAAACCAGGCAAGGCTGACAAAAAGAGCACTCATCACACAAAGGGTCAAGGGACATGACCCTCTGGCAACCCCCGACTCCACTCCAGGGGAGAAGGAGCCACCAGAAGTTAAGCTTTCATTTGCTCATCTGTCACTCACCCTTCATTTACTAAGCACCCACGACACGGTGCCAGGCTCAGTCGGCAGTTGAATGATCTGACTAGCAGACACAGTAAAAGCTAATTACAAAACACTGTAATGAACGCTGTTCCTGGGGTGCCACAGGCAGGAGAGGCCCCCAGCCCAGGCTAAAACATGGAGGAGCTGGTGTGGGGATGAACCTGAGGTCACTAACCTGGGTGGATCACGCCCAGACGTACCCCTCTTGTGCACACTCGCCCCACCTGTACGAATTAGCTAACCTCTTTGGGAGCTCAAGGGCTCTGCACAGCCAGAAGGAAAAGGCAGCCTCCACCTTTCTTCTACCAAACACAGAGGAACCTCTTGTTGGCTCTTGCCTCAAGCTCAGTCTGGATTTTCACAAGGTCCTTTGAAACTGAGTCTGTGGAGCACTGAGACATGGCAGGCTTATCCTGACGCTGAACTGTGCCTGTTAAATCAGGTCTGAGATTTAAGGCTTCATAATCATCAAGAGCCCATTTTCCCGAGTTCATAGAACCCCAATAGTTCAGCTTCAGCTATTAGTGCTGTGAAAAACAGGCACTTATAGATGGACCTGAACTGCTGCAAGTCACCTATGGGAGGGACCAGGAAGTCCCACACAGCAAGGTTCAGGAGCCACCCTGTCCACCAAGCCCTCCAGCGGGCAGCTGTGGCAGGAAGGGGTCCCATTCTCTAAAGGAACACACACCATGTCTGAGCCAGTAGCTTAGTGCATCCAGGAATGCAGGAGGGCTGTCTTCCAGAGAGAGGGGATCTGGCAGAAGCATAGAGCTGTCTGACCATCCTGTCCCCTCGCTGGGGCTTTTGCTGCCCCTTCTGATGCTGGCCCAGTCTGAAGACCAGCATCATAACCTCATCAGGCACGACTCACTTACTCTGCAGCTAGCTGTCTATACGGCCCACAGAGGAGCAACCCTGATCATCATGGGAGACTGTTGGCATCTCTCTCTCTCACACACACACATACTCCCTCTCCCTCTCAAACACACACACCTTCATATTCATAGGGCGAGAGTGCCATGGTCTGCTAGGTATCGTGATTAAGTCACATAATTACTAGCACGTCTGCGTCTTCAAACATTTGCCATCCAAAAGCTTCTGAGAGCCTCGGGCATCACACCACTTCAAACCCCTTAGTGCTGACTCCAGGGACAGGGCTCCACTCTTCCTTCTGCCCCTTTTAAGTCCTCACCATTCTTCCTGAAGTTTGTTTCAAAAGAAACGAAGCTCTTTCCAGCTGCTTGTGCCAAAAGCAAGGTCTCTCTTGCCTTCACCTTCAAAGCTTATTTCCAAGGGGAAGTGACTTTGCTGAGAGGGTGAAACAGTCTAAGCTTTCCCCAGAAGAGAAGAGGTGACTGGGGGTTGCAGGAAGTGAACCTAAGGACCCTGGGCTGGGCTTAGGTGGGGTGCCGTCATCACAGAGGCAGCTGTCTTAGAAACCGGTGGGAGATGACAGATGGTACACGGTGTGACCGGGTTTCCAGGCAACTGCGGCCCAGTAGAGAGACTGTACCATGGGTACCTAAAGTAATTCTGCTGGGTATATACCCCTAGTACAGGACACCGGATGATCCGGGCAGGGGATTCCACACACCCACGAGGACTGCTGAGTTCTCCTCCAGGCTCTCCCACAGCTTAAATCCCTCCAGATTTATTATGGGGAGACAGACACAGCATTTACCATCACAACCACATCTCCGTGTTCTGGTGACACTGAGGCAGGCACACTGGTGTGCAGCCATCAGTACCACTGAGCTCCCATGACTCCAAACCCTCTGTACCCACCGAATGCTGGTTCCCCTCTCCTCCTCTGGCCCCTGCCCGCCACCCTTACACGTCCCGTACCCTCATCTAACCGTGCTAGGCAACTCAGAGAAGTGGACTAGTAACATCTGCCCCGTTGGCTCCCCTTCTTCTAAGGGCCGAAGGATACTCTGTTGCATGCATGGCATCACCATGCCTATCACCGTCACTGCTCTGTGAATACCTGGATTGTGTCCACCTTCTGGAGCCAACAGCGCTGTGGGAAACACAGGGGGACGATATTCATACCCCCTCCACCCACGTCTTCGGGACAAATGGCCCCAGTCCCATGCACTGCCTCGGGGTTTGATTTGTCCCAAGGTAACCTCAAGGAGCCTCTAGAGTGAAAGGAACAGAGACAGCCTCAGGACGTCTATCGCCTTCCTTCCCAGTGGCTGGTGTCACCCTGGGGACCATCAGCCTACCTTCTCCATCATGTTTAACGGCGGCTGTAAGAGTAGAAATTGACCAAGAGCCCATATCACTATACAGCGGGATCTCTTCCATTCCTTCCTTGGGTCATGCCCCCAAACAAATGTCCCCTTCCCTTCAAGAAGGCTAGACCACACGTGGACATCTCTAAGGGACTAAATGCAAGCCCTGGTCAGAAGGGCCCCTGCTGCCTTCCCCCTGCCCTCCCTGCAGGTAGAGCCCTCACCGCCCCTCTGGCAGACCTCATCTGCAGCCCCACACTGGTAGGGTAGATAGTCCCGTCTGGCTCTCCTAGCAACTCAGGCCTCCAAGGTACATAACAATTGCACACACAATGACCTTACAGACAAAATACTCTACACACACACACTTCCAGACACCAAATAATTAGCACCAAATTACCACTCACAGATTATCATCAATAGAATCTAACCAACATGATTCCTCCGAAGACCATACCTTTGTTAGCTCTTTGAAGTGTATTTTGAAACCACTCATAGAACTACAGAGCAAAGCACATAGTAAATAAGATAGTCCCTGAATTTCAAACAGCTTTTGAAAAGCAGCGGCCCACAGCTGGATTCTCCAGAGCCTGAGGACTACTGGGGGTGATGAGGACAGTGAAGGGCCCGATTCTTCAGCCCATCTCAGTGAAGTCTCCACAAGTAGCCTGGGGAGGTTTCATTTTTACTTAATTAAAAAAGGCAGAATCGAAATTATCATTAAGCAAGCATGAAAATATTAAAGCATGCTCCCAGGAGATTAAAGGAAATAATTTCTGCTGATAATGATCTTGAGTTCTATCAAGTGAGTCTGGCACGGGCCCAAGGGTGACAGGGTTTCTATCGCCAGCTTCCTGCCTCCTGGAGAAGCCATTCCGAGCTGGTTCCTCCTAAGTCCGCTTTGTGATAAAATGGGAAGCAGCAGCCACCTCTCCATTGCCCGGGACACTCAGGAGAGATGTCACATGCAGGGTGCGGGGACACTCACTGTGGACAAGAAGTTGCTGTGCACAGCATTTATTTGCTCTTACGACCTCAGCCAGCTCCCAGCCGCAGGTAGGATGGGACACAGGATGGTTCATGAATAAAACTCACTCCAAAAACACACCGCCTGGTCTCTTTGATTTTCAAAACAATTCACTATACAAGCACATGATATAGTCAGTCGAGTCACACCCGACCCATCCATGTGTGCACGTGTCCTAAAATCTACGCATTACCTGGTCACCTCTGCAGCCGCCTGGTTGGCGTGCATGGACCTGAGGCAGAGCAGGCCCAACCCTAACCCACCAAGTGAAGCTTATTACCGACACCATCTGTGGGCGCTGTGAGGTGGAAAGGCCTTCAGAGACTTCAGGAGAAAGTTCTGGAAGTGATCCCACTTCTGTCCAGGAGCGTGATGATCACTAACCATGCTGGCCACAGGGCCCTGAGACAGCAGGCCGGATGCTTAAACCTCGACCCCAGACCAGGATAATGGCCACTCGGTCCCGGAATTCTAATTTTTCAAATGGCATTTACTTATTGTGAGTCTGTGCGTGCGTGCACAGGCCACGTGCACGTGCCAAGGTCAGAGGACAGCTTCCAGAAACGAGTTTTCTTAGCGTCTGTGGGTTCAGGGGATTGAACTCATGTCACTGTAACTCTCTGACTGCGGTCAGAAAATGCCACAGGGGTTGGGGCTGTAGCTCAGCTGAGAAACCACTAACCTAGCAAGCATTGCCCAGGGTCCAACACCAGAACCACCGAAAACTAGGTGTGGTTGCGCATGCACACAATCTCAGCACTAAAGCGCTGGAGGCATGAGGATTCAGCTTAAGGTCATCCTTAGCTACATACTGAGTTTGAGGCCAGCCTGGGCTACATGAGACCCACAGTCCACAGAGCATAAACAGCCTTGTCCCTTTTCCCTGAGGCAGTTTCCCTCCTTCCCGAATGTGCTCTTGACTGCCCCATGGCCTTGGCACTCCTTCCTCCATTCCTCACCTGCCGGCAGGAAGGAAGGCTAAGGTCTCCCTGACTCCTCCCATCTGAAGCAATGCCTCCTCTTATTGTTTCCTTGTGCACTCAGTGTAGCTTATATTTATAATTGTTTATCTTTTGTCCCCTGTCCAGGACAGCAAGCTCCCTGAGGGTAAGAACCAAGGATGTTTTGTCCAATGCCTTCCACCCAGCCTTCGGCACACACGCATACAGACATCCCAGAAGAAACGAATGAAGAAAATCGTCAGCTCTGCGGAAGAACTTGGGAGTTAGCTGTCTAATGTCTGTACCATCTTTGTTCCTGATCTGCTACGGTGTGAGCAAGCAGCCACTGCCACGGCCGGAGCCATGCCTCTGCCATGGTGGTGATCCCCGACACTGTGCCAAAATAAATCCGTTTCCCCTCAATGCCTTCTGTCAGGTGTTCCGTCACTGTGAGGGCAGAGTGAGCAACACAGAGCCTGGTCCTCACCGTGAGGCTGCTCTGTTGGCGAAAGTCCCTTCTGAATGAACCACGGCCTGTGGTAGCAATGGTGCTTACCTGTTGCCCCAGCTACTTGGGGGGCCAAGGGAAAACAAATCCCTTTGTGCTCAGAAGTTTGGGCAGCTGGGCATCATGCAAGACCTCATTAAAGGCAAACACTTTGCAAATTTAAGAAAGAACGGTGGGCGACGGAATTAGAGACAGTCTGGCAATGGGCAGAGAAAGACCTTGTTGGTGTTGTTCTTCGTCAGTCAGGGGCAGGGCCAACGGCAATCCCTTTTTCATCCTCGCTTCAAGCCTGGCCTGGTAGCCAAAGCTGCGTTATGCCTAAGACTTATCAAATCAAATCAAATCAAATCAAATCAAATTCAGGCAGTGCAGCATGAGAGGAAGACGACAGAGAGAGACTTTCGGACAGCCATGCCACCCACAGACCTACCCGCATACTGCACATGCAGACCAACCTACCGCCACACAGCAGGGATGAGGCTGTCACCCAGGAGCCCGCCAGCCCCGTGGCCAGCCTGCAGCAGGAGCCACCACTGTGTGAGTGTGTGGTGGACAGATGGGAGAGAAAGAAGTGGAGCAGCTTGAATACTATGAGGAGAGATGGAACTGGGGACTTGAGGGGGAGAGGAGCCGCCGGCTGTGAGTGGCTAGCCCTGCCACCTGGGGCCATGGTGAGGTCCCAGCCCAAGCTGCCACTGAGGGCCATGTCTGGGTCCATGGCTACACAGCGGCAGGAGTTGGTGTTGATGTCCACAGTTCATAATACGGCTAGAGAACGTGGAACGTCCCTGGTTATGGCAGCCACCGGGGACCATGTATATATCCAGGGGCTGTGCACAACTGGTCCCGCTTCTCACTGGCTTTGGCACTTGGAAGAGCTGACCCCATCTCTCACCTGGTAGCGGGACTCAGGAGATCAGGCCCTGCGTCTCAACAAGGCAGCACAGCGAAGCTCGCTGTGGTGGCAGGGGTGTGGGTAAACTGGCCCCAATGGCCCGAGTGTGTGAAACCTGAGCCAGCCACTCATCTGTCACGGGGTGGCACAGGCACAGAGGTGATGCCCCGACCCTGGACACCTCCAGCAGTAGTGGAAAGCTGCTCACAAGGTCATGAGCTCAGGAGAGCTAGCCCTGCCCCTCACCAGCTGCAACACTCAGGATATCAGGCCCTGATGGCAAATGCACATATGAGCCAGTCCCGGGGGTAGAACGGGAGAGCTGGCCTGGACCCTGGTAGGGAGGAGGGCCCCTGTGCCTTGACTGGGCAGCACAGCGAAGCTGGCTCTGGTGGTGTGGGTACGAGTGAGCCGGCCCTGCCACCTGCCAAATGGTTGCATTGAGTGGCTTAGCCAGAGCAGTCCTGGAAAACTCTCCCTGGTGGTGGTGCGGAGAGAGAGAGCCAGTGTATTGACCAGCTCGGCTACCACCCAAGCCCCGATCCATGGCACTGAGTTGGCCCACCCCAACATCTATATCGTCTGCAAACAGTTGGGAGTCGTGAAAGGTTATGAAAGGTGATGCAAAGCTGCAGAATCTCTATGACCCAGGGCAACAATGACCCAGGGCAATATAGGGAGTCCCTGTGAGGGTCCAATATTGATGGTGTCACAGAAGCCAGAGATCTCAGACCAGACAAGTGACTCACTGGAATGAACATTTGCAAGTGAAGATGCGTGGCCAGGGGGATATCCTGTGGGACACACTGTGACACACCACAGCTTCCACAGTGAGATGTTTTCTATGCTTTGTTTTTGTTTTGTTTTGTGTGTGTGTGTGTGTGTGTGTGTGTGTGTGTGTGTGTGTGTGTCTTCGTGTGTGTGGTGTGGGGGGGATGTTTTCTAATGTGGAGGAGGTTACAAGAGCACGGGCAGATATGAGGGGATAGAGAGATGAGTAGACTGGGATACAGGATGTAAAATTCACAAATAATAAAAAGTTTTTTTAAGGGAATTGTATGTACAACTTTAGCTGTCCTGCCTTGTCCGCTTGTCCTAAAATCCCTGACATTTGGGGCTGGAGAGATGGCTTAGCAGTTAAGAGCAATGTCTGCTCATCCAAAGGACCCGGGTTCAAGTGCCTGTACCCACATGGCAGCTCACAACTATCTGTAATGCCAGTTCCAAGGGATCTGTCACCTCCACACACTAATGCACATAAAATTAAATAAATTATTTTTTTAAAAAATCCCTGACCTTTGTGTGGGTGCTGTGTTCCCGGATCAGTAACAGAAGTAGGATGGCCAACAGGGCCGGGCATAACCTCCCAACATAGCCCCACCTGCCAAGGACTCAAACACAGGAGCCTGTACGGAACATTTCACATTCAACATTCAAGTCGTGCCTTCAGGGCACACCTGTGCATGCTCGTGACACCCGGCGTTGCTGATTTCAGTGCTGTGTTCGGCGGCCCTCCAAGCAGAGCCCCAGGAAGGCCCAGCAAGCCATACGAGTGCTGTGACGTCACAGCCGTCCACAGCACGCCCATGGCCTTCTACACATGCTCTGCCCAGCCCTGAACATAACACAGACGGTCCTGCATCTTTGGATGGGGGGTGTGTGTGCGTGAGTGCGTGTGTGTGTCGTCGAGTGCGCGTGCGTTAAATGTTATACGTGTGCTTGTGTCACTCATAGAGTGTGTGGTCACATGTGAAGGTCTCTCAGAAGACAACTTCAGATGTTGGTTCCCGCCTTCCCCCTCATTTGAGGCAGGCTCTCTTTGTTGTTGATGGGTGCAAATGGCAGACCAGCTGGCCAGAAAGCTTCCAAGGATTCTCCTGTCTCTGCCTTCCATACTCACTGTCTGAGTACGAGGGCTGCAGACACACACCACTACCCCAGCTTTTCACATGGGTTCTTGGGATTTGAACTCAGGTCCTCAGGCTTGTGCAGCAAGCGTTTTGCTCTTTAGGCCATTTCTCCAGCCTCCTCTCTGCCATGTCTAACGTCAAGCTTCCAGGAAGCCATGATCTACCAAAACCCCTATTTGAAAATCAGCGTATCACCCGAACCTTACTTGGGCTAATTTTCTCTTAGATAAGAAAATCTCAGAGTAGCAACAGACGAGAGCTACCTCAGTCTCCAAGGGAGAGGAAAGAATCCAGGGCCTGGGAGGGCGGCATAACTAGGTAACCCGGTAACGAATGCGTCTTTAAAAGGGAGCAAAAGAACCAAACCTGAGCTTCCTTTAAATTTTTATCTTTAGATGAAATAAAAAGGATTCTTTTGAGAGAAATACAAAGCACCTCTGCACCAGCCAACAAACTTTAATCTTGCTAGGAGCAATAACGTTCTGTGTGGGTGCCTGTGTTAATTATTTATTTTTAAACTTAAACAGATGTCTTTTACAAGTTCACACAGTTGGGATCATCTGACTGGATTCTATTTAGCAGAATATCTTGCACCATCGCCCCAGGCAAAACTCAACAGACAGGAAGAAAGAATCTCTTGTTCCCTGCTAGAAAGTATATATACTGCAGAAAAAAAATAAAATAAAATGAAACCATACAGAGCAGGTCTACTTAAACAGGGCACGGAATGCATGCGTATGGGAGCCGCGCCCTGTCCTCTCGGGAAAAGAGGGGTTTTCCACAAACAGTACTCCTGTGAGTGTGCATTAATTACCCAAGCAGGTCAGGTCAAGTCATTTAGTCAGGTAACGGGACAATCGTCAACACAGGAAAAGCTTCCTCTGGTCCCTTGGTCTGGAAGGTAAGGACGGCCTCACTGGGATTTCCTAGGCTGCTCCACTGGCATAAGAGAGCTTGCCGAGTGTTACCCAAGGCGCTCGTTTTGTGCCACTGAACTGTGGACAGGGATGGGGGTGGGGGGAGAACTGTGTAAGCACAGTCCCAGAGAAAAGGAATGGTCAGCAGTTTCCTAAATAGTATAATTACACAGGTGTGGAAATTACCACAGCCTTCCGCATTGTTGCACAAAGGCATTACACCCAGAAGGTGGGTCTGTCCAGGTCCAGGACAGACGTCAGTCTATAGGCCCTCCACGAAACACGGCTCCCTCCTTCCCATGTTCGTGGGGTGTGAAAACCACTGTAGTGCTGCTGGGTAGCAGAGGGGAGGGAGGGAAAACTGGCAGGTTGGTTAGATATGCGTAAGTAGCTGTGATGAGGGGGTGTCGGGAGTAGCACGGAAGTGAATGGTGCTCATTTCTGTGACCTCTTGTATTCTCATCTCCTATTGCTTACACTTTCACGGGTCCAGATGGGAGCCCAGCAGGTGCCTGCTGATATCTGCTCATCTGATTAGCTGCCCATTCATGAAAACAAACAAACAAACAAACAAACAAGCAAAAAAACCCAACCAAACAAGAACAACAAAAACTATAAACCTTGAAACAGACTTCCCAGGCTCAGAAGCAACCCATACGGGCCAAAGGGACTGAAAGTTTTTTAAATTCTCCTTGGCTTGGAGCCATGGGATCACAGCAGTGCCGTGCCGTTCCTGCCATTCTTTCAGGGCTGCGGGTATGAGCCAGGCTCAGTCTCTTGGGTACTCAGCATGCCCACTGCAGTCCTAGGCTAAAACTCGGGGGGCTGTGGGCGCCAGGCACAGTTCTGAGCACCAAGTCTGGATTCATTCACTTGAGTCTCACATTTAACCATATTTCCGAATAGGGAAACCAAGAATCAGAAAGGCTGGTTCTCTTCCTTCCTTCCTTCCTTCCTTCCTTCCTTCCTTCCTTCCTTCCTTCCTTCCTTCCTTCCTTCCTTCCTTCCTGTATGTGTGTGTGTGTATAGAGGCTACACACAAAATGTTATTTTGGGTAGCTTCCTTAATCACTTCCCATGTTTTTTTTTTTCTTTTTTTTTTTTTTAAGCAGGGTCTCTCACTGGGACCTCTTAGGCTAGGCTATCTGGGTGCTAGGCTCTGGAACTGGCTGTCTTCCCCGCCCCAGCATGGGGATTACAGGAGTGCTCGGCAATGCTGGCTTTTCACACAGGTGCTGTAGATTTACTCAGTTCCTCGTGCTTTCACCACATGAATGAGCCATCTCCCCTCCCTTGCTCTGCTTTATTTATAAACTGCCCCAAGTCCCAGAGGGAAGGTCAACAGTGCAGGATTCAAGCTGCAGAAATGGTATCAAGATACAGCGCCAGCATTTACCTCCTCCAAGTAAGGTGTTCTTTCTAGTTTGGACCTCTCTTGCCAGCACAGCACACAGGGTGAAAGGTCTTGTTTTTTTTGTTTTTCCTGTGATCCTCAACCATGTGAGCACTCTTACTCCTGGCACCCTCATCCACAAAGAGAAGAGGACCAAGCCCTCACACCTCTAGGGGCTGGTGAGGGGTGACTGAGAGTGGATGAGGCTGGCCATTTAGAGGAAAGAAATCACTTTCTCTAGCCCCAGTTCCCCTGAACTCGGTAATAAGCACAAAGCGCACAGACTCCTCATGGTTCTCCCATTCTAGGAGTTAGGTGTGCAGCAAGCAGCGTGCCCTCGTCTGGTCCCTGGTAGCAGGCAAATGCAGGTATCAGGTCACACATCCCATGATGGGGATATCACAAAACGCAAACCCACATCGTGTTCACGACAGGAACGCACCCACTGCACCTGAACGACTGACATGAACCAGGAAGCACTGCTTTCTTAGCTGTTGACCCCAACAAGCACTGGTCCTTTCCTGGCACTTTTTGTCATAATATTACTGCTTAGGATGGTCCAAACCATAAAGCTAATGTGTAGTTTAGTGTTCCCAAGCACAAGGAAGCTGTGATAGGCCTTTGGGACATGTGTCGCAGGGCTGTGATTTGTGGGCTCAACCACACGGGAGGGAACAGCACACATTAAATAAGGCATTTCTTAACACAGAAAACAAGGCTAGGTACTGACTAGATGATGAAAATAGGACCAGGGGCTCTGAGGAACCAGGGCCTGGCTCAGCATTCCCTAATTCAGTGTTTCCAAGAAGTTTGTTAAAAAAGAAAAAAAAAAAAAAGACAACATTTATTCTAGAAACTCACCTGCGTGGTATATAGGCATCTGTGAAGGGAAAGGTACAGGTACTGATGGGCAGGGACCTGGCCCCCAAGAAGACTTCTATGCACAGTTAGTACCCTCTGCCCTCTGGGTCTCTTGTCCACAGAAGTGCAGAGCTGAGAGGTCTCACCCTGTCTCGTTCTGTGCGTGTGGAGTCCCCACGTGAGAGCGCACAGCCCAGCCATGGTGGGCTACACCTTGGTCCAGATATGATGGCTAATTTTCACTATCACAGCTCCGGCTGTGCCTATCAGGGTATTTTCAGAGCGGCTTAGCTAAGGAGGGAAGGCCCACCCTGACTGGGGTGACGCTATTTCACGGGATCCCAGACTGAAGGTAAAGAGGACGGTGAGGCCAAGGGCTCTTCTCAGGCTTCTTCCTGCCGGTAGACACAAGGTGACCGGCTGCCTCAGGCTTCCGCACTGTCTCCCCACCTGGCCAGAAGCTTGACACAAGCTACTGTCATTTTGGAAGAAGGGCCCTCAATTCAGAAAGTCCTCCCCCCAGATTGGCCTGTGGGCAAACCTGTGGTGAGCTGCATGTTTAATGGTTGATACGGGAGAGTCCATTTCACTGTGGGAGGTGCCGGCCCTGGGCTGGTGGCCCTGAGTGCTAGAAGAAAGCAGAGTGTACAAGCCGGTAAGTAGCAGCCCTTGTCCAAGGTCCCTGCTCCTGTTCCTGCCTCCAGAGTGCTGCCCTGGCTTCCCTCAGGGATGAACTTAAGAGCTGTAAGGTGAAGTAGAGCCTTTCCTCCCCAAGTTAATTTTAGTCAGTGTTTTAACACCGCAGTGGAAACCCTAGCTGAGTGTAACAAATGCACTGGCTGAGTGGTCAGCACGCATCCCCCAACCACAGCCTCACACGCGTTTCACCTTTTCAGGCTGCGCCTCAGGCCTTCCCCAATGCCCAGGCCTAAGGAGGCCTCACGCCATCCAACCTTATCTTACAAAGCATTTACATCCAGCAAGAAAAACTGTCTGCAGCATAAGAAAACACTGCTGGGCTAAACACCCAGGACTCAAATGAAAACCACTGTTTTCAACCGTAGGGAAAATCCACTCAACCATGACATGACCCTGAGATCCTGCCACACGTAGGCACACGTAGCCACACGAGGCCCGGAAGCCCCAGACAGAACACTGTGTTTTTCCTGTGACCCGAAGTTGAAGAAAAAAGGAAATGGAGTGACCAGGGCTGGACATGGCTACACCAGGCTGAAGTAATTCCCAGTGGGAGTGGGAGGTGCCATGGCTAATGAAATGTCACCTCAATCACTTCTGCCAGTGTTATAAAAAGAAACTGGAGACTTCCTCCCTGGGGCGTCATCTGCTAATCACCATTCACAAAAGTGCAGTTTTAGACGTCTGTAGTACGTATTCTTTTCCTTTTGAAAACCACAAAAAACTTCCAAAAAATATCAAACAGCATTCCAAATGGCAATGCTATTTGCTGTCCAACTTAGAGTTCGGCTCGGGAGTGTGTCTGAAAAGGCAGGCAGCTGGTACCAATTTGTGACAATATAAAAATCAATGCTGAACGCTCATGTAAATATTTCCTCCTGTGCCAGATTCCACAGCCCATACACATCTTATTCGTTTCCGTGTATTTCAGTCTTGACTCTTCTTTTCCCGGCTCCAGAGAGCTAACGTTAAACAGTTTGAATGCTGCACCTTTTGACTGAGCCATGCAAAGCTCCGTTCTTTCTCTGTGATACCGCCTACAGGATGCCTGGAATTGTCATTCCTTGTGCTTCCAATCCTCCTGGTCTCTGTAAAACACTTGTGTCTGAGGCAGAGGTGAACTCGTGAAATGTGGCCTTCTCACGCTGTGGGTGTGCACGGTGGCATTCCACAGCACAGGCACTGAGCCCCAATCACATTTAGGTTAGATGTCACCCACAGCAAACATCAACAGGGCAGGGGGAAGCGCACGGCCTTTGGGGTCAGGTGGAGTCCCAGCCTGCTGGTTCTAAGGACTTGGAGAAGCGCCTAGCACGCTCAGTTCCCTCCCTGATATGATGGCACTGGCCCATAGGGTCTGCAGAACTACGGGAGGGTAACTGGTGTCTAATAACCACGTCTCAGTGAGAATTACATTCCATGTGCCTCACAGAGAGCATGATCATTGGATTTGGGCTTCAAACTCACTGCTCATTCAATGGGAGCCTCCCCTAGCCCCACTCACCACTCCAAGCAGGGCTGGTACACAAGACTTCCTTCCACTGACCTGCGCTAGAAAGCAGGCTTTCATAAAGTGTCTCATGATTAGAGCACCAAGCGCTGGCCACAGGGTCTCTGAAGCCTTATCGGGCCGCAGCGAGATGCACCTCGGGAGGCAAGAGGCATTCCGGCTCAGCAGGACTCAGCAGCCGGCGTTGGTTCAAACTTCAGGAATCTGACCCCAAGGGCTTTATTGTGGGCATATTTAAGCATGGCTTGATTTGGTGAAAACTCTTCTGGTGACACCTAACTTGGCCCCATATGTACGATGAAGCACACACAGATCTCTTTAAGGACCAAGTAAGCTAAATCCAGATCAGTGGTAAGTCTGTAGAGTTCATAAAGATGGGTTTTGGAAACTGACTAAGAAAGACACATTTGATGATAAAGGAGGATTGAGTCCAGTGCTGGAAAAGTCTTTAGCCACACAGATAGGACAAAGGGCACCAGGCTAGTAACCAGGTCTACTCCCAGCCTTCTGGTGGGCAACAGGTATTTCATCCATTCCCTAGAAGACACAGCTGTGTGCTAACATTCCACGTTCTCCTTGTTCTTATCTGTGACACAGGAGACCACAGAAAGACCTCCCCACCGGTCTTTCAGAAGGGCACTGTTAGGGACCATGTCAGAGATCTACTGCTCCAAGGCCTGCCAAAGATTTGAACAAAAACTTAGAGATCCATAACGGAATTTAGATTCCACAACACCGCCTCCATCTAACCCCATGGACCTAGTCACCTAC
Organism: Psammomys obesus; assembly: GCF_907164565.1. Lineage (NCBI taxonomy): Eukaryota > Metazoa > Chordata > Mammalia > Rodentia > Muridae > Psammomys > Psammomys obesus. The sequence continues at coordinate 23,179,175 of NW_026596069.1, forward strand.
AGGACTCCTTTCCCCTAATTTTGGTTTGGAGACTGACTTTGCTGTAATTTAGATCTGGGATGTCCCTCAAGGGCCATGTGTTTAAGGGTCTGTGCCCTGCTTACCGAAAGGCCTTCCGTCATTTGGGACCCAAAGGTCCCAAATTTGAGTCAAAGGTCATTGGGTCATCTGCAGGACACTTAGAAGTCCAGTCTCTCTGCTCTCTTGTTTCTTGGCCATGAGCTACACGGTTTTATGCCATCACATACTCTCACTACGACAGGCTGCATGCCAGAGGCCCAGGAGTAACTGGGCCAACAGGTCATGGCCTGGGCATAGGGAGGGGATCCAGGTACACCCCACAAGAGCAAACATAAGGTGCCATCAAAGCAGGGGATGGCTGTGGACTCTTCCTGGAGAGACTGTTGATTCCAAGGAACAAAGACACGATCCCACCAAGCCTAGCTGGGAACTTACTTGAGTAGCTTACTGGAGGTGGAGGCGACTCTCCTAGGTGTGCTAAAACATCCATCACACCTATTCCTGCTCAAAAGACTCCCTGTCCCCTCTGGAAAGAGAGTCTCTCCCCCTCAGGAAGCCTCCAGTGGGCATCAATGCCAGGCACCGGCCCTGCTGGTGGCTCCCCCCTCAGATGGCCCTTGACTTCCGATAGAGCCCAGCTACCTGGGCACAGCAATTCTGCTTCTCTTCAGGAACAAGAACTGGGCCTCCTTCACCTAACAACTCAGCAGTCCCTGCCTGGCTCAGACGCCTGCAGAGCTCATACTGAAACTGCTGCCATCACAGCACCAAATGGGTTATCCCTGGGAGCTCAAACCAAATTCTAAGTGTTTGGCTGGGGAAGGGCGAAGGGGGGGAGGCTATGGGAAGGAACCTCCAACAGCAATGAGCTAAGGCACTGAACAGCAATGGACAACTGTATGTGTCATCGCCACACTGTCCTGTCTGTCCACCAAGGAGCCCTCCTGCTGGAGAGGGTAAGCCACTTAGAGCCTGGACGGCAGGCCACAGCACCTGGCTGGAGGGCAGGAACCCTACTTCTACAAAGGGAGTGAGGAGAGCATCTCCCCGCAGCTTGCCTTGAGGGTGCCCGGTGGGAGCCAGGCATCTTCCTGCATGGCATCTCCTGACTGCCTTTTCCAATAACAGGAAGATGGGCTTGGTGCCTCCCCTCCTCACTCCCCTGTGCCGAGTTAGCAATGGCAAACAGGATGCATTTGGTCTGGCTGTATTTGGGACGGGGGCTGGGCAGGATCAGCACCCACAGGAGGGTATGGTGACTTAGCCACCCCAGTGCCATACCCTCAGATGCCCACCACCTTCCCAGGCCTGGCCTGGTGCTCCCCAGGTGGAAAACATGGGCTGGCTGGCAGGGTGCAGCCAACTCTGAATGCAAGCAGAGGCTTCAGCTCCCCAGCCCAGTGACCCCTGGGATGGTTTACTAACAGGGTCAACTGAATGGAAACACACTGGTGTGTCCAGGGATCTGCCCTGAATGTAGGCAGCTCCATCCCAGGGACTAGGGTCCCATACTGACTAAAAAGGGGAAAGGAAGGCAGCTGAGTGCCAGCATGCAGAAGCATGTGACCCTGCCGCCATGCTGGCCCTGCCATGAGGGGCCACACCCCTTTTGAACCATTATCTGAAAGAATCCATCTTCAAGACCTTGTCCGGTATTCAGTCACAGCAACAGGAAAATGAATACATTCTACACAGCAGAAACCGTTATCCCCGATCTACAGATGAGCACACTGAGGCTTAGGGAATGTGGGTGGTGGTGAGTGTTTGCTGAGTGGCAGAGTCGTGGGGACTCCATGTTGGTCCTACCCCTTCTCAGTCCATTCACCCACTGGAAGAACAAAGGCCGTGAGAAAGATTAAGGCACAGCTGCCGGTGCCCATGGCAGGGCCTGCCCTTCTCAGGTTTTTGGGAAATTTTCCACCATTCCTTCCAAACCAGGGTCCTGCTGGCCTGCCCAGGAGGATATCACGTGCCAAACAGCATGCCTGACATGCAGGCTGCAGTCCCAAAAATTGGCAGAGCTTTACTCTGCCCTTTAACACACTGACCATGACGGACACCGGCGGATCCAGCCCTAAGCTCTCTGTTCTCAAGGGGTTAACAAATACAAGTGGGGACCAGAGACAGTTAGCAGGGTACCTTCTGCAGTACTGAACGGGGCCTTTGTTTTTGCTAAGTGATGTGATTCTAGGGGTAAGGTTTCTGGGTGTCTTAAAACTCCCAGAGCCAGAGAACACAGAAGTTGGCACCACAGCCTGACCACCCTTGGCCACTTTCTAACCTGTCGTCCCCCGCCACCTCTCTGAATGCCCTGAAGAGCCGTGAGCTCCAAACCAATCACATTCACAAGCCCCACCGGACAGAGCAAATGCCGCAGTCACGGCACACTTCAGTCACCTCCATGCCTTCACAGTCTTCTCAAGCAAACTGCACTCAATTCAGCTTTCCGCATGGGATCAGCATCTAGCACACCCCACGCAGAGAGCTTCCTACGCTTTTCCAATCTATTCTTCATAGCCCAGCCTACCTTGGGCTACAGAGCAGACAGTTTGGCTTACTAACAATTGGGTCAATGAGGAAAGTATTTTAAAATAAAAACTAATATTCTAAATATATAGATCTTTCGCCCTTGAAAACACTCTATTACACTTGTGTTGGTTTTAATTTTTTTCAAGTCTATCATGACTTAAGTATATAAATGGGACCCCTTAGATCAAGAGTGAGACCGAGTCCCTGCGTACCTTCCCATAACACTGTAACACCCCAACTGCTAACCAAGGCTCTATCTACAGTCTAGAGTCTGCAAGTGTTCATCTCTGTGGTTAAACACAGCAATAAGCCCCAGGCCACACCAATGACAACCTCGTTCAGGATGAGCTGGTGCGCAATCATCCAAACTCCTCACACAAACAAGAGAAAGGCTGGGAACCCCTGATCAATGAAATGTTCCCAGAAGTCTCAGGAAAAAAAAATCAAGCAAAACCCAAACCACAGCACTGTAGTTGGTAAATGAAAAAATTACCAAGGAGCTTACAATTCCCACACAGCAACCGAGGGGCTGCAGAAAGGATTGCAACTTCAGTATCTGAAAAGAATTTGTGGGTTAAAAAAAAAATACTTGAAATGTGTAAGTTAGGTGTATGCATAGTTGTGGGCCAAGAGAGGATGCGAGATCCTTGGGTCTGAAGCTACAAGCAGTTATGACCGTCCAATGTGGGTGCTGGGGGCCAGCTCGGGTCTTCAGCAAAGGCAGTGCATGCGCTTCACCACTGAGCCAGCTCTCTGGCCCTGAAAGGTTCGTTTTAAATTTTACCACAAACCAAACTCATGCAACGAATTTGGCCTTTGTTTCCTTTTGTGGTGCTGAGGACTCAAACTCAGGGCTTCCTGTAGGCTGGGCAGATACACTGCCAAATGACCTACATCCACAGCCCTTGTGTTTAGAAGTGGAAAACAGTAATCCTGGGGGGGGGGGTCATGCACATCATCTTCTGTGGCAGATCCCTTGTTCCCCTTAATCGAGGCAGAGCCTTGCCACATAGCCCAAGCTGGTCTTGAACCCACGCTGGTCCTCCTGCCTCCATCTGAATCTGGGGCTGCAGGCATGAGCCACTGTGCTCAGCTGCCCAGCAGGTTCCTCAGAAACTGATTTTCCATATGCTTCCTGTGGCCATTGGCACAGCCCCCAAGGGGAAAAATGGAGCACAACCATGTCCTCATGGGGCAACGCCCAGGGCACAGCGCTCTCAGGAAGCCAGGAGGAGATCCGGCGGTCTGGAGTCCTAGGGTGGGAACAGCCCCAGCCTGGAGGAGCTCAGTTTGCTACGCAAAGCTCACCATCAGACTACCCAGCTCAGAGTCACCATCAGCTCCACCAATACTTCCCCTACAAACACAGCTCACTGTCACAGCTAACGGCTTTTAGGCAGATCTCCTTAACTCAGCCAGCCTCCGTCTCCTCATCTCATCACGCAGGGATATGGAACAGATGAAGCTCAAACACACAGCAAGGGAAGGGAGTGAGGTCTCTGCCCCTGTTTCTCAGCTGCTGCAGGAGGAGGAGAGCAGGTGCAATGATTCAAGCCACATAAGCAGCCTTGACTTTCTCTAGAGCATGGACTATGGTGGGGGTGAGCCCGGGAGGCTGCAGCACAGAGGGGGAGGTGGGAAGTGTGCTGCCACCAAATGAGCTGGGGCAGGAGTGGCTGCTGGGAAAAAAAAGCCTGGGAAGCTGAGGGGAGCAGTAATGTGGGACACTGGCCTTGAAGAAGAGGATGTGCACCAGGATCTAGCTTCTCTACTGGGCTGAGGACGTACCTCCCCCAATGGGACATCTGGGTAGAGCCAGACCCTGGGTTTGACCCCCACCCAGCACTGTCCAAACCGAAACCAAACCTCCCCCCGCTGTCAGGTGGTCAGCGAACTGGGTTTGGTTTTCACCTTGTGGTCACTCTGCAGAAAAGGAAATCCATTTTGGTGAGATGTGGCCCCAAAATGATCCAACCAAGGCTGCCTGACAGCACACAGCCAGGTCAGGGGAAGGGGGGGCAGGGAGAAAGCACATGTGTAAAAGACAGGCAATGTGGGGACTCTTCCCAGAGAGAGGCCTGCTACACAGCTGTAATGGCGGCCTCAGGAGAGCCAACCCCATGTGTCGGGGGAGGGGGAGAAGCAACCAGGAGCCACCAGAGGCTACTTTATAAAAATTATAAAGAATTTAAGTCTGGTAGGATCAGATGTGGGTTTCAGGAAAGTCACCCTATACAGGGAGAAGAAAGGGGTCCTCTTGGAGAATGCCATGTCATCTAGGACGGCGCCAAAGGTAGGCAGCAACAGGCCTGGAACACCTGCACACCTTCTGGGCACTGACCCATCAGGTCACAGGTGGCATGATTTTCTGGGGCAAGCCAGGGAATATCATCGGAGGAGGAGAGCTAAAGACAACCCAGGCATGAGTGGGTGTGGCTGTTTCCAACAAACAGATGTGCAAAAGGTCAGTGGGCCACACCTTGCTGACCCATGACTGGGGTCCAACGTGACACTTTGAAGATACACGGTGTTCAAACAAAGGACAAAAGCCTCAGAAAGGCGTCAGTGTGATCAGGCTAGGAAGACAGAAGGGTGGCAAGCAGAGTTGGCCCCACCTACCAGATTGAGACAACAGGGCAGGGGCAGGATCAGGGGAGTGAGGGTCAGTAAAGGGGTCTCAGTAAGGTACCCAATGAGATTTCACAACTGTGGTCCCAGAAAGGCCTGCTTTCTTGGCCCACAGAGGTCCTCCTAAAATGATAGGAATCTAAAGAAACCAGTGTGGGTGGTGACCTTTGAGGTCGACAGGTCAGTTTCTGAGGGCTGAATTCAATCAAAGAAATGGTGACAGTCTTGCAGGCACCAGCAGATTCCGAAGGCCTTAAAACCAAATCGCGCAGATGGACTTCAGGTGAGTCACTCAACCTCTCTACACCTTAAAACAGGACTGATACACTGTCTCAGGATTGTCGCAAACAGGACTCACTGAAGCCTCATAATTGCTGCTTGTGTTACATAATAATACTGTGTCCAGGGTTCTGTCCCAGGGCTCCCATGGAAGGGTGAAAGCACCCCTGCCCCGTGGGAGCTCATGCCAAGAGCTCACCTGCCATTTGTCACTGCTGGGTCACATGGTTACTTGTGTCACACTGCAAGGGACCCAATTCTGTGTCTGTGATCACAGTGGAGCCTTGTCATTGAAATTCACCATGGTCAGCTTCTGTTGAATGGATTCACAGGAGTTACTAGAGTTTGTTCCACACACCTGGCAGATAAACAAAGCAGCCAAGGTCGCCCTCGGACAGCTGTGTGACCTTGGACTTCTGCTCTGCTCTGGCCTAGGGCTGCAATTCCACGTCTACAAAAGCGCTTTATAAATGGGTCCCTGGGCAGGCAAGGTTACTACAGCCACTTCCTGGATGAGGGAGAGGTGTTGGCTGGGAATGGCCACCTCAGGCAAACCGGGCTTCCTGCCTGGACGGTCTCCTGCCTTCTGAAGTCCAACGTGACCCTCCAGTTTCTCAGGTGGCACGGCTGAAGGCGGCACCTTCTTAGAATCACAGCATTTAAGAGACAGGAGTTGGGAGGGGCAGAAACTCAGGGCCATCCTTGGTTTTGAAGCAAGTTTGAAGCTGGTATGGGCTACTTGAGCCCTCTCTCAAAAAGCAGATAAAAGTCTACCGACACTTGCTGAGCCACTCACTCATTCATTCACTCACTCACTGCCTGTTTTCCAAGCAGGTCCGTGGATAAATTCACCACCTCTTTACATCCAATTCTACAATTAAATTAGCCTATGTCTCCCAGCCAGACACACCCTGGCCCCTCACGGCAGGCCTCAGGACTTACTGAGAATACCAGCCCTGGACATGGCAGGCTCATTTATCCTAAGCCTTTAATACCATGAAGAAACTGAAGCTGAGAGCCCAGAATTCTCCAGCTGGTCCTGGAGCAGGTCAGCAGCTCATACTGTTCCTCTTATTCTGCTAGTAAGTGTGAGCTCACACCAGGGTGCCTCTGCCATCAGCCAAGACTATTTGCTAATGTCCCTTGGCCCACTGTAATGAAACTCATGTTGCTGAAAAATGGCAGGACTGCTGAGGAACTCAGTCACAAAGTAAGGTGGCAAAGCTGGGGAAGAATGACCGGCGCCTCTCCAGGGCACTGGCTCAGAACTCCTGGATGGGTTGCATTTTTTCTCTCCAATAAAATCTCAGAGATTACGGTTTATAGCAGCATGAAGCAAGTTTCCACCCTGATGTGGGAGCAGCACAGAGGGAGGTGGCACAAGCCCCTAAATGACCAGGAGAAGAAATCCGCCAGGAGCCTGAGCCACGCCCTGAAGGGCTGTGTGATTTTCTGGGCAAGCGACTCAATCCAGCCGGGAGTCAGACCTGCACGGTACCTGTGCCGCAGCCACTCCCTCAGTTATCCCGAGGCTGCTTAAGTTGCCTTGGATCATAGAGGAACTCAATGCTTTTGTTAGTGGAAATATGTAGCCCAGGCTGGCCTTGATCCTCCTGGGACTCCAGACAACGGCTGCCATGCCTGACTGGGCCACCTGCTTTTTAAGAATAGATCCCCAAGGGATGTTAACTACAGCCTGACAGCCCTGACCCCTAGCTCACATCTAGCATTCAGTCAATTTTAGCATTCAGGAAGTCAACTACAGCCAAGGCATTTGCAAGGGCCCAAGACACCAGCCAAAGAGCTCAGGAGGAAAGTGACTCAGAAGGGTTGATTCACCCTGCCCAGGGTCACACTGCCACAGTGGTAGCCCCAGCCTTCCAGCCCCCAGCATTCCAGTCATGGGTCCTTCATCGTACGGTCTCTCTCGGTCTCTCTCCACCATAGACGCACTCTGCATGGGGCCCTGCACTAACTCAGGTGTTCTAGAAGGGAAAGACCTGTGCTATTTTTAAACAGTTCTCGGTCACCGTGCAGCCCTCTGGCTGGCAATCACACCTGAGCTCTACTCTGCACTGCTGAGTGGCTGTCTGCCAGTCAGAAGATCCTGGAAGCAGAACGAGGGTTTCTGCCAGCTGTGGCCTGAGATGATGTTTTTAAAGTAAAAGAAGCCGTAAAAGGCATCTCCAAAATCTGCTCCCTTTCGCCTACTAACACCCTGCCCAGCAGAGGGGAAACAGGCAGGGTGTGACATTCACTGCCAGCTGGTGGCTCCCATCTCAGAAACCCCACACCTGCATGGAGCCCTGGCCACAAAGCCAGGCAGGATCCCGGGAGCCCTAGAAACAAAGCTGGAGGATCAAACAGAGAAGAAAAATGTCAGGGGACCAACAGAAAGGGGCTATGGAGTCACATAGAATCACTGGCCTGCTGTGTTCCAGACAAACTGTTACAGCCAGCGGCTCAAAAATTACCGAGGTGAGGAAGTGACAAGGCTGATGGACGGAAGGGAAGAGCTATATTTGGATGGCAAAGACCCAGGTTCCTCTCCAGTCCCACACTGGGTCAGGGTACCCCTCAGTCATGGGGCTACTCTAGCCAGTCCTGCAATCACTCTGCGCCCCGCAGGCTCCCTCTCTGTGAAAGAATCCACACGCAAAGCAGCTGTGAGGGGCAAACGCTTTGATGCCTTCCATGGACAGAGACGGCAACCACCGCTTGGTGCACGGTTACTGAGCACGCACCATAAGGCCTGACCACAGAAATGCTCCTCCTTGCTGTCGTTCAAACAGTGGACAGCAGAGCAAGTCATCCTAATCAGTTTTAGGAGTCCGGGTTATAGGTGAGTGATGGCAGGCTTCCCTGGCACATGTAAAGACCTGATTGGGCTCCACTCCCAGTGTCTCAGGAGTCCAGAGGGAAGACACCAGAAAGACTTTTAAGAGTCCATCACTGCCCCCTGAGGGGGGGGGGCACAGAGGAGGACAGTGCAGCCAGTCCTGATGAGACCTGATAGGCTAGGGTCAGATGGAAGGGGAGGAGGACCTCCCCTATCAGTGGACTGGGGGAGGGGCATGGGAGGAGAGGAGGGAGGAGAGGAGGGAGGGAGGGTGGGACTGGGAGGGGGCTACAGCGGGGATACAAACTGAAACTGAATAAATTGTAATAAATTTAAAAAAAAAAAAAGAAAGAAAGAAAGAAAAGAGAGTCCAGGTCTGGAAGTTGTGGTTTTTGTACCTCCATGACAAACTCAATATAAGAAACCTCAGATTCACCAGTGGATTTGAGAGCTGCCATGGCAGGGCTTGTGAGAACTGGGACACGACCGCACATGGGTTGGCACAGAAACAGGCGATTGCTCTTTGAAGCTGTCCAGGGCCCACAACCAGATGCAACACGGCTCCATAGAGTTTCTCACAGAGCTGGGAAAGAGTCCATAGGAAATCCAGTTTGATCGGCAGCTCACAGCCCAGGGACATTTTTGTGCAGCAGCACATGGAGAGCTCGCCACTGGCCACAGGGCTTCAGAAAGCCAGCAAGTCAGGCAAGCAAGGGAGAGCGGAAGGCTGGCCACCTGGGCTCGAGGGGTGTATGAACAGGCGAAAGCACTTTTCGGGAACCATAAAAGTAGCACACTTCGGACAAAGGTCTTCTTGGCTACACAGACCTTTTCCCAGTCACTTTACCCTTCCTTCTGCCCCTTCATTAAGAACTACCAAGTGTAGGGGGGGGTTGGCACATGCCAACCAGCGCTCAGAGGGCAGAGGCAAGAGGATCTGAATTTGAGGCCAGCTTGGTCTACAGAATAAGTTCCAGGACAACCAGGGCTACACAGAGAAACCCCATCAGGAAGAAGAAAAACAAAGACAAACAAACAAAACTGTTGAAAACCTATTCACAAATAGTTTGGTCAATATGAGTGTCAGGCAAAGATACATCCTGAGGTGTGTTTGGACAGAAGGGATCAATAAACCATGTAAAGGTTCCCAAGGCCAGGAACAGCAAGTAAGCTCCGGGATGTCCTTTGACACAGAAACTCTAGCTTCTCCACAACTTCGGAATGAGTTTCCTGGAAGAAGAGTGGAGGGCAATCCCATTTCAGCTGCGGTCAGTTCCTCTGCCCTGCAGGCAGCTCACAGCACCAGACAGTCCACACCCTCTGTGGGGCTCCAGCTCACACTCTGGAGTCATTAAGAGCCAGGGTGTGGGGTTAGGTGGCAACACCGTTCTGGCGGCCTAGGGCTGCCCATCGATCAGGGAAACGCCAGAGCAGGGCTGTGGCTTGCACCCATTATCTCTCCTCCCTCGGGGCTGTCAGGAGACTGCCTCCCCAGACTCCACACCCTGCCTAGCTCAGGCCCGGGAGCTCCTGAACTGTAGTACTCCCATAGCAGCACCGGCCTGACTTCCCGCTGGGAAGCCAGCAAAGTTCTGGGCGAGCCCAGCTGGTTCTTCTCTCAGCTCATTAGTTGAGGAAGTTAAGTTTTCCAAGCCGCCACCTTCTTTTTCATGCCAAATGAGCCCTCACGGGAGCTTCACAGGAAAGCGTCGGGAACAGAGAGCCCCGTCTCCCTGTTTACCTAGATTCCCACGGAATGAACGCTGACCAGGGCCTATCCCTTTGGAGGAAACAGGGTCTTTGGTTCCCTAAACTAACGCTATAATCTCTTAGGAGGCTTTATCTGCTAAAGAGGAAGGACTCACCACAGCCTGCAGAGCCACACCTACAACCTCGGGCTTTTCCCTCAACCTGTCGTGTCACTGTCCACACAGAGTGGAGGGCACTGCCCTAGCATATGGCACTGAACTCCAGCGATTTCTCCAATAAGCAGGTCTCGCTGTTTCGGTAAGATGTCACCCACCCCGCTGATAACTCGCACAAGCATTCAATAAGCTTCTAACTCACGCCAGTATTTTTTTTTTTTTTCTCGGAATGGAAAAGTCTCAGGCCACATTTCCTCTGCCCCCCACATCCTATGCCTGGACCAAGGAAATGCCAGAAAAACTTTCCATTTCTTAGAAAAACAAAAGGAGAACACCATTTCCCGGGCTCCACAGACTTTCCAGAGGGATTCCCACGTGTCGGTTACTAGTTGGGGCTCCGGAGCGCCGCCCGGCCCAGCCCGGCCCCACCCACTGCACCGGGCAGCCGCTCGCCCGGAGCTGGGGACGCGCCTCCGGGTCTGGATCGGTGGTCAGGAAGCCGGCGGTCTCCTCGCACCCCTTTTTAATCGCTCCTTCCAACTCCAACTCCCCGGCCAAAGCAGGAGCGCGGTGCGCCCGCTCTGCCGGTGCCGGGCTCGTGTCCACGTGTGACCACAGACTCCCTGGGCCCCTTCCCCTTCTACATGCCCTAGCGGTTCGGGATTCCCGCCAGGAGCCCGGGATCTAGCCAGGCGCAGGGGGTTGGGGGCGCCCCAACCCCACCCCCGGTGCGGTTCCTGTCCTCGCAACGGCGCAAGGCTGGGCGCGCATGGCGTCCGGGACACTCACCGGGACCTCTGCAGCTGCTCGAAGGCGCTGGCGCTGCCACCCTGGCCTGGCTGCTCCAGGGCGCAGTAGTTCTGCGAGTTCTGCCGGGAGAAGGCGATGGGCAGGATTCCCTGAGTGAAAGAGTTGAGGCGGCCCCGGCTGCCGCTCGCACCCCCGGGGGTCCCGGAGCCCAGGAAGCTGGCCGGGGGCACCTGCACGTTGCTGAAGGCATCGTCCTCCTCCAGCTCCCGGCCGGCCACCCCCGGCCCGTCGGGCAGCTGCAGCTGAGCACCGGGGCCGGCCGGGGCCGAGCGAGGCGGCTGCGCTGGCTCCCCCGACGCCCGGGGGACCAGGGACGGCGGCAGAGGGCAAGGGCTGGACCCGGAGCCGACAGCCCACGGCGCGGCCGCCGTGCCCGGCGCCGAGAAGGCGTTGCAGCCGGCGGCCAGCAGGCTGAGCCGAGCCCTCGCGCCCGGCTTGGTCGCGCCTCCCTCCTCGCCGCCGCCCCACTCGTCGTTCTGCAGCGGCGGCCGTCCGTCCAGAGAAATGTTGGTGAGGAACGACAGGGC
>NW_026596069.1:23191072-23198676 GCF_907164565.1 Psammomys obesus
TGAGACCCACGCGCGCCCGCCTCGCCCTCCCCGCCCGGGAACCCCACGCGCGCCCGGCCGGCCCCTTCTGCGCCGCGCGATCCCGGGCTCCCGGGCCCGGCGGTCCGTCTTTATAAGTGCGCGCGCCCCCCGCGCGCCCGCGCTCCGGAGCGCTCTTTGCAATAACACGGTATCACGTGTGGGGAGCGAGACCTGGGAGGAAAACAAAGCCGCAGGCGGAGGCCGCGGCGGCGGGAGGCGACCGCGCAGGAGGAGGTGGGAGAGGAGGAGGAGGCAGGCAGAGCCCGGCGCGTGGCGGGGCGGGGGCTCACCAGGCCGGTCCCCGCGGCCCCAGCTGTTCCCGGGGCGCGCGGAAGCCAGGTGCTGGAGGCGAGCACGTCACCCCGTACGCTCGGGCGGGGAGCGGCGGGTGTCCGTAGCGCCCGAGCAGCCAGAGCCCAGCCTTGGGCTCCTGGAGGAGTTAGGCGAGCACCTGGAGCCTTAACAGTCGAATCTGACGTTGCCCGTGGGACCTGGACCTGCCGGTCCTTGTTACCAGCCTCACGGGAGGGTAACGCCTCCCAAAGTGGACATCCCCACCGAAAGCGTCGCTCACCGCTGGGATGTGACCCCAACTCTTTCGCAGACCCAGGGGGCCGGCAGCCGAGGTTAAGGATGAAGGGAGGCACCGCGACCTAGCTGCCCCGGTGTGTGAGCGCCTTCTGCTTTGTGGCCCAGCTGAGTTACACACACAGCCGCCGGTCCTCTTAGCAAAGGACAGCCGGGATTTTCATTTGGTTCCTGAAACTGTATTACTTTTTCCGTGAAGATCTGGGAAGAGTGTAATAGTCTTGCACTCAGGTTCCTGTCGTCACCTTGCAAATGTCTGCGAGTCTTTTTTTTCTCCCCCTCTATAAACGGGGATAGATATTTCCATTTGTTTCATAGACATCTGTGTGGACTCCTGGTTATATGTCCCAGAAAGATGGGCTCCTGCCTAGGGACACGGTGACTCTGGGGTGTAGAAAGAATCAGCCCCACCCCACCGCCCCCCAACAAGTGGTTTTAGTGTGGGCAAAATGTTGGGCTAACCAGCTGCTAGCCAAGCCCTCCGCCGGCTTCTCTGGGCGGTGTGGGTGACTTTTTAAATACTGTGTGGAACAATTGTCGCCCTGGATTAGGCTCTGTGACACCTGAGAAGACTTGCTACACTTCTCTGCGGGAGAAGCAAAGTGTTTAAGATGAACGGATTAATTTAATTAGAGGTTTAAATTTAGCCTTGGAGCTAACGGGTAACTCTACATTGAAATTCCACTCCTTTTCAAGTTCAGCAGAGTAAATTAAGTAGCAGAGAGCAAGCAAACACGGCTCACAGACGTGCGGCCAACCCCGGGTCGGAGATAGGTGGGGTTTGAGTTACATGTACTGGGGACAGACATGGCCGTTTGCACGAACAACGGTTCGTATTTAATTCTGGGCCATATTTAGGCCTTATGAAAAAGAAGGAGACCTGTCTACGGCTGATTCATATTAAAGCTATCGACTGACTCTGAATTCCATCAGTTTTTTAATTATGTTAACTGCCTTGAAACTTCAAATCTCTTTATTACGGTTAATTTACCTGACCACTGGCCTAGGACTTCTGGAAGGTAATTCTGCCCCTGTGAAAGGAACAGAAAAGATTATAACTATTTTATGACAAAAACAATGATAAGTTTTAAACAAACAGGAGGAGAAATCACTAAAACTCTCAGGTCTAAATGCTGATACTGTAACAGCAGTGAAATTTACTTTAAAAGAAACATTTATGGTGTGTGTGTCTGTGTAATGTTATTATGGGGTTTTAGGCCATGACAGGTATGTGGAAATTGGAGGACAACTTTGTGGGGTTTACTTCTTTGCACACCAAAGACATCGCCCACTGACCATCTCAATGATGCTAAAATAAGATTAGGTGAAACACTACATCAGTAAAATATGGTCTTTTTAGATTGTAAACATATTGTCATCCCAAGATGGAGGAAAACAGGACAATTTGAATAATAAATCTTATTTGCAAATGAAAAACAAGCTCATCCTCTATGGTAATATCTTTATTTCTGTCTTGAGATATCAAGAAAGCAACATCAACAATATTTTAGTCTTTCTACTATGAAATATGCGTATATATGCATATATATTTGGGGGGGTCAGTATTGGGGACTCAGGGTTGTATGTATCTTAGGCAAATACTCCATCACTGGGCTGTATTCTCAGCTCTCTTTTTCTTGTTTCTCAGTTTTGAGACAGGGTCTCTGTAGTCTAGGGTCACCTTGAATTCACCTTGTAGTATGGGCAGGCCTTGAACTTATGAACCTCCAGCCTCATTTCCCAGTCAGCTAGGATGACAGGCCTGTCATACAATGTCCCAGGCTATCATACAATATTAACTTTTTTTAGTTTAAATAGTTTCTGAGGTTGATGGCCTGCCCTGTTTTAAGGCCTCCCATCCAGACAAAATCTAATCTGCTGGGTACTTATATCCTTTCAGGAAATCCACTTATTCGACTATTTTCTATAACTCTGCTTATTGTTTCAAGTAGGCAAATTCATTCAAATGTTTACTATTCAATTGTTTAAATTCAATTAAAATTTATTAAAGTATCAAAGAGGAATCAATGTCTAATTAATCCCCATGTTTCTGTGATCTCCTAGTGGGGCCCCTGAGAGATGATTTATTGTTCCCTAATTGTGTTTCAGCCACAGCCTACTTGACCACCCTGTGGAAGTGGTAAAGGGGCATTGTCGTTAATATTTAAAGATTTAGGCACAGAAAAACTGAACGAAGCCATCTAGCTCCCAGTGGCTGGTCAGCATACAGATCCCACTGGCTCCAAGGCCCACACTGGTTCCTGCGCCCTCTCCTGGTAAAGCTGTTTTATAGGCAGTCAGTCTCCACATTTCATCCCATATTCATCCTCGAGAATATGAATAGAATAGAATAGAAATACTGCAATCTATGGAGTAAGAGATCAGCGTTCCTAAAGAGCTCCGCTTTGTTTGTTTGTTTGTTTGTTTGTTTGTTTGTTGAGACAGAGTTTCTCTGTGTAGCCTTGGCTGTCGTAGACTCACTTTGTAGACCAGGCTGGCCTCGAACTCACAGAGTTCTGCCTGCCTCTGCCTCCCTGAGTGCTGGGATTGCAGGTGTGTGCCACCAATCCTGGCTCTAAAGCAGCTCATTGAACCTCTCTGAGCTCTGGTTTTCAGAGGAACTTGTACAAGAGCTATCTGCTAATCCCTGCTTCAGTTTTAAAATGCCAGGTGTCATCAACACTGCTCGACTTGGCCAGGGTCCTGAATCAGGCCAAATTTGTTGATCTTTAATTAGCTATTATTGAGCAACTTCCATGTGTCCAGTGCCCGTGTGGGACAAAAGGATAAAAGAACTGTGGCCTGTGTCCACTTGTATGTACCCTTGATAGTTAAGACAGCGGAAACGGAAAGTTTAGGGATATATTTAAAGAAAAGTTCTAAGACAACTGATTAAGTGTCAAGTGAGCAATAGGTTATTGGAATAGGAAGAAAAGCGCTCCAAGTAAGACCTGTGTGGGAAGAGATCAAGCAAGACAAGAATTTGGGCTGACCTAGGAAGCTGCTGTCATCTTAGATCCCTGATGTCATGTGATAAAGCCCCCCCCCCCCAAGGTGTGATTTGGAGGTGGGAAGGTTTTTAGAAGGCAGGCCACTGATGAGAGGGAGTCAGGTCCTTGTCCTTGAGTGCATGCCCCTGAAAGACTGTGGGACTCTGGGACCTTCTGCTGTTTTTAGCATCCCGGCCTTGAGGTGGGTGGCTTTGCAAACCTCAGGCCCCACCATAATGTGCTGCTTCATCAAGGCTCCAAAAGCTTTGGGGCCGATTATTTATGACAGAAAGCTCCAAAATGATGGGCTAAAATAAACCTTTCTTTTTAAATATACTTTTTATATTTGTGTGTGTGTTGTTTTTCTCCTTCTACCATGTGGCTCTGGGCAGCTGGAGTCTTTATCTGCTGAGCCACCTCTCCCAGACCTTTTTTCTATAAGTTGATTAGCTCAAGTATTTGTTGGAGAAATAGGTAGCCAGCTACACAATTTTGCATTTAAATTCTTTGTGCATTGTAGCCACATGGGACTGGAAAAATAAAATGCAATTCTCCCCACAACCCACCCCCATTTGCACCTTTGTGTTCCAGCTCTGAGGGGAAAGCTATCCCGGCAGTCAGGAGACAAAGAAGACCACAAGGTCACACTGCACAACAAACCTCACACAGGAGATTTACGGGCAAAGACGCTAGAAGGTGGCACCCCTGCCGGGAGGAGGAGCAGCAGGAAGCTGAGCCGGAGACAGGCTTATATAAGGTTTCTTGGGGGAGGAGTTTTCCAGGGAGGAGATTTCCAGGGTAAAACTGGTGGGATTTTAAATTCGGAGCTTTGGATAAATCCCGGGATTGATGGGATTTCGAGCTCAGAGATTGGTGGGGTTTCTTGGGTTTTTCAAGCCCAGAAGTGAGTTTGGACCTTTTGCCCAACAACCTTTATATTGCTCCTTTCAGGTCCCAAGTTGGAAACTTCCTTTGCTTCCACGGACCCAAAATGTACACACTGCTTAGATCAACAAATCCGGTACCTCCCTGGTCTTTTACAAAAAAGAACCTACATAAAATTGCTGGCCTTAAAAATAATACCATGAACCAACTGGAAATTGGCTTAGAAACAGAAGTGGACATCACTCGGAGAAACACAGGCTGCAGTGCCCGCTCAGCCCCTGACAAGCTGGTCTCCAACTTGGATAAGTGCTTAGATTCCTATCTTGGCGTTTGGTGCATTAATTCGGCCTTGGCGGTATTTTACCTTGCAGGTTTGTGCTGGTGATATAAGTTATGTAACCAGCAGAAGAGTGGCTGGCACTCACAGAGAGCTATTTTTAGAAAAATGCAAAATTTAGGCGGCAAACAGAAGAAGGCCCAGTATGCTTTGGGTCTTAGTTGTTTATGGTTTTCTCTCATGCAGGCGGGACTGAGAGAAGCCCTAGCCATCAGCTCGGGTTCAGACCAAATTACTTTACTGTGTGTTCTGCCAAAGTGGAGGCTGCCTCCTGCTGCTGGGACACACAAGGCTAACAGGTATAAAATAGAGACATGGGGCCTGAAGCCCACTTTCCTGAATCCACTGAACATAAGAGTTTCTAAGACAAGAGAGGAGAACTACCCTGGAGATGGTCCCAAGGCTCCGAAGCTTCTGGAAGTTGACCTTGCTTGAATGTGTGTCCCTTCTGTTGAGTTGAGAGCCGAGGACAGAGAGGGAAGGCAGGCGCATGGCCTCTGCCTCCCCTTAACAATTTGTGGTGAATATCTTCGTTTATTTCCTTGGGACTTCAGGGATGAGATGCAACAATTGAATAAAATCAGAAGCCGAGGAACAGTAGATGAAAAATGACCTCACCGAGTATTATGTAGCCCAATAAAACAGCTTATAAAACGTGGCTTGTGGCTCTTCTCCCCATATTTCCTAAATGCCAGTCCCATGCCAGGTTCTCCAGTGGAGTCTGTGACCTCCAGGGCAGGTAAGAAGTGGACCTACTCAGGAACTTCAAGCAGCAAAAGTGATGGTGGTGTTTGCACTGTGGTGAACAGTATTGAAGAGAAAGGGGAAGAAAAAAATGGCAGAAAACAAAAAGCTCCTGTCCAGCCCTGGAATTAAAGGTGTGTGCCACTACTGCCACAGGACAGGGCTTCTCTGGAGCTTCTTATCTATTTATTTATTTATTTAGATTTATTCATTTATTATGTATACAGTGTTCTGTCTGCATGTACACATGAACGCCAGAAGAGGGTGCCAGATCTCATTATAGATGGCTGTGAGCCACCGTGTGGTTGCTGGGACTTGAACTCAGGACCTTTGGAAGAGCAGCCAGTGCTCTTAACTTCTGAGCCATCTCTCCAGCCCAGGACAGTGCTTCTTAATCTTTTCCACTCACACCTCCTGTATAGCTATAGGAAACATGTACACAAAACATTAGTTATAAAATGTATTTAAAACAATTTTGATATTCATATAAATATTCCATTTATTAAAGATGAGTTCAAATTTGTGTACTAAGGATGTATTTAAAGTTGAACCTTAAAGCAGGGTGTGATGGTACATATTTTTAATCCCAGCCCTCAGGGAGGCAGAGGCAGGTAGATCTCTGTGGGTTCGAGGCCAGCCTGGTCTACACAGGACAGTCACAGCTACAAAGAGAAACCCTGTCTTGAAAAGCCAAAAAAATAAAAATTAATTAATTAACTAAATTAAGTCAAAGCTTCGGTGATATTTAATAGTGCAGGTTTGAAGCATCTTCCTTATGTTGAGAGTTGCTTGTCAGTGCTGAGAACACACCTTCACATAAATACACAGCACAAAATGACACAAGTGTTGTTTTAAAGAAAGACAGTAATCATTCGATTATCAATAAAGACCCAGAAGCAGATGCTGGGATGAAAGCCTACTAGCTCCAAGAGGCAAAGAAAGCACCCAGCTGACCTTCCTACTCAGCTGAAGTCTCAGAAGGGAAAAATCTTCTCCACACAGTCTCAAATACCTTCCTTTTCAATGTCCCTCCTGTCTGTTTAATCTCTGTCAAGTGGTTGCTTGCTGCATCTCTTGACTAGGGTTACCTTTATTTAATTCAGTTTACAGAAAGCTCTTGGATTAAAGGTGTGTGCTGAGGCTGAGCCACACCACACATACTTGTTTATAACAACAAGTACAGAAAGTTCTAGAATCAGACTGGGCCATACCACAATCAGAAACAGGTTTTTTTTTTTTTAAACATTACAATTTATTTACTTTGTATCCCAACTGTAGGCCCCTCCCTCATCCCCTCCCAATCCCATCCTCCCTCCCTCTCCTCCTCCCATGCCCCTTCCCTAGTCCACTGACAGGGGCGGTCCTCCTCCTCTTCCATCTGACCCTAGCCTATCAGGTCTCATCAGGAGTGGCTGCATTATCTTCCTCTGTGGCCTGGTAGGGCTGCCCCTCCCCCTTCAGGGGGAGGTGCTCAAAGAGCCAGCCACTGAGTTCATGTCAGAGACAGCCCCTGTTTAGAAAACCCACTTGGAAAAAAAAAAAAAGAAAAGAAAACCCACTTGGACATGAGTTGCCATGGGCTACATCTGTGCAGGGGTTTTAGATTTTCTCCATGAATGGTCCTTGGTTGGACCCCTGGGCCCAGATTTTTTGGTTCTGTTGCTCTCTTTGTGGAGCTCCTGTCTCATCCAGGTCTTTCTGTATCCCCTTTCTTTCACAAGATTCCCTGCACTCTGCCCAAAGTTTGGCTATGAGTCTCAGCATCTGCTTTAATACCCTGCAGGGTAGAGTCTTTCAGGGGCCCTCTGTGGTAGGCTCCTGTCTTGTTCCTTGTTTTCTCCCTCTTCTGATGTCTGTCCCGTTTACCTTTTTGAATGAGGATTGAGCATCTTGCCCAGGGTCCTCCTTCTTGCTTAGCTTCTTTAGGTGTGCAGATTTTGGAATGATTATCCTATATGTCTAACATCCACTTACAAGGGAGTATATACCACATGTGTCTAACATCCACTTACAAGGGAGGATATGCCACGTGTGTCTAA
>NW_026596069.1:23198686-23373455 GCF_907164565.1 Psammomys obesus
CGTGTGTCTAACATCCACTTACAAGGGAGGATATGCCACGTGTGTCTTTCTGGATGTGCCTTTCATCTCACTCAGGGTGACCTTCTCTAGTTCCCGCCAGTTGCCTGCAAATTCCATGATTTCCTTGTTTTTAATTGCTGAGTAGTATTCCACTGTGTAAAGAAACAGTTTTGTTTTTTTCTAGTTCCACAGTCTCGGGGTTCACAATGAAATCAAATATTCTGCAACAGCTGAGGATACATCTCAGCAGTAAAGGGCACTTGTTGCTTTTGCGAGGACCTGAAGTTGGTTCCCAACAAGCAGCTGGTGGCTTACAGCCTCACTTCACGTCAGTTCCGGGAAACCCAGTGCCGTCTTTTGACCTCTTTGGCCACCAGACATGCTCACGGTGCATTTACATACACGCAGGTAAAATACTCATAAAATAAAGTAAATAAATCTTTTTTTTTTTTTATTTTAATGACAGGAGTATCTTCAGGGACATTTCCAAAACTGTTGAAAATTCTATCCTAATCCCAAGCTAAAATTCATAGAATGATAGTAGTGGTTAGTCATTACGGAGGGACTTGACTAGATTTACAGTCACCTAGGAGACACCCTCTGCACAGGCCTTTGAGTGTGTTTCCCAAATGGTTTACCTGAAGAAAAAAGACTCGCCCTGAATATAGGCAGCGCCATCCATGGGCTGGGCTCCTGAGCACAACCCACAGTGAGCTGGACACTCTTCACCACTCCCTGCTTCCTGACGGCTGGACAGTCTCCATCACTCCCTGCTTCCTGACCGCACCCAGGAGTGACCAGACCTGGTACCCCTGCTGCCAGGCCTTCAAGGTGAAGCCCCGTATGCACCCAAGTCCTTTCCTTACAGTGATTTTTGTCGGCTATTTTGTGTGCACAATGACAAGTAACTAATACGATTTTCTATGAAACCTACGTCAGCGACTCAAACAGCAATTTTTAAAAGCAAACATCCTAACAGTACAATCCAAAGACATATACCAATTTGATACTGTCGTGGGGAATGCCGGCAGGAAAATGTTTAACGTCTTTGATTTCCTTAATTAAAACATTATATTTCTAGAAGAGCAGAAAACTGTGAATGTTCAGTGAAGACACTAATGCAGCTAGGATGGGAGGCACAGGCTTTTCTCCCTAGGAGTCCGGGTGCAGAGGCAAAGGCGGGCAGATCTCTGTGAGTGGGAGGCCAGCCTGGTCTACACAGAGAGACCCTGTCTCAAACAAACCAAAAGAAAGAGAAAAACCACTGTAATTCGTAACACACAGGGGTCTTACGTCTTTAAGTGTGAGCTGTTTTAGGCAGGATCAGTAGTATCGCTGGTGCAAACAGGCGTGGTGAAAAGTGTGCATGCTGTGTGTGCAGAAGCGGGGCCTCAGGGACGTCACTCGGCAGCCCAGCTGAGCGCTAACTCTGCCGGAAATGCCTGGATCGGTTATGTGTTGGATTTTTGTAAATTTTTTGGTCGCTGGTTGTTCAGAAACCTTTCACTACCAGTGAATTGTTTTAGAAATCTCCATATTCACTTCCATGACTCATTTGGGGTCTCGACCCACAGTCGAGAAGCAAGGGCCTAGGACACCTTCAGTATCTCCCGACCTCCTCCCACGAGTTTGACCTCCAGGTCTCTACTTCCTGCCTAAGAACTCATCACTGCCCCCGTGACCCGCACCAGCAACCTACAACTCTGTTCAAACACAGGCTCAAACAGGGCCGCTGCTGTCTTCAGACGCCTGACGCCTCTGTCTTTTACTGCGCATTTTACTGCACTCCCTGTCGGTGGCTGTAAAGGACCTTCTGTTCTTTATGACTTGTATGCAAAGCTGAGAAAAACAGGCAACGTGTCTGTCCACCTGAAGGAATGAAGAGTTCCATCACCGTGAGCGACTGACTTGTCAAGCGCCATACGTTGTGCCAAGACTGGAACTCAGTACCTCATCCACCTGGGAGCAGTCTGGGTGACCTTTCCTCTCCTCGGTTTTATTAAAGGACAGTGAGCATGTGGTCTTCAGTTTTTCCCAGATCCTTTCCCAGGTGTAGCTCAGTTGGTTGCAGAAGGAAGAGGGCCAGGCATTGGGAAGTGAGACCGTGCAGGTTGGTGAATTCATCCATGCTGTGGTAGGGTGCCATGCCCTCACCAGAGTCTTCCAGGGGCTTCCTGGTTTGTCAAACAGGCATGATGGATTATTAACTCTTTCCTCTCCTCAGAGGAATGGGACAAGGCTGAGAGTTCCAAGCTTCTAATCATGGCTCGTTCTCTCTGGTGACCAGCTCCCTTCTTGAAGCTGTCCATGAGCCAGGGTCACCTCAGCACAATAAAGCATCCTCATGCCACCTAAGCCATATTATAGGAGGGAGGTGCTCTGAGTCAGGAGAGTCTCGAAGATCATATTAGAACAAAATATATTTCTAGGCATCCATTAACCAGGGAATTATGAGAGGTAGGAGTCACTGTGCCAGGAACAGGAACAGAGACCAAATGTATATTTGTTTAATGTACCACACTGCCTCAGACATTGACTGCCATAGAAGAAACGTGGCAGGAAAATGTTGTGGATATATATACATGCTTTTGTTTTGGTTCTAGGTGTGGGATGTGGACTGATTCGGATGGTCCACAGCAGCAGACCGTTTGCCTCATGTGGGCTCTGAGAGGAGCTCTTTGCCAGTGCAGATAGTTTAAACTCTGGAGAGAGAGTGCCAGAGCCCAGAGAGTGTGGAGGTCTGAGAAAGAACAAGGCTGCTGCTGCTCCTGGTTGCTGCAGTGAGACAAGAAGTTGGAGATCTCCTGAAATGAGGATTGTACTGGATCCAAGAAACCCTATGACCCTAACCAGCAGGAAGCACCTAAGAGAACTGTGGCCCCTCTCCCACTAACCCTTTCTCTCTCCTACCTGGTGTTGGGGTGTTGGAAGGGATTGGGGTGGAGTAGGGAGAAAAAGATAAAAGAAATGTAAATAAAAGTGTTAAAAAGTATGTGAACAGGAAAACCGTTAGGAAATATGTTTTAGATGCTTTGGTGGGTAGTCTCCATAGGGTCTTGTACACTCACAGACTCCCTCTGTGACACACACACACCAGGCAAAGCCTAGGTCAAGGTTGCCTCAAGGCCTTCTTGTCCTTCAGCACAACCAATTCCTTCTGCATCCGCATTTTCCTTGGATCATTTACGTGTCCAAGTGGGACTGAGGTGGCCAAATTCTGTGGGAAATGCCACCAGTTTGCTTGCTAACTATACCTCTTACTGTGCTCAGCTAAATTCAGTGATGGTGGTCCATAAGAGCCCTTTGCTGTTGGAAGCACAACCTCTCCGGAGAGGCAGCCCACAAAGGTGAGACCCAGCCAGCCAGCAGTCATCAAACGTGGAAGGAGGAGGCGGAATAGAAACTTATGTTATTGGGAAAGTGTATATTAGAGCGCCTTCTCTGAGGACTCCTTTGGCATTGTGTCCGCCTTAAACTGCTGTGAATGGATGCCCAGCATGTGGTGCCCACCTGAAATCTCAGCTCTTGTAGGCTTAGGCAGGAGAACTATTTGCTCAAAGGCAGCCTGGCTACATATGAGAGCCTAGTTCAAAACAAAGAAGGGGGGGGTTGCTCATGATTGAGCACATGCAGCCTTGGTAGGAATGAGGGTAACTCCACCATTGCTACTGTGTGACTATGACTTGACCTCTTGAAATTCACGCTGGAGGTTTTGAGGTATTGAGAGGGAGGAGTGAGGAAGGAAACCTGGCTACAGTGTTGAAAGATGAAGCCTTGGGGGGGGGAGTTGTTTCAACAGTTAAGCACACTGGCTACTCTCCCAGAGGACCTAGCTTCAATTCCCAGCACCCAGCACCCACAGAGAGGCTCACAACTGATGGTAACTCTGGTTTCCAGGGGGTCTGTTATGGTAAATTATTAATGAGTGATGGGCGATATAATGCTTATTATTAGTCCTTATTATTATTGCGACTCTATTATCTAACTCGCTATCACAAATAATAAGACACAGACACCTGTTTATAATTTATAATTGCCTTATTTACCTTGGGCCAAGTAGATATTTTCTTACACTGTCTCAATATCCTCACCATCCATCTCTCAGCCCCCATCCAATGCTATCTGCCTTAATCCTCCTCATCTGGTATACCTTCCATACATAATCCCATGGTACCTGCTTTCATTCTTCATCTTGGCCTTTCCACACCATTATTGGAGTAATTTCTTTTGGCCCACATGTTTTTTTCTCCACGCTAACCCATCGTGATGTCCTCCTTCCTCCTCTCTTCCTGTCTGTCTGTCTCCCATGACTCTCTCTGTCCTCTCCAAACCCAATAACCTTAGCCACACCTACCCCATTCTGCCCTGCCCAGATAAAGGCTGTTTAATTAGACAGTCAGGTAGGTTTAAGCAACATGAATACGCATGCTCGGGTCTTGAGGGCTAGTAGCATGCATCAGACCAACCTCCAACAGGGATCTGACATTCTCCTCTGGCCTTCATAGGCAAATGGTGCACAGACATTCATGGAAGCAAAACACCCATGCACATAAAATTAAATTAACAAAAATAGAAAATATTTTTAAAAATGTGGAACCTTTGGATCACTGCCCTCCACCACGAGGCTCCAGGGTGTGGGGTGGAGCATTCCCGGAGGCCCAGATCTCACAAAGATGATTTAATAAGTGGTGGAGAGATGGGAGAGAAAGTGAAGAAGAATGGTGTGTGCACAATGAAGAAGCAGAGCTGGGTGGTGAGGAACAGCCTGTTGTGAGTAGCCTGAGCTGCCATCTGAGGCCATGGTGAGGTCCTGGTCCATGCTATGGCAGGGGTCTGTGTTGCTGTCTGTGGCCTATTTTACATCAAAGGCCATGCGGACATTCCTGGTCTGCCATGTTGATGTCCAAGGGCTGTGCAGGGCTGGCTCTGCCCCTCCCCTGGGCAGCATTCTAGAGCTGTCCCCACCCCTTCCAGTGGCTGGCTGCATCACCCATGAGCTGCCCCCACCCCTTCTCTGGGGCAGTGCTGAAGAGTTGGCCCTGGTGGTGTAGATGTAGGAAAGCTGGAGAGCTAACCAACTCAGCTACCACCTAGGCCAGATCCATGGCTTTGAGTTGGCCCACTCCAACATCTACCCATCTGTGAACTGCTAGAGTGCATGAAGGAGCCCGCACAGCAGAACCAAAGCAGCAGGATCTCCATGACACAGGGCGAGAACAGAATATACAAGAGGAGGCCTAGTGAGGTTTCCGTGTTGATGGTGTAGCAGAAGCCAGAGGCCTCGAACCACACCAATGACTCACTACAATGAACATTTGCGTGTTTGGGCAAAAGGATACACTGTGTGGCACACTGTGGCATATCACAGCTCCCACAGAAATAGTTTTTATTTTTGTTTTTTGGTTTTCTTTGGGAGGGGAGGTTGCAGAGGTGGAGTACAGATAGGGAGGGTTGAGGAGATGAGTGGGATTGGAGTGCATGGTGGGAAATTCACAAAGAACCAATAAAAAAAATTGACAAACAAAAGAGATGGAACCTTTGAAAGGTGATAGGGTTTAAATAATGTCATCAGGCCCTGAGAGTAAATCCTGGAGGCTTTATGAGAAGAGCATGGCAAGAAGAGGCTCATGCCTTTTCTTTGTGTCCCATGGTATGATTAGCTGTGCTGCTTCAAAACTGCCAGCAATAAGGCCATCAGCAGATGTGACCCCCTGACCTTGGAACGTTGTCAGGAGCCGCCTCGGTGACCCACCCGGTATGCAATATTGCGCTATTAGCAACAGAAAAGAGACTAAGATATCCTATCTCCTGTTTCAAGTGTGTTGAGCACATTGTCTGCTCCTTTGTGCTTCCATTGTGTCAACTGTGGGGTGGAAATGATAAAATCTCTTTCACTGCCATTAAGGTTCAGAACATCAGCAAAGATAGCTTGGATTTCTTTGCTGAGGGAGTACGGAGAAATGCAGTGAGCGCCATAGTCCCCGGGCGTGTAGAGAAAAAGCATCAGAGTTGTGCACACAAATACTCATGCTGGCACTGCTTAAACAAACACACTTGAGAGGAACCCTCTATGAAATGAGAAAATGGTAGTTCACTTAAACGAAGAGACGCTTTGCTTCCATTTAAAAGTCTGCATTAATAGTTTTGACTATTATGAAGATGATTTTGAAATAATGCTAAACAAACAAGACAGGGTAGAAACTAGGTCAACTACAATGCCTCAACTTTGTTTAAAATGAGTGAGATTATTTAAACAATAAGATGCATCTAACCAATACAGAACCACAAAGTCAAACCACTAGTAGTGGGAATACGGCAACTTCCACGTGTTTCTTTTTGCTTATACGAATAAAAACAAGTGACACGATTGCTGAAAACCGACTTGGAAGTACGTCAGTTTGGCACTCTGCAGAAGGGATTGAAGAGAAGCCTGAAGGGACAAGGAGGTTGTGTGTTCCTTCTTCATCCAGTGCCTGCTCCGAAACCACATACCACTGAACACAAAGGGCCCAGGCTACAAGGGATTAACAGCCTGTGAGACAATTAGGAAAGCAAGCAGAGGAAGCCAGCGCAGCTTAGCTCCCATGTGCCAGTGAGGTCATGGTCGTTTCCATATACACAGTTTCTTTCCATCAACCACAGCCCTGAGCTTTACCCTCTACGAGATGAAGTCAGGGCTCTACACAGCTAAAGGTGGTGGTGCGCCTCAGCTCACACAGTTGGCAGCTGGAGAGGCAGCCTTCATTGGAGGTTTCTGTCAGGGACTATGGGCCATGACTAAGGAGCCAAAGAGGCCTCACAGGGACAGCCAAATGTGAACTTAGACCCTAGTTTATGGGTGAGACAAGGGCGTTTCAGGCCATACAAAGGCACAAGGGCAATAACATGACGACTACTGCAACAACTCAGGCCTAAGGCAATAAAACTTGAACTTGGCAGTGAGAATGGAAAAGAAGGGTCAAGGGCCAGAGACATTATGAGGAAAAAACTGGCTTCGAGCTGCCACCTGGGGAGCAGCAGTAATTCCCCAAGACCTGAGAGTCCCGGGGAAGGAAGGACAGATGTGAAGGTGAAACACCGCCTAGGTTGGCCTGAGTTAGTTTTCTACCTCCACAGAAGGGGACAGTGAACAGGCTCAGACAGTCTTATTTTGGTAAATGATATTTTTACCCATCTTCATCCTCTTGAAGGAGAAGTAGGCTTTGGATTTGTGCTAGCATTATCCCCTAGCATGGCCACATGTGTCCTCAGACCATGGGGACACTGAGCGCATTGGCTTCTGGAGACTGCTACCCTAGCGAGACCTCACACAGTTCCTCATCTAAGGTTTTTCTTTCTACTTCCGTGTTACTCCTGTCACCCAGGATTCAAAATACTAAAATTTGTCTTGACTCTTTCAAGATAGAGCAATTATGTTCACATCACTTTTATTAAACAATATTGCTGCAAGTGTTCAACTTTATTATTAGTTTTTATCTCTTACTGTGCTGAATTTATAAGCTAATATTTTCATGGGGATGTGTGTATAGGAAAAAGCCACCATGATCTGCATAGGGTTTAATATCTATTTCAGGAACTCATTCCATGGTCTAGGATGTCCTCCCCAGGGTAAGAGGGGATCGGTGAAAACACCATTTGTCTTGTGAAACACAAACCAAAGCAAAATCATCATCCTGAAGCTCACACACACCCTTTTTGCAGTGCTGGAGAATAAACCCAGGACCTTGTAAGTGGTGGGCCTCTAGTCAATCACCAAGTTACAGCGTCAGCCCTTGTTGAAACATTTATTTTGAGAAGGCCAGGGAGATAGTTTAATTGGCCAAGGGCTTGGCAAGCAAGCCCGAGTTGCTAAGTTCATTCCCCAGAATGCATCAAAACAAAACAAACAAACCAAAAACAGGCATGATGACCCATGTTTATAATATGGGTGCTTGGCAAGTGAGGAAGACAGATCCCTGGGGCTTAGTGGACAGCAAAATTAATTCACATTACAAGCTCCAGGCCAGAAGAAAGTCCTGTCTCAAACAACAACAGAGTGGGGCCAGGACTATGGTGGTTCATGCCTTTAAGGCAGGGACAGGGGCAGAGGCCAGCCTGATATAAAGAATTCTGGACCAAGCAGTGGACTCTGCTTGGCAAAGCAAACAATCCAAAACAAAAACAAAAATTAGGCACCAATGAAACCTCCCTCTGGCCTATACACACACACACACACACTTTATTTTGATGCAAAGTCTTGCTGATAGCTGAGGCTGGCCTTGAATTTGTGACTCTTGCTTTGCCCCCTGAGCAGCAGGGATTGTATCATCTGTCCTGCCTCATCCTGTCCTGTCCCTTCCCCATCTCCAAAGTACTGGAAGCACTCCAAGGATGCAGGAGGGCTGGAAGAGCACAGGTGGAATGCAGCCATGCTCCTAGCACTGGAGCCCAGCAGAGCCGATGTGAGCACAAACATGAGGAGGCTGACTTGTGCCCCAGCTCCCTCCATCACCTCATGCCTCTCTGGTCCGTGAGGCAGGAAGTGTGGCCCCTGACAAACTCCGACCCTTAGGATTTATAAGGAGTGGCCACTCTAAATGTTCCACTGCAGATTTCTGAAGAAAAACTATGACTGACAAGGCTTGGGAGAGCAAGCATGGACTGGCCGGTTGGGTTGAGTCTGGCCGAGGTAGGTGGATGTGGCTGGAGGAGAGCACATTCCAGGCAAGAGATGTAGATACGGGGCACGTAAATCAAGAGGGTCTCTCACCAAGACTGTGTGGGGGTCTTCTCTAGACTCGGTTTTCTCACCTGTGGAGTGGAGATGACTATCTGCATGGCAGAGAATTATTGTGATGGTTAGAGAGTGCAGATAAGGGGCTGGTGGTTAAGAGCACTGGTTATGCTTGCAGAGGGCCTGGTTCCCAGCACCACTGTCATTTCACGACCTCCTATCACTCCAGCGCCAGGGGATCCAAGGGCTTAGTTTTGTGTGTCTGTCTGTCTGTCTGTCTGTCTGCATTTGAGTGCAGGTGGCTTTGGGGGCCACAGGTGTCAGACCCCCTGGAGCTGTGAGGGTTTGATGTGGGTGCCAGGAAATTAACTTGAGACCTCTGCAAAAGCAGCAAGCATTCTTAACCACGGAGCCACAGGTCCCAATAAAACAATTTTTTTTAAGTGCACAAAAGTTATTAGTAAGACTCAGGTTTCCCACTAAGTCTTCTGAGAACAAAACAGGATATGCTAATAGCCAGAGAGGGTTCTGACCAGGAAGCTTAAAGAAAGACTTTTTTTTTCTTTCTTTCTTAAAAAAAAAAAAAAGAATGGGCTTTGGAATTGAGACTGTAATAAAACTGACATCACCAATTAGTGAAGAAAATATAGAACCAGATATGGCAGGACATGTCTATAAATGCAATACAGCAGAGGTTGAGGTGGGCACGCCGAAGATCGAAGACCTGCCTGGACACCTTGGTAAGTTTAAGGTCAGCCTGGCTATGCAGTGAGAGACCGTCTCCAAAGGAGAACATTGAGGGGGCGGGAGAGGTCTTTAGTCCACAGTGTTGAGACGGCTAGACTGAACGTTTGATGGTTCGGAGCTGGGGAGCTGGCGTATGGCTTCGAGCAAGGCAAGAACGTCACCGCTGGACCACACCTCTTCTTGTTTATGTTTGCATTTGTTACCCCTTTTCTTAATATTACCACTAAGAGAAATCCAAAATGTTCATAAGGAAAAAAAGCTAACAAATCCAAAGGGCTCTGCACCGCAGAAAGAGATCCCTGACTTCTGAGAACATGAGCACAGAAAGCTCTCATGAGCAATGGGTGTTTCAGCACTCAGTTTGGTTGGCTAGTTTGGGAACACGCTCCCATCTTCTGTGCGTTTTCTCAGGATGGGGAAAGCAGAGGCTTCGGAGCTTAGCACCTCGGTGTAGCATAGCATGGAAGGTCTAGTCAGTGACTGGGCAGCGTGGCCTGTCCTGTGTGCGTTTTTTAGGGCTGTACTGGGAGGTACACCAGCAGCCCCGGCAGCGATGAAAGACATCAATCAAGGGTTGTACTGGCTGGACTCTTGTTTAATTTATTAGACCAAGATAGCTATGTGTTAGTATTGGGCCATGATAGGCCTCGTTAAAGTCTGTCATATCCACACCGTGAAAGAGGTTAGCTGTTAAGCTAGGCAAGGGACTTAAAGGTGAATAGGATTTGTCAATGGATCAGCAGAGGAGGGTAAAGATAATGGTCACTGGGATAGCTATTCTTGGTAAGTTCAAGGTCAGTCTGCAGTGAGAGACCATCTCCAAAGGAGAACATTGCTGGGGTGGAAGAGTCCTTCAGTCAACAGTGTTGGGACAGCTTGATCTCATCTGGGATTAACTAAAACCGGGATGGCTGGGTACACCATTAATTAAATCATTAGAAGACCCACTTCTAATCCAGATCTTTGGCGGGGGAAGACCTTCCTTTAGCCTGGCCACACCTTCTGCCACCAGCCTATACAAAGGACAAGGAAGAAGGAAGTTCGCTCTCCCTGCTTTCACTCTCAATAGCAAGTCTGTTTACTGACGTTAGGGCCTAATTCCTTGGATTTCCAGCCTGTGGTGAAGACCTGCTGAGACCCCAGCCTCGTGTCCTGAGTGACTACTGGATTCTCAGACCTTTGTTGATAGATGGCTAGTGCTGGACCAATGGATATAGCTTGTAAGCCATTATAATATCAGTTCTGTTTTTCTAGAGAATCCCGAGTAGTACAGCCACCAAGCAGAAGGCACAGGAAGTAAACTTAAAACTGAAACTTAAAAGTTTGAGTTGAAAAAAATCAGGGAGAATCAGACACAAAAAACCGCCCAGTCCTGGAGCAGGGGGGAATTCTGTAGGGCTGCGACAGTGAGCTCAGGACAGAGCTTTCAGTGAGAAAGGGTGGCAGAGCCATGTCCTGCAGACCCACTGTGCTCAAAAAGAGAAAACAATCTAGAGTGTATGGACGTACCAAGAGTTACTGGGATCCTGCTAGAGGTGTGGCATGTTCTGATAGGAGGCCTGGGGGAGGTCGGCTAGATCAGGAATATCTGGCCTGGGATTGGCCTACATTAGGCATCCCTCTCCTCTCCTGTGGGACAAAGTGGGTGAGGTGGCCATTTCACATGGAAGGAACGGTCTACTGTGAGACAGGAAGGGGAGCAGGAGAGGCCGGGAAGACCAGCAGTGCTGGGCTCCCAGAGCTTACCAGATTCATCGTAACGGGACATATGGCAGGGTTTAGGGTGTGACATAACTCTTTATGTGACTCAGTTATTGAAGGTCACCATCCTCACAGGCTAAATATCAACACAGAGTGTCCCCTACTTGTGACAAACCGATGCCAGTACTCCTCACATGCCTACACTATGATGAGGACCCTGGATCTGGAACAGCCCTGGCTTCATTCCTGCTGGGGACCATTGGGTTGCGAGAAGATTGCAAAACCCAGAATATGACCTTTGCAGACCCCAACAGATATGGCTCAGGTCCAGCATCAAGTCAGGCAGCAGCTGCTTTGGCTTGGGTTCTGGGGATCAAATCAAACAAGATGAGAGGTGCTTGACCTAACTTGCTCCATCTCCAGCCCTGGAAGCAGCAGGTGGCCTTGTCTGGGTGCCGAGGACTGAGCTCAGAACCTCAAGCAAACTGAGCAGGCGCTCTACCATAGAGCTAGGCCACCAGCCCTAGGCCAACCAGTTCGGCCCTGTTTTCCAAGAATATATTTTCTTTGGAATCCAAGAGTCAGGGACTCAGCCTGAGACTTCTCTTCAGGTATGCCAGCAGAGTGGCCTCTGGAGGAGCAGGCTCCAGGCCACAGGGTGTCTTGCTGATCCTTAGAAGCAGGTGTGAGAGGCAGCGAAGCTGTGAACTCCCCTTCAGAAGCCCCCCCCCTCCCCACCCAGGCTCAGTGAAGCTTAGTGGTGACATTATCCACAACAGCTGGAAGATGGGGCCGCCCACATGCCCATCCTCCGACAAATAAACAAAACCCGGCCAGCACACACAGTGGAGTCTAATTCAACCTCCAAAAGGAATGGCTTCCTGATGTGTACCGAAAGCTGAATGAAACTTGGTCGTGATGAAGTACGTAGGTGGCAAATGATAAGTAATGTGTGATTCCTCAACACTGAGCACCCAGAATTGTCAAAGACGACGTAGTAACGAAAGGTGAACAGTGTTTGCCTGGGTTGTGGGAAGGGGAGGGGACGATGGGGTGGGGAAAAGTCTGAGTGAGTCCACTCAGGGGTTGCACAGTAACATGACGTAACGCTCTGGAACCGCTTTTTACAGTGATTAAGATCCACAGGGACCAGGGCGCCATGGCTCAGTACTCCGGGTGCAGTCCTGGCGGGATGGCTCAGCGCTTTTGGGCACTCGCTGCTGCTTCTGCGGAAGACGTGGGTTCAGTTCCCAGCACCCACATGACAGCTTATAACCCTCTATAATTCCAGCGCCGGGGGATCCAGCACCACCTCTGGCCTCTGTGGACACTGCATGTATGTGGTGGACACAGACACACAGACGAGCACTCAGGCACAGGCAATAAAAATAAGAAACCTTTTCTTAACGGGTACATACCTCACTGAAAACGGTGAGGACCACAAGCTTCCCGCTTTGCGTGTTTCCTCATTTCTTTTTCACTCTGGTTCGGCTCTGCTGCTTACCGTGGCGCTCGACAGAAGACGCCCCAGAGGCGCTCAAGCAACCTTCGACACTTAAACCCTTCGCCGTCCCCACATTCCCAGACTCCCAAGGAGAGCGGGTCGTTGCTGTCGACAGCAATAACAGCTCGTTTACTTTTTTTTTTTTTCTGGATTAAACAATAATTTGATTGGAAAGTACTTTTTAGAGCAGCAATTAAGGACTGACTGGCGGGAGAGCCAAGGACACTTAGCCAGCCAGTCATTAGCGACCAGGAAATGTTAGCCCTGAGGGGTGTTCACTGCTAGAGTCGACTCTGATACAGCAGAAAGAAAAACGGAAAAACCGAAGCAATTTTCTTTTCTATTCTAAGCAATGAGAAGTTTAAACCTGGAGCGGAGTGTTGCCATGGACACAGGCGCTGGGTGCCTCGGGTCTGTCCCAGTCTGCACCCAGGGGACATAACGATTGGACGGTTTTTAGCACCCACAGCTGCCCTTCCCAAGTACCTGTAATGAACAGCTCCCACGGAAACCCTCAAGTCTTTACTTGCCACCGTAATTTCCTATGAAAGTGCTTCTAATTACATAGCTCTTGCTGCCTGCTCCAGGTCAAGTCTTGTATCCAGTACACTAATCACAAAGCCACAAAGCGGGAAGCAGAGTCCGGAGTGGTCCAAATGGCCAAGCAGTTGTTTTTAACTTAGGAGTTAAGCATTAGTGGGTGTTGAGAGCATCGTTTGGGTGAGCAAAAACAGCATTAAAGGAACAGCACGGATCTGCTACTCTGTAATTCTCTGGAGAGGTCTGAACCCCTCTGCGAAAGACCAATAGAAGCCCTAGCTGCTCCTTTAACCAAGTCAGCTCAGGCTTGGTCAAGAAAGACTTCTTTCCTTGCCTGGGAATTGCGGCTGGTGGTTTAGTACTTGGAGGTGGGAGCATCATTACTTAGAATTCTCCAGGCTGAAGACATTGTCCAGGAGATAAGGCAATGCTCACCAATGCCCTCCCCCCAGTTCTGAGAACAGCCTGAAGTCAAGCGCAGTCTACACCCAGGTGTTACTGTTCGGGTGTTGGGTTTGTTTGTTTGTTGTTTGTTGAACAAATTCTCTGGCTCTTAAAAAACAGCAAATGGTGTTCAAGCTGGGATTGGGCAGGACAGCAGCAGCTCCACGCCTGCAATTTGGTGTTTGGGAAGATGAAATGTGCAGGGTGGAGAGGACTGAGCATCGCCAGGAGCACTGGCCCCAGCTGGCCCATGGTGCCCAGGAAGTGTGAGGAACTGGGAGGTCTGGAACGGGGGAGAGGGGGGGATAACTGGTGCTTGACCACTGAGCTACATCCAGCCCGAGACTGCGCAGCAGTTGGCTCAGTTTGGTTTTGTAATGCCCATAATTAACCTGTAAGCACCACCTGCCCGGGACCCAGGTACCTTTCTGCAGTGCTCAGAACTGTCGTTCTTGGGAAATAACAAAGCCTCATGGGAAGGTATGTCCTTAAAAGCTCCTGCAACATGTGGCTGGAGACCATTCCAGCTGGGAAACTTCAGGGAATGGTTCTGACCAAAGCCCATCTCTTGCTCAGTATTCAATACTTAATAATGCTTGCTTTAAACCTGGCCCCAAATGGTAAGCTCCAAGACAGCAGAGAAGCCTTCTCTTGAAAAAACAAAAAAAAAAAGAAAAATAAACATTTTTTTTTTTTAAACTACAGAGAGTAGGGGATGGGAGACAGGAACTTATTCTGGTACCACTTCCTAAGAAACTTCATCGGGAAGTGGTAGCCAGCTCACGGAGTGGCACTTGCTCCACTCCTGGCCACTGGCTCCTCTGGGTGTTGACAGGCTTAGACCAGTCTAGGATTTTGCTCTTGCTTCCTAAGGGCTCTGTGTCAGGTGGCCAAGACAGCGCTTCCCATTACCTGTTCAGCAGAGGATGATGTGGATATTTCTGTAAGAGGAGGGGCTCTGCAGTGTTGGACCTGAATTGACCCCCCAAAGCCCACATGATAAAGACTAATCCTCATCTTGGTGCCATTGGAAGGTGGGAGAAAATTTAAGAGGGGGTTCCTAGTGCGTGGTTTGGGGTCATCAGAGGTGTGACCTCAGAAGCGATTGTGAGAATCTGGTCTCTGTGTTTTTCTCGCTCTCACATCCCTACCACAAAGTGAGCCATGTGCCACCACGACAGTCCCAAAGCATTGGTCACATGGAGAAAGAACATGTTTGTGTGACAGTCTCCTGCATCATCCAAGATCATCTAACTTCCAAGAAAACAAGCTGTCTGCACACCAAAAATACCACCAGCAGAATGTAAATGCAAAAGAGGAGTTGGAAGACTATGAATTCTTCTTCTTTAACTGCTCTCTGAACCCTCCTCTGAGCACTGGGGGTCAGTAACAAGCATATTTTGCTGGCAGCATTTTTTATAATTCTTCGAGGAGAAACTGGGCCTGTGTATTCCTAGTCTCTCTGAACAGGAAGAGGGCAGTGCTCCTTCCTTTGTGCTGGTAAAGAGTTGCTTCAGTGGGTCCTTTCCATACACCCTGACCAACTCAGTGAACACATGAGTTCACAAACCTCCTCCTTTGTGTCTTTAAAGCTACACTTCTTTCATCCTCAAGACTATGGAGCTGTGTACTGTAAGACCACAATTTTCATGTCAGTGCTATCTCAGCAAAGCTGGGCCTCTTCTGTAGGCAGTGTGAGGGCCTGTGAGATGACTCGGCCAGTAATGGTGCTTGCTATGTCAACCTGTTGACCTGAGTACAGTGTCTGGCTCCCACCGTAGAAGAAAGGGAGTGAACTGACTCTGAAAAGTTGGTCTCTAACCCTCATGTGAATGGCTACACTCTTAAACACATAACATACACACAGGTGATGATGATGATGATGATGGTGGTGGTGATGATGATGGTGATGGTGATGATGATGGTGGTGATGGTGATGGTAGTGATGATGATGATGGTGATGGTGGTGGTGATGATGGTGAAGACAAAGTCAGAAACATAAAGATCATTTTCACTCTTTATAGAAATAGAAGACTGTGTGCATCAAAAAGCACCCTGAAGCCAGGTCTGGTAGCATGCACCAGAAATCTTGTTGCTTAGCAGGCCAAGGCAGGAGGATTATAAATGCAAGGCCAATTTGGGTGACCCTGCAGACCTTGTTTCCAATGACAATGCTAATAAACATAATTAAAATGAAGACAAATAGTATATCAGGACAAATCTGCCAACATTCTCGACTGGGTTTATATTCTAAGAGAGCATATAGATTAGTGAGAAAAAGACAAAAGCTCTAAAAACGCAAAGAGAACATAGCCAAAGTAAAGATAAAACCCTGAAGCTCATAAGTGATCATATAAATTCATACTAAGCTGCACCAAAATGGCTTAGTGTGTGGTGTGGAATGGAGCCCAACATTTTTCCTTTATCAAACTGGCAGTGACTTTTAGGATAACATGCCATGTTGGCCGGACTGGGGAAACTGGGAGCTGATGTTAAAGCTGCGTGTCAAACCCCGTAAAGCAGGCATGCTTTCTCACCCCGTATTCCAGCATTTCCAGATTCGTGGCAAAGAATTTATTGCTGGTATCTGCCAAGGTCTGTATAGAGACTCTTTGTGAGGCATTATTTTAATAGCAGAAGATCTGAATTAATGTGTAGCCAGGCGGATCTGGCTGAAGGATCCCAGCAGAAAACTGTAAAGAGACAATACCTAACCATTTCAAATGCTAGTGTAAGAGAATAGCAAATGAAATGGGATTTCACATTTGATAATCAACAAATCAGTCTACCAAAACTTCCATCAACATGTACCTAGTCCACAAACATAAATGCACATACAAGAAGCCATAATGAGTTGGGAGGCAAGGGCGGTGGATCCCAGAGGAGTCAGAGGTGAATATGATTAAAATACATAGTATAGGTTTCTCACAGATTTAATAGAAAAAAACATATTAATAAGCTACCGCCAGGTGATGGCGCTGTATGCCTTTAATGCCAGTGCTTGGGAGGCAGAGGCAAGTGGGCCTCCGTGAGTTCGAGGCCAACCTGCTCTATATAGCAAGTTTCAGGGCAGCCAAGGTGACATAGAGAAACCCTGTCATGAAAACCAAAAAAACCAGAACAAAACAACAACAAAAAGCCAGGCACGGTGGCACACGCCTTTAATCTCAGTACTTGGGAGGCAGAGGCAGGAAGATCTTTTTGAGTTCCAGGGCAGTCTGGTCTACAAAGAGGGTTAGTTCCAAAACAGCCAGGGCTGTTGTTCAGAGAAACCTAAAAAACAAAACAAAAACAAAAAGGAAAGGAAAAAAAAGAAAAGAAGCTAGAATGATTTTTCACCAAAATTTTATTTAACTTCTCTTCTGTAATTCTAAATGCTCAACACAAAGATATGCTTTTTCTAATCAGGAAAAAAATAACTACGATGATTCTTTTTTAGGGTGTAGAAATTACCTTTTAAGTAGAGATGGAAGGGTGGCAAGGCTGCTCCTTTTGCAAACATTTCCAGTCCTCTGAGGCGAGCGTTAGCAACCCACTCTCAGGAGAACAGAGAGCCTGGGAACCGAGCTGAGTTTAGCCCTGCAGTGAATCTCTAAGACTGTGGGAATAGGTGTTCTGCTGATGGGTGAAAAGACCTGCCAATGGAGGCATCCCTCCAGACGCCACTCCGTCCCAACTGGGGCATCTCTGTGCTATTCGCAGGAGGGTCTACGGATTTGCACCATTTTTCTCCACGAGTGACTGACAGCATCCTTCAGGGGAGGCAAGGTGGGATGGGTGTGAGAAGCTAGACGGGGAAAGAAAAACAAAGTTAATGCACTTTGCCTTTATTTAGCTGTCTGTTTTATGAGAATACAAAAAAAAACAACAACAACAAAACAAACAAACAAACATGCACCAAGACCTGACGGGAATAGTCTCCAAAACTAAAAAAATAAAATAAAGCAATCATTTGATCTTCAAGATTTTTTCTGTGTCTAAATAAAATTTCTACATGAAACTTCTGCACTGCCCTTTGAGGCTCACTAAAACAAGTGGACACACACACACACACACACACAGGAAAGGGTTTAAAAACATGTGTTCAAACCAGGTGGTGATGGTGCATGCCCTTGATCCCAACACCTACCAGGAGGTAGGTGGCAGACAGATGTCTGAGCTCAAGGCCAGCTTGGTCTACAAGGGGAGTTTCAGGACATCCAGGGCTAAAAAGAGAAACCCTCTCTCAAAAGCCCCAACCCATCCAACCCAACCCAGCCCAATCCAATGTGTTCAGATGCTCACATCACATGTTAAAACTTGTCAGCCCACACTGCCAAACGACTGCCAGCCCAGACACAACCGAAGACATTTGCAAGGTGTCTAGTTTTTGTTTTTTTTTTATTTGCTGGTGTCAAAGGGTCAGGAAGTGTTCTCAGCTGCACATGTATTTTAACTGACCCAGCATGAGGTTTGGTCTGATTTGGGGAGCTTTGAAGGCTACAAATAGACTCTGGATAGATGCTCCTAGAGGGGGGTATGCATTAGAGAGGTGCGCGCTCTTCTCAGAGCCCAACGCTGTTGCCTACCTCACTCGAGCCTCACACGGCCCAGACAGGTGACAATGAGGTCAAAGGATGCTCGAATTATCTCACAGCCTTCTTCAGGCTTGACATCTGAAGGCACAGAAAACGGCACGACATGCGGTTGGCACGTCTTTAAGCTGTCAGGGTCTCAGTGGTAGCAGCACCGGGGCGTGAGAGCGCAGTCAGTGTTCCAAGCAGAGAAACGTAACAATCTTTTGGGTATTTCCATTCTTACATCATGTTTGGACAAATAAAGGAAAATGGTTTCAAACAACCTATTTTATTAAAAAAAAAAAAAAAAGATTTTCTTATTTAACTGAATTACCCATAAGCGTGCTAAAAGGAGCTGTAATAATCCACAGGGTCCTCGGCGCTTTCTGTCATCTCCACATCCCACAGTGCCTCAGCCATCTCTTTTCTCACTTTCCAGTTTGCCCTCAACATAGACTCCCCGGGCTCTTGTCTCTTTCCATTTTCTCATTCTGTTCCAGCATGTTTTCTTTCTTCCTGTAACTCCCTGCTCTTTCCTCTGCCTATCCAATCAGGCCAACCCTGGCCTTTCCTATGCCCTGACCCGTCACCAGCTCTACACAAAAAAGAGTTCAGAATTGACTCAACTAGAGTTTTTATTCGATGTGATAACCCACAGTCAACTGTTCCCTGCAAAAACGAAATCCCAGACTTACGGGAAACAACTTGCCTGAGGTCACGTGGCCAGCGAGTGGCAGAACCAGACTCCACACTTCCTGTTCCCTGAGCTCGGGCTGTTTCCAGAGCACGCGGAGCAGCCCTTGGAGAGCACGAGGAGCACCGTGTGACGCATTTACCAATCACAACCTACTTTCAGATTCTGGGTGGGTCTGCTTTCCTGTTCTGGACAGGAAACAGCCCTCCTCCAGGAAACAACACATCCAATGGCACATATGATTGACACCTCTTCTGGGACACTGGCCTCCCTGTGCGCTTCCAGGTTCTTAGTGGTGCGGGTAGCTGGGGTGAGAACGGAGGGAGCCCAGCATGCACCTCTTCCCATGCTCAGGACACGTGGTACTTGTGACACGCTTGGGTCCTGGCCACATGCTCCCTTTCTCTCCCAGGTGCTTTCAGGGAGACCTGAGCGGTGGAACCGTGATATCTACTTGGGACTGTTTCCCAGCTCTCCCAGGTCAAAGCCCATATCTGTTCTGGAGTCACTGGCTTTGGAGTCTTCCCAGGGACCTCAGGGCAGCCCTGCCCCTCCGCGCATGCTCTTAGGACACCCGTGAGACCCGACCGCACTGGTAGCTGGAGATATTTCCACAGCTCTGAGGAAACGGTCTGTCCAAATACGTATGTCAGGACGTGGCCATGCTCTCTAGAAGTCACTGCTGTGTAAAATCCCACCACGACCGCTCCCGGGTGAGTCTGTGAGACCGTTTGGTTGATGCTGGAGGGAGGAGTCGCATGGGAACGTACTGTCTCTGAATAAGCGCCTGTCGAGGCGAGACGCACTCTGGCATCTTTCAATCTATCTGATTTTGCTGGTCCTTCAAGACTCACATGGCTAAAGGGCAGCAGTGTCTTCCCAGCCCTGTCCCTGGCAGCTGGCGGCTGATTGAGCAGCTGCAGGTGGAAGAAGGCCGAGGAAGGCCGAGGAGGCCTCCCGAAGCACAGCGCTGCCTAACGCGAAAGCCACCCGCCAGCTGCGCATGAGGCTTGCTGAGAATGCTTGCCCAGCGAGAGCAGAGGCCTGGGTTTGGTGTCCAGTTGTCATGGCCGTGAAGGATAGCACCTGCCACTGAGCCTCTCAGACAGGGTTAGGAGTCCTGGAGCCTGAGGAAAGGAGAGCGGGGTCCGGTTCCTTGCATTCTGAATCAATATAAACAGAAGACTTGGGGATAGAGAAATAACTCAGTGGTGACCGTGCCTGCCACGTTTGTGTGAGAATTGGATCAAAAACCTACCCAAATACCTGGTGGGCGTGGTGGCCTGCCTGTCATTCAAGCCTCAAAAGGTAGATAAAGGAGATCCCCAGAGCAAACTGGCTGGCGAGACCAGCCGTATTGGCAAGCGCTGTGCTTGATTAAAAGACTCCACCCAGTTGAGTAAGATGGAGGAACGATTTGAGGATGATAGTCGACGTTCTTGGGCCTCCCTTCATGTGTCCTTCACATGCCCATGGGAGCACACCTGTGTGTGTGCCCAGAACATACATTCATACACACATGCATCTCACACACACACTGAAAATGGAAGAATAGAAGAGTAAGACAAGAAAGCAAACCTTGTTACAAGTGTTGTGTTGTAAGGACTGAAGAATTCTGAAGTTGAGAAAAGTAGCCAGCCCGACAGCGAGAAAATGAATGGAGACAGGACATGGAGCAGCTTTCCGGCTGGCTTTGTTCTTATTTCCCTTGTGGTAAACAGATTAAGGAAAATGGTTTTAAGTAGTAATTTGATAAAATTGACTTGTTTACTTTATTTTTTTTTTCAGTAAAATAACAACCGATACGTAGTGACACAGGGCACCCTTGGAATGTCCTGCCAAGCTCTGTGAGAAAGACCTGGGATTCTGGGCCCCAGATATGGCCTGCTGGCAGAGTGTGGCTAGACAAACAGCCAGGCTGTAGACAACATACTTAGGGAATTTTTTTTTCTAGCCTGGCTCAGGGGCCTGTTCCCAGCTTGTAGGCTTGTATTCACAGCCACTGTGGGAGCCACTCCCAGCAGAGGAATGATGCTACAAAGCAAAATATGCTTTGTTGTCCACATTTGTTTGGTTTCTGGTGCGGGCATCCAGGACAGAACCTTACACAAGCTAGACAAGAGCTCTGACGCCAAGGTGCAGCCCTAGCCCTCGCCTCTTTGCTATACACACAGTCTCAGTATGTTGCTCAGGCTGGCCTAGAACTCACAACCCTCCTGCCTCCACCTCCTCAGTGCTGGGAGGCACGCTGTGGCACCGTGCCTGCATAGTCACGTTTTTTATGCTCTAAAATTTAACAGTATATTTATAATTGATGTTTGTTAGAGTTGATATGTATTCCGTGCAGAGCTGGCAACACATTCCCTCAATGTAGCTAAAGAATTTTAAGAAACTGAAAGAAGAAATTTAGAAAGAAGCACTTTTGCTTCAAATGAGGCTCTTGTGTGCTTGATGTTAAAATAAGTCTAAACTTGATAACTCACTTTAAGTTATCTTATGTCTGCTTTTAGCATAACAATTAGCCAACAGACATGTGAGTGACAGTTGAAGAGCCACTGATGGGGAGACAGCCTTGCTTGAGCCCAGCCAAGGCTCTGTGGGAGGAAAAAGGCTCTTTTCTAGTTCAGTGTACAGAAAATCTCCTCATCAGTTTATGTTGGTCCTGGCAACTCAGGGTCCTTTAAAATGTGGACGAGAAAAAGACTGAACCTCGGACTAAAGAACTGAGTCCAGTCTTACTAAAAACTCAACAACCAACACACAGAAAGTGTGGGTCCAGACTGTGGCCCTCCTAAACACCGAGTCTTGAAAAGTGTCTCCATAGAACTTCTCCATACCGCCCCTCCCCCCGCTGTTTCCTACAGCATAAACAAAATTCAAATAGCATCAATTGTTTTATGTCTCTAGTTCCTTTTCCCAAGGAAAACTTGCCATTGTTATCAAGTGTTGGTATGTTATGAAAAATTTTAAAGCCTTTCAAGAGCTCTTCTTTGTGAGAAATGTGTGCCAATAAGCATACACACACACACACACACACACACACACACACTGAAAAATTCGGAACATTCATGCCTGTGTCAACAGAAATGCAGATAAGCACAAACCCAAGAATCCAAACACTGTTGGCAGAGCAATGAACAAAGGCAAAGCAGAATGCTCCACTTTCTCCCTCATCACCTCTGTGGGCATTGTATTCTAATTATGCATGTGTATATAATTATATACATGTATAATGTATATATGTGTGTACATATAGTATGTATGTATATGTATGTATATGAAGTATATGTATGTAGTACTCGACAACAACCATAATAATTTGTGTCCATTTGGGCATTTTTGTAGGAAATAGTTTCTGATCTTGATGATGAAAAAGTGTTCTTAATTACTGGACTGTGACTGGCAGTTACTTAAGGATAGACAATCTGTGATAGGGAGTCTTAGGAACACACTTGAAAGGAGTGCAATGACCCTTCAATTACTGTGACTAGCGCTGGCCCCGGCACACACGTGATTATCCAGTAGGCTGACTCTGATCCTGGCTTGTTTATTGGCTTTTGGTAGAACTGGTGGAGTAATGTTTTTACAATTTATAATTGTGTGTGCACATGATGTGTGTTTGTGGGTGGGTGTGTCACAAGCACGTGCCTGGAGGCCACAGGACATTTTGTGGGGTTGGCTCTCCCCTTTCTCCTCTGTGTGGGCTCTAAAACTGGACTCAGGTCACCAGACTGGAGTGGCAAGATCAATGCCTTTAAAGTTGATTTTAGGTATATCATGGCTAAGAATTCTGCCACTATATTTTGGTAAACATTACTCAAAATTAGTCTACCATTCATGATTATTGAGGGGAATTTTTCTATCATCTTTAGTACTGAGCTTTAGAAAAGAAAAGAAAAAAGATTTTAAAGGAATCTAGGGGGAAAAGAGAAAAATCACATGAGTGTAAAATGACTGTGCTGGCTCACTCATCTCGGCGGTTCGCTCAGTTCTTTCAGGCCAAGGCAGCACTGGCTTGTGGCCAGAAGAGCTGGGTGGGGAACAGCACACCCAAGGGCCTGAGCAGCAGAGCCAGAAGCAGGTGAACTGTAAAAGTCTGGAGCCCAGAAACCCTGGAGGGAGGAGCAAGACAAGGGGGCCAGGCACCTGCAGCTTCACCCAGGGACGGGGTTAGGGCTGGCTACCAGAGGCTGACAGCAGCCCTTTGCTGGCCCGCTCCTCCCCCAGCTCATGTCCCAGGGAGCACCCTTCCTCCCAAAGGTTTCAGAGCCCACTCCTCACAGAACACTCGCTCAGGCTCCAAGCCACAGCTGTGTGCCTCCTGGCTTTGACTTATGATTATCATCTGTGAAGCCCATTCAGGACTTA
Organism: Psammomys obesus; assembly: GCF_907164565.1. Lineage (NCBI taxonomy): Eukaryota > Metazoa > Chordata > Mammalia > Rodentia > Muridae > Psammomys > Psammomys obesus. The sequence continues at coordinate 23,221,954 of NW_026596069.1, forward strand.
ATCTCATACTACCCTTTTGACACATTTGGAGCTGTTTCACTTTGTCTTTGTTTCCCCCAAACATACCATGAGCTTCTGAAGGTTAGGACCTTCAGAATGTGAAGAAACACAGGGTGGCCCTTCCAAAGGCCACGTTTGCTCCCCTATGGTGGAGCAGTGCTTTGTGGCTTGTTACACCTCTTAATTAAATATGTTTACTCAGACTAGGAGGAGGGGTGGCAGGGACATTCTGAACTGGCTTTTTCTCTTGGGTATAGAATCAAAGAAAAAGAGCCGGGCAGGGGTGGGGCACGTCTTTAACCTCAGTATTCAAGGAGGAGGCAGGCAGATCTCTGTGGGTTCAAGGCCAGCCTGGGCTACAGAGTGAGTTCCAGGACACCAAGGCTACACAGAGAAATCCTGTCTCAAAAAAAGAAAAAAAAAAAAAAAAAAAAAAGAAGAAAGAAAGAAGCTCAAGACAAATATTAAGCATGAACACCCTTGAAAAATTTGAAGTCAAATTTTAAAAAGGAAAAGGAAATGTTTTAGGTAGCGCCTCCAAAATCGATGTGTACATTTGGGGAAGAGGTTGAGAGAGGCTCTTGCTATGTCTCGCTGCCTTGGTGTCCAGCAGTAACAGCATGCTGCCAATATGCAAGTGAGTTTTTAATGGTTGCTGAATGGGGCGACTTGGCTCCCTGAGTCTGAGGTCATTGTTGGGCTTTTCAGGGCTAACCAGTCCTAGAGCATCCCTCTTCGGGAGATGAGCTTAAGTTCCTGATGGCGACTTCTGATTCTACGCACTCCTCCATTTTTTTCTCTCTTTTAACTACGCTCTCTTTTCTAGATTATGAGAAATTGTTCCCTCTTTCTCAAACCTGCAAATACTTGCTCTGTGACATGTTGATTCTTCGGTCTTGACAAGCCTCTGACAGGGCAGCGATTTCAGAGTCACGCATTTTTGCCTTTGTGGGTGTGCTCTTTACAGTTCTGGGTGGATCTGTTCTTTCCTGTGCCACGCCCACACGTGGCCCTCATGCTTTCCAGGGCAGAAAAGCTCACCTCGTGACTTTGTAGCACGTTGGTTTCCTCACATCTGCACTCTTCAGGCGGAACATTCTGACAGATGAAGAAGTCTATGTCCTTGGTGGAAAGGACATCTCATATTCCTGTTCCCCTATGAACCCATGAAGAAACAGTCTTGCTGCCAATAAATATACGCAAAAATGTCCCCACAAGCTTCCATTTTTTGGGGTGTGCCATGCCCAGTTAAGTCTGCTGATGCTGCCTGTACGTTTGTGCCTGCAAACACACTTTCTCCCACGAGGAAGATGATTAGTGTATTTGCTGATAGTTTCCTTTTTAAAAGCTTGTCGTTTTTCTGTGTTGTTCTTTCAGAGTTTATCTTGTTTTGTCTTGGTCAACTTGTCATGAGAAATGCTAACCGCCTGATAAACTCCTACTGATCTGTTCATTTCATTTCGTTCCGACGATTATTAACTCACACATTGCTCTTCTTTCTTTGCTCAAATCTTACTACCTCCTGCCCTGTTCGTGCTTCCAGAGAACTGTGACACAGACATCATTCACTGTGTGTACCTTGTGTGTTATATGTACATGCATGATATATGTACACGCGCATGTGTATGTATACACACAGCCAGCAGTGCTAAAATCACACATGAGGTGTGTCGACATATCAGGCAGCATTCCTCTTGGACTGCCAGACTCCAGTCGATACAGTCTGGTAGCTACTGACTCTGCTTCCTCTGTCTTCTGGGATAAAACTGTATAGACAAGTCAAGAATTGATAAGAGGTTCCTTTTTTTTTTTTTTTTTTTTTTTTTTTTAGCAGCAGAACAATTCAAGCAGAGTTCTTTGGATTTTGTATGTTTTGTTACTAGTCTGGTTTATCTGTACCAGCTCAATGATCTGCATGGTACAGCTGGTATCCATAGCTTCACTCTCAGGTGGAATGAAATTGAGCTTCACAGCCTCCAAACATCACTCTGTGTCGGCCTCTCTAGAGCGGCGGTCCTCAACCTTCCCCATGCTGCAACCCTTTAATACAGTTCCTCCTGTTTTGGTGACCCACAAACATAAACTTATTTCATTGCTGCTACATAACGGTGATTTGGCTACTTTATCGACCATAATATAAATATCTGATATGCAGGATACCTGACATGTGACCCCCAAAGGGGTCGCAACTCACAGGTTGAGAACCACCGCAGTAGACGTTTCCTGCAAATTCCCCACCGGCTGGGAATGCCACCTCGTGACTGTGCCAAGCCTCCTGTTGACTCTTGGTGGGAATGCTTCGCTGTGATTGTATTGACCCTCCTGGAGTCAAACCCTTGGTGATGCCATTGATTTGGAAGAGGCAGATCCGTGTGCCGAGGCACTGGTGGGAGCGGCTCTGACCACCTTCCTACCTAATGGATGGCCGCTTTTCAGTTTTGTCTACAGAAATACTAGCAAATGCGATGCCATCGATGTGTTGAGCCAGTTAAAGGTGGGTGTTAGCAACCCGTGAACGGCTGGAAGGCTCTTCTGCCATGACTGTTCTCAAAGGCACACACTTTCTTTTCTTCCCCCTCTCCCATCTCGGGATGTCTTGCTGGCATTTGGCTGGTGGAACTTGATTACCTCTGCTGACTTTGGGGCCACTCTTTAGGAATGCTAGGCGTGACGTGACCTTGGACCCCTGGACTATTCAGTTCATTCTGGGACCCATGACCCTCATCTGGAGTGTAACTTTTTTCTCCCCTGGTGACAGGATAGACTTCAGAGCCTCATGAACACCTGGGCGGCAATGAGCACGGCTTTTGAGGTGGTTCTTGCACCGATCATAGTTCTCCCCTTCGATTCCTCCCAAACAGTTCTTTTCTCCTTCAGTTCTTCCTTGACATGAGTGTTTAGAAAGAACAGAGATCTGTGCTGGGAAGAACCTCGCTAATGCTGTGTACCAGAGCTACAAAGGGCTCCAACGACAGAAAGGAGATGTTATGAACAGAAAAAATGGATAAAGAAAACTTGGACCACATGCAAAATGGAATTTTATTCAACAGTAAAGAAGAATAAAATTGATATCTGCAAGAAATCATCAAACTTTAGATAAACATGTTAAGTAAAATAAGCCAAACCTAGAAAGGCAAATATTGTATGTTTTATTTTATATATGGAATCTAGGTTTAAATTTATGTTTACATACACAAATTGTGGGTATAATTTGAGGTACAGACACAAATGCATATAAAATGCATAGTTATGCATGAAAGTAGAAAGAGGCTATGAGAGAGAGGGGAAGAAGACACGGGGGAGGGGAAACGAGAGGGCAATAGAATATTTGTGACCTGAAGGAAGAGATGGGGGAGGTCGGGGGTGGGGAGGGGAGCAGCAAGAGGGTGGAAGGGGGACGAGGGAGGGAAGCTGAGGAACAAAAAGAACAAAGTATGATGCAAATTCGTGAGGATGAAAACACGATCGAGAACCCATTATTTTACACATTAACATTAAAACAGAATTATTCCCTCCCCAAAACAGAATTTTAAAAGGGGGGGGTACCAAGTGCTCAGAGCGGATGCTCCAAAGCAACACTTGGCTCCCTGCATTCAGTCAGTGGTTGATTGTTGTCCGGTCAGTCTGCACTTGCATTCACACGCCTCCTAAACACTGCTTGTCTTCCTGGTGGGTTCCTACCTGAACCCCTGGTAAAGTCCAGTAGCGCCAACCTCAGCCACACGCCGAGACTGCCTGAAACCAGTGTGTGGGCAGGAAGGTCTGCAGAACCTCTGCTGGAGCAGGAGGAATGGTGCGCCACTGCCCAGCGCTTGTCCGGCTACTTCCATAGGTCATTGTTTATATAATGTTACCATCGCCTCCATTTACGTGATGCATTTGAGTATATGACCCATTTAGGGTTAATTTTGTATAAAGTGCGTGTTTGGGGGTAGGGTTCGGGGTCTCATGGGTCCTAGGCTATGTAGCCAAGGATGCCCTTGAGCCTCTGATCCTCTGGCCTCCACCTCTAAGTGCTGGAATGACAGGCCTGTGCTGTTATGCCCGGTTTGTGCGGTGCTGGGCACCATCCAAAGGCTTTGTGCCCACTAGATGAGAACCCTGCAAACTGGGCTACAACTCTAACCTGAGCTGCACAGGGAAAAGGTTACTAGACCAGCAGGTCACCATGGTGACCTGAGTGTGAGCACACAGAGACAAGAAGGACTGTTGTGGATATAAACATGTTTTTGTTTTGGTCCCAGGTGTAGGATGTGGGACTGATTCAGATGGTCCACAGCAGCAGACTATTTGTCTGCTTTGCCAACTGCAGATAGCTTAAATCTGAGGACTCTGGAGAAAGGATAATTGCCAGAGCCCAGAGAATGTGGAGGTCAGAGAAAGAACCAGGCTGCTCCTGCTTCCCCCTCACTGCTCCTGGTTGCTGTGGTGAGACAAGAAGTTGGAGATTGCCTGAAACAAGGATTGGACTGTCTCCAAGGAACCTGACAGTCCTAACCAGCAGGAAACAGCTAAGAAAGAACTGTACCCCCTCTCCCACTAATCCTTTCTCCCTCCTACCTGGTGTTGGGTGCTGGAAAGGATTGGGGTGGAGTAGGGAGAAAAGATAGGCAATGTAAATAAAAGTTTTTTAAAACTAACACCAACAAAGGACATTGTCCTTGCTCACCCCATGAAGTTGCTGTGGCAGCTGAGTGCCTGGGCCGTTCATCAACTGCTATTCATATAACAATGATGATATCATTAATACATGGCATTAATGGGGCTGATTTCCACCAGCATGACATGCATGGAATCCTTTATGTCCTGTCTCATTTAGTCCTTAGAACAATCACAATGTTTTTGCTAGTGTTGTTATTTTCCACGTCTGTTATAAAGAAGTAACATGTGTTTAATAACACAGTTTTTAGTGCTAAAAGACTGTAGGGGACAATCTCAGTCAAAGTCACTGATGCCTCCTCAAAAACTGCAAAAGAAATATGCACTGCAAATAAGCCAATGCACAGCTAAACACAGCTTTTGCTGGTACTCATCATTTGTCACTGACAGAACAAGGAGTTTGCTCTGGTAGCTGAATGAAAATGAGGACATGGCTGCTCCAAGGTATAGTTGAGAAGATTAATTTTTTGTAGATATGAGGGAGAGAAGAGCCCAGAGGCATCTGCAAGGGGCCATGAGAGGGGAAGAAGAAGAGAAGAGAGTCAAGAGGTCAAAGAAGCCAAGAGTGAGAGACAGGAGGGGAGGGGAGAGGAGGGGATCAGGGTATAAAGGTTCTCAGCTAGTGCCACGCCTGTGTGCTTCTCATAATCAACACGGACAGCAAGCCAGCTGCCAAAACATGTAGTTATAAGAGCTGCCTTGCTCATGGTGTCTTTCGCAGAGATAAAGCAGTAGCTAAGACAACAGGAAAATGTTCTTTCTGTGTCGCTTTCCCCCGATTCTGAGGGATTTATTTATTTATTTATTCATTCATTTATTTATTTATTTATTTATTTATTTATTTATTTATTTTTAACAGATTCCCATTGCTCTTGGTGGTTTAGATCTTGCCAACACAGAGAAGAATTTTTAGGAATGCATGTTAAACGCTTTGTGCAAATGACTTCAGACAAGAGCTCAGCCTAGACAAAGAGTCCCCGCAGGGCACCGAGAACTCCCTTCCAATTTAAAGGAGATTATTTAAATTTGCTTGCTTGGAAGTTCTTCAGAAGACAGAAGCAAACCAAGAAAGACCCCTAGTGGATAAATGTGGCAAAAGTAGGACTAAGAGGCATTTTTATGAGTAGGTATTTGAATATTAAATGTTGCAAAGAAAGGTATTTGTTAATTAGAGATAAGCTCTAGACCCACTTGAAATTTAAATATGGAACATTGTTATAATGCAGAATCATCCATTTCTCCTTTGGAATTTGCTTTCAAAAGTTAATTAGAGGAGAAAGATATAATGAATGCTTGTAATCCTAGCACTCTGGAGGCTGCCACAAGAGAATCAGGAGTTCAAGGAAAGTCTGGGCTGCAAAGTGAGATCCTGTCTTAAAAAACAAAACCAAACCGTACCAAACAAAACGGAAAGAACTCTCAAACAGAATTAGAAATAAAGCTAGCCAGCCTCATGCAGATTAAAGGGCCTTTCATGGCAGCTCTTAAGATAGCACCTACCGAGGTGGGACTGTTCAGAGGAACACAACACGAGAATGCCCACATCAGAGCATGCTAGGAACCACAGCTTCACCAGGGCTCAAAGGCATGGGTCTCACCCCTCAATACTGTCCCCTGCCAGACACAACCCCAGCCTGCCCTCTGGTCCCACCTGCTGCCTCAGGGACACATCTCAAGGCCTTTGCCCCCTCTGGCTTGATGTACCATGAATACAAAATGATCCCACCCTCAAGTTCTCTTTTCCCCAGAACCCTCAGCAATCACTAAGGTCAGGTCTCCATGTTACCTGGAAAAAGGGATTTCTGGGTCTGCATGTTCCGCTCAGTGTGTCTAGTGGGAACTTGGAAAGTCAGCATGGTAGTGGGTCTTGAGGATGCTGGATCAATGAAAATGGAACACAGAGCTGGCCAACGAAGAGCCAATCAACATAGATGTAGTCTCCCAGGAAACAGCGCGTCTGGCAGCCCTACAAGGGCCCCAGAAAGTAGAGCAATGATGGAGGCAGGAAATGAGACGCTCAGTGTTCCAGAATCTCGGAGAAGGTCATGGGACTTTCCTGTCCTTCCCCCTCTTTGAGTGTCTGTCAACAGTCCTGCATTCACCAGGCCTTTTTTCTTCCCTTTGACCCAGAAGCCTTTGCAGCTTCCTCTGTACTGCTGTTCTGCTGCACCACTCTTTCATCCCTTGTGTAAGTTCTCTCCAAAATACCCAAATGGGGTACCGTTTTTGTGATGGGACCTGAAAATAAAACTGGTTACAATTTAGGGTCATGCTGGGAAATTTGCTCCAGTCCAAGGGAGCATCTATGAAGGAGTGTGACGCTGTGGAGGTTTGAAGGAGAAGGCTCATATGTTTGAATACTTGGTCACCAGTTGTTGGTAAGAATGAGGGGGTGTGTCATGGTGAGGGTGGGCTTTGAGACTTCAAAGCCTCCTTGTTGTCCCCAGTGTTATGTGTGTAAAAGGAACTTTTATTTGCCTGCTTCAGTTGTCTGGGAGGCTTACTGCCTCTGTCTGCTAACCTAAGCCTGAAAGCATCTAGCCTTCTTACAATCTAACCTAGGCAGAATGTTTTCAGCCTCTGAGACATGCTGCTTAATAAACTCACTCTTTCTTGTGCTTCCTGAGCTCTGGACTGGCTGGCTCAACTCTGCTGTTGTGGCTCAAACTCCTCTCCCAGCTGACTTACTTAATCTGGCTTCTCTCTCGGCCCCTGAATTACTCTGCTTGGCCACCATCTAACTCAAGCAAGCTGCTCTAACCTCCTGGCTCCTTCTTATTCTCCAGCTCACTCACCTGAGTTCTCTCTCTGCAACCTGTCTCTGTGTCCGTCCCGGTGAAACTGCCTCTCCTCGCCCTCATTGCCCTTTAAGTAGCTTCCCTTTCCTCTCTGTTCTCATGAGAGTTGGCCGCATCCTATTTTGTCAAGTCTTTCTCCGTTTCATCACTGTTTCTACTCAATTAGACATCACTTTCAAATTGACTTTACCTTCATTGTTTGGAATTAAAGACATGTACCACCACGCCTGGACCTAAGCTATTCTTTACCTGAAACTTGCTCTATACCAGGCTGGCCCTGAGCTCAGAGATCTGCTTGCCCTTGTCTCCTGGGATTAATGGTTTGTCTGTATTCCTGCCAGATCACACAGCCCTAGAAGGTCTTCGGGTGGAGCCAGAGCAGCCATGTTCTGTATTAAAATTCCTCTACAGATGTGGATCAAGACGTGGGCTCTCAGCCGGTCCTGCTCCCATCCTTTGCTGCTACCAACAGACTCTAAACTATAAGCCCAAATAAGTGCTTTTTTAAATAAGTTGCCTAGGTCATGATGTTTTGTCGCCACATTGGAACTTGCCATCACCTCGGTAATAACTTGTGGAGGCCACAGAAACCCGGCTCTGTTTATGCACAGTGATATGAACAGATCATAGGTGTTAATCTCAAGAAAAGCAGAAGTTGGCTAAGTAACAGCACAGGTAACAGGCTGTTTATGCTATCGTAAGAAGACCTCTGTCTCCTCAGAAATAAGCCTTCTGCTGCCACAGAGCTTCACACAATGCCCGAGGCTTTGAGAAGAAGTGTTTGGGGGCAGGAGGAATCTAATTTAATAAAACCTGAACAAAGCTTGGATAAAGGAGGACATCTCCCGTTGCTGTGCTGAGCAAACTGGCTAACAAGGCATGTGTGGTTTCAGGAACCACTCAGGGATCATCACTAGCTCTTTTTAAAATTTAAAATTCTCAATACTATTCTTAATGCATTAGGTTCATAATGTGTGGAGTGAAAGAATTGCCAGCTGCCGCTGTCCTGTCACTGGGGGAAACCCCAGGACAGAGGCAGACAGCAGACAGCTACTACTTGTGCCCATGAAGGAAGGAGAGCAAGATCTGCTCAGTACCAAAGAATGAAGGCAAAAAGAATGACCAAAATAATGAAGGCACACACGTCTCAAAGAATCAATGGGCTGAAGTGAGAGATTCATTCTGCCTCAGAGAGTATCTGCTAAACTGCACTTTAAAAAACTGTGCTGGTGAGGGCAGGTGAGATTCTGGACCCGAAGCCTGTGGTTCAGACAGATTAGCATGAAATGAGGCTAACGCAGGGTAAAGTGAAAACGGCTTTGTAGGTTAGATTGGACAGCTTTGTCTGCATTTTGTGGTTTTTTGGGGGGAAGGGAAGGGAAAGGAGGCTTTCAAGCTAAAGAGTGGTGTAATTGGAGCTGTGCTTTCCAAGTTCATCGCCTGCATAAGTTCCACAAATATTTGTCAAAATGACTTTTTAAAAGGTAATGGAACGGTAGCTAAGAAGTCTTCTGAATATAATTATAGTGCTTTATGTTGGGAACATTTTCATGTTAGGTGTGTTTAGCACCTGTTGTTGGTTTCCTAGCAACCCTGAACCCTTTCCTGAAGAAATCTGGAGGGTCACTGGAACATCTCCATTTTATAATTACTCTAAGGAATTGTTCCAGAGACATTTATCGATTTTGTTCCCTATGTCCAGAAAGCACAAGCCATGTACCAAAGAGATTTTTGAGGTTTGCTGTGGGGTAGGATGGAGCTTGAGAGCCGCAAAATGGGAGACATGCTGGAATGCTCTCTATTGCACAGTTCTCATCAAAAACTTCAAACACGAAGGATTTCACAGTAAGGGCTAGAGGGCCCCACAGAGGGCTGTCAGCCAGGCTCCTGGGGTGGGCTGGGTGAGGGTGGACAAAGAGGAAGGGAACTAAGGGCCTATTGCAAAACACCATCAAGGGTTGACAGGCTGGCAAGGCTGGTGGCCTGAATTCAATCCCTGGAGCCCACACAAAGGTGGAAGGAGAGAACCAATTCCACAGCGTTGTCCTCTGACCTTCCTTGGTTGCATGCATGCACACAGAAAAATTAGTAAAAATTAAAGATATAAGTAGAGTGCTGAGCAAATTTTAGTAATTCTTAGGAAGGGTAGGAGAATATACTAACCTCAAATATGCCACTTTGACATGGGGTTATTGTAAAGAGAACTTTTATTCTCCTGTTTCAGTTGTTATCTCAGAGGCTTATTGGCTCTGTTAATCTAGGCTTGGTCCTGGAAGCGTCTAGCTTCTAACCTAGACCTGGAATGTTTTCAGCCTCTGAGACTTACTGCTTAATAAGCTCACCCTTACTCGTTCTTTCTGAACCCTGGCTGGCTGGTTAAACTCAGCTGTTCTGGCTCAAACTCTTCTCCCAGCTGACTTACTCCGTCTGGCTTCTCTCTCGGCCTCAAACTAGCAATCTTCTGGCTCTATCTCATTCTCTGGCTTGTTCTATCTTTACCTCTGTCTAGCTTGTTCTCTCATCCAACCTCTCTCTGTAAAACTCTTCCGGTAAAACTGCCTCCTCTCCCTCTCTGCATTGCCCATTAAGTAGCTTCCCTTTCCCCTCTCTTCTTCTGAGAGTTGGGCATATCCTATTCAGTCAAATCTTCTCGATTCATCAGTTTTTCTGCCACTCAATTAAGCATCACTTTCAAACATGGGTGCTTCCTTCTACAAACTTTACCTTCATTGTTTGGGATTAAATGTATGTACCACCATGCCTGGACCTAAGCTTTTCTTTACCTGAAACTTGCTCTATACCAGGCTGGCCTTGAACTCAGATCTGCTTGCATCTGTCTTCTGGATTCCTGCTGGATCACTCAGACCTAGAAGATCTTTGGATGTGATCCCTTGCCAGAGCAGCCATGTTCTGAATTAAAATTCCTCTACAGGTTATTTTTAGTTGAAGGCAATTTAAAAGCAACAAAGAAACCTTTGGCGTCTTCCCACAAAGTGAAGGTGATTTTCCTCCGTAAGCAACCCTAGAGTCAACCTGAGGGACCTGCCTAAAAGCCACACTGAACATCCCGGCCTAATCCCAGCACTCAGGGAGGCAGAGGCAGGCAGATCTCTACGATCAGATCTTTGAGGTCAGCCTTACCTAAAAAGCCAGTCCAGGATAGCCAAGGCTACACAGAGAAACCCTGGCTCCAAAACAAAACAAAATACCTTCCTGAATGAGCCTATAAACTATAAGTAGTTTCCCTCTGTTTCCCACAGTTTGCCAAAGCTTAAAGTCACTTACTTATCTTTGTCTTGCGCCTTCTCTAAAAAATTATCAACACACACATCTAGAACCTGGTACTTTGGAGACTGAGGCAAGAGGATCTCAAGGCCAAAGTCAGCTTGGAATTGACAGTGAGTTTGAGGCCAACCTGAGCTAAATCAAAACCTCAGCTTTAAAAAAAAAAAAAAAAAAGGTAAGTAATGGTCCTTTTGCAGAGATTCGATGTTGGCCCTGGCTGTAGCCGATTCTCCCACCGTACACCCCGTGTCTGTCCCTGATGCGTTGGCTGTAAGTTCTATTTTCCCTTGTTAGTCTGTCTTTGTCTGTTTGGTTTACTGGGCTGAGGAAAGCAGTCTGATTCCCCACGTTGGGTAGGGCAGTCCTTAAAGAAGTGCTTGGCTTATGGATGCTGCTGGGCTGGAGCAGACTAGCCCAGGCCAAGGCTGTATCACCCCAGAGACACACGAAGCAAATGCAAAAGGGCCAGAGAACAACTCGCCAGCTCATCCTGGAAGGCTGCGGCGAGTTGGTGACACGGTGTCCTTGCCTTACCTCAAAGCCTTCCGTGCCTCCTTTCTTTATGCCCCTAGCACGCCCCCAGCGACTCTCTGGCCGCTTCTTGCAGGCATCCTTTGCAGAAATCTCTTTGGTCGTCTCTTCCTTTAAGTAGAATTTCCAAGAGATTACCCCTAGCCTCTTCTCACCGTACAAACCTCTCCTGTCCCATTACAGCCACCTCTTTGCCTCCATCTGCTTCCATGTTCTCTCGTTCATTTGTGTGAGTGAGTATGTGTAAAGAGAAGCATTTGGGCCGGCAGCAATGAGTAGAAAGACAGGGAAAATTAAAATAACACAAGGAAGAAAAGAGGCTGCTCTTCCCCTGGACCTAAGTCTCTCATTGGCTGAAAGTCAAGAATCTGGGTGTAACTTGTTAGTAATCTGAGGTCAGCAGATGTGGTGGTTCATGTGGAGGCAGAGGCAGGTGGATCCTATGAGTTCCAGGCCAGTTTTAGACCAGGAGTTCTATGACTATTGTTCCCATGATGGCAACACCAGCACCTTCTGGGATGTTATTAGAAGTGTAGATTTGTGTGCGTGTGTGCAGGTGAGTGTGCGTGTGTTATTTAGAAACGAGAATCGAACCCAGGGCTTTGAATGTGGTAGGAAAGCACTCTCCTACTGAACTACCCCTCCAGCCGGTGTGTTTTGTTTTGAGGCAGGTTATTGATAAGTAGCCACAAACTCTTAATCTTCTTGCTCTGCCTCCCAAGTGCTGGCATCACAAGTGTGAACCGCAAGCTCTGTTTAGTTAGGAATGCAAATTCTTCAGCTCAGAGATCTGAGGGAGACAGGCCATCCAGGTAATTTGGATACATGTTTAGTCTTGCAAACTGGGGTCTTGGGGGTTCCTTAATGTGTTTAAAATTATAATTATCCAGAGAGCTTTTAAAATGAATAAAGCCTCAGCTCGTTTTCAGAAGCCTTGGGTGCAACTAAAGCCTTAGGATGTTAAAAGGCATGCAAATAACAACTAAAGCCAAGCAAACACAACCCCAAATATCCCAGGAAAGTATGATACACAGCACTTTGAGAACCCCTGCCTTGTCATATACCATAGACTATGTGATTTCATCACAGGCTGCTCTGGCTCCAGGCACGGCTGAGCATTGACTGCCGTCTGCTCTAAGGGAGTGCAGCTGCCCCCGGCCCGGAACCTCTCAGATTTGCACCTGGCTGCCCCCAGTCATTTTAAGCACCAAAGCAGAATCCCCATCCCTACACTGAAGCACCCAGAAAAAAAACATAAAGATCTACTGTGAGACGAATTCTTCATTCTAGGACAATCTGTTCAATAAAGAAGACCACGGTAGCTTTGGGGTTCCTCAAAGCTCTCAATAACCCAGTGTATGCTTACAGAACAAGTGTCATGTTGCAACCTGAAGGAGCTTACTGCCACCAAGCCCTTGCCAAGGGAAAATGAATCCAATTCTGTAACGTGGTATCTTATGAACAGCACCTTAGCTTTGCCCTAGACATCAGAATTGGAGGGCAAACCCCTTACTCTCCATCTCCATCCCCCATCATCCCAGGTGATCCTTTTGTTTACTGTCTTAGCCAGGAGGGCAGGGAGAAAGGAGACTCACACGGGCAGCCAGCAACTGCTAGGAATGACGTTGGTTGCTTAGCAACACTGCCCTCTTCTTGCCTCTCTCCAGATATCAGTTTGTGATATTCCATTCCTCCTGCCCTTCTTTTAGTGCTGTTCTAAGTGTTCCTTTTAACTAGACTTTATGTAAAATCTCCTCGAGGTAGGCGACTGTTACTGATGTTCCTATAGTAACAAAGTGTAAACACGAAATTTGCATCCTGTGCAAGAGTGTATCATTTTAAAATGTTGTTGGTGTGGTGGTTTGAATAGGAATGGCTCCCATATACTTGTGTTTGAATACTGGGCCCATAGGGGAGTGGCACTGTTAGAAGGTGTGGCCTTGTTGGAGTAGGTGTGTCACTGTGGTCTCAGATGCCCAGTCTAGGCCTAGCATGGGGGTCGGTCTTTTCCTGCGGCTTGCCTTCTCCAGCACCATATCTGCCTGCATGCCGCCATGCTTCCTGCCATACAAGAAGGAACCAAACCTCTGAAACTGTAGGCCAGGCCCAATTAAATGTTCTCCTTTATAAGAGTTGCCCTGGTCATGGCGTCTCTCCACAGCCACAGAAACCCTAACAAAGACAGTTGGTTTTGTTTGGCCTTTTTGGGAGTAGGGGGTTGAGACAGGGTCTTTCTGTGTAGCACTGGTTCACTTTGTAGACCAGGCTAGCCTTGAATTCTGCCTTGAAAGCGCTGAGATTAAGTGGCGTGCACCACCCCATCTAGTGCATTCAGCCATTACTTATTTACAGAATGGCCACAACAGGCTTGCCACTCAGCAAAGCGTCGTGTTAGAGCTTTCCCAGGGGCGCTAGCACCTGGGCTGCAGAGGCAGGAGAGTCAGGAATTCAAGGCCATATTTGTCTATATGAGACTGTCTGAAAACAAGTTTCCAAAGAAAGACTTTAGAACAGAGGTTGGTCCATGTTTACCTCGGAGAGGGACCACTAGCTGAAAGGGTCACATAGTGAAATTCTAATTTTCAGAAGATGTATGGGCTGCAATAGTTACACATCAAGAGTTAATTGTATTACTAGACATTAGCAGCAAATATCTGAAAAATGCCATCTACCGCTGTAAAACCTCAAGGTACATGGGACTTAAACTGACAGATGCTATGAAAGACTGAGTAATGAGTAAGACCTATGAAGCCCAATAGCAAACAAATATCTACACAGAGCTGCCTGCTGTGTTTGTGGGTAGGACGCTTGAGGAGCCCAAGGAAGTTGGGCTGAGGGCGTGGCTCGCTGCTAGCGTGCTTGCCCAGCACATGCAAGGCCCTGGGTTTAATGGCCCTGCACTGCAGAGGAAGGCGAAATCTTCCATGAGCTACTTCAAAATAATTTATGAAGAAAGGGTTACAAATACGGGAGATAGCATGGAACAATGGGAATAGAATAGCGTTGAAACTGCAAACATTGGAAAGCAAGTTGCTATCTATACTCCTGAAGATAGGCAATTTGATGGACAAATTTTCTCACCTGAGGTTTCTCTTCCCAGATCACTATGACTTGTGTCAGGCTGACAAAAAACTAGGCAGGACACCATCCATAGAAAGATTCTCCTTAAAAAGAATTCTTATACCAAAGATAAGAGGTTAAATTGCCATGTTGTTGTTTAGAGAGTTAATTTTAAGTTCCTTATCTGGTGACTGCTGGTGGGACAGCCTCTCCTGGAAGGAGGTGAAGACATTGCAGAATTAGACAGTGGTGCTGGTCATATCACTCTATGAATGTGCTCCAACCACTGAGCTATGCACTTTAAAAGAATAAATTTTATATCTGTGAATTATTATGTCCATTCTTAAAAGCATCTTTTCCACAATTAGCCCAGTACTGGCATGCAGCAAGGGTTCAATAACTGGCAGCTGGTTCTTAACGACGCTTTGTAGTTTTGTCACTTATGTTTTATTATGTTGTTTTTTATGCACGTGAGCATTCTGCCTGATGTGTGCATGTGCATGATGTGCTGGTGGTGCATGCAGAGACCTGGGCAGGTACATGGCTCTCAGGAACTAGAGGGACAGAGAAGCCTGTGAGCTGCCATGTGAGTGCTAGCAGCGAAACCCCCGATCCTCTGCAAGAGCAGCCAGTGCTCTAACTGCTGAGCCATCTCACCAGCATCCTGTCCTTGTTTCTGGAGAGAGAGAGATTTCATTTGGCAACAGCTTTCAATAGACTCTGTCTTTCAAAGAACTCATATATGTGTATATATATATGTGTGTGTGTGTGTGTATTAAGTTATGGTGGAGGAGTAGAAGTAAGGAAAGAAGTGGAAGAACGGGAAGAGAGATGAAGGAGGCGACAGGCAGGTAGTAAAGATGACAAAGTTATCTTCTGTCCACTCCTCCATCCCTCCCATCTGGTGTTGGGTATTAAGTCAGGGTCTTGTGGAGGCTAAGCAATGCTCTAACCACTGAACTCCCCCCCCCCATTCCCATGTTTTTCTCAATTCCCATCACCCACACCTGTGTCGGCTCACAAAAGAAGAATCAAAAACTCAAGTGAGAACACATGCTGGAGAGGATGTGGAGAAAGGGGAACCCTACTCCACCGCTGGTGGGAATGCAAACTTGTACAACCACCTGGAAATCAATCTGGCGCTTTCTCAGACAATTAGGAATAGTGCTTCCTCAAGATCCAGCTATAGTGCTCCGAGGCATATATCAAAAAGATGCTCAAGTATACAACAAGGACATTTGTTCAGCCATGTTCGTAGCAGCTTTATTTGTAATAGCCAGAAGCTGGAAACAGCCCAGATGCCTCTCAGCTGAGGAATGGATACAGAAATTGTGGTACATTTACACAGTGGAATACTACTCAGCAATTAAAGACAAAGAAGTCATGAAATTTGCAGGCAAATGGTGGGAACTAGAAAATATCATCCTGAGTGAGATATCCCAGAAGCAGAAAGACAAACATGGTATATACTCACATATAAGTGGATATTAGACATATAATATAGGATAAACATACTAAAATCTGTACACCTAAAGAAGCTAAACAAGAAGGAGGACCTGGGGTAAGATGATCAATCCTCATTCAGAAAGGCAAAGGGGATGGACATCAGAGGAAGAAACCAGGGAACACAACAGTAGCCTACTACAAAGGGCTGTTGAAAGACTACCCAGCAAGGTATCGAAGGAGATGCTGAGACTCATAGCCAAACTTTGGGTAGAGTGCAGGGAATTTTATGAAAGAAGGCGGAGAAAGGAAGACCTGGAAGGGACAGAAGCTCCACAAGGAGAGCAACAGATCCAAAAATTCTGGGCCCAGGGGTCTTTTCTGAGACTGATACTCCAACCAAGGACCATTCATGGAGATAACTTAGAACCCGTAGAACACAGATGTAGCCCAGGGCAGCTCAGTGTCCAAGTGGGTTTCTTAGTAAGGCGAACAAGGACTGTCTCTAACATGAACTCAGTGGCTGGCTCTTTGATCACCATCCCCTGATGGGGGAGCAGCCTTACCAGGCCACAGAAGAAGACAATGCAGCCAGTCCTGATGAGACCTGATAGGCTAGGGTCAGATGGAAGGGGAAAAGGACCACCCCTATCAGTGGATTTGGGGAGGGGCATGGAAGGAGATAAGGGAGGAAGGATGGCATTGGGAGGGCATGAGGAAGGAAGCTACAGCAGGGTTACAAAGTGAATAAACTGTAATTTATAAAAATATAAAAAAATTAAAAAAAAAAAGAAGGCGGCTGTGAAACACTGTGCCTGCTCTCATATTTAACGTATAAACCAGCACGCCCTGCTCTCTGAAGTTGTCCTCACAATCTTGGGTTTCTGTCTCGGTGAGGGAGAGTGTAAATATTTGTACAAGCTGATCTGTTATCTCAGACAACAGGATTTTCTCAAGTCTGCTTCCATTCAACGTAATAAATATTTATTGGAAATCGTCTCAATTTTAGGCATTCTAGGGATTTGGCAGTGAATATATTAACATAGCGGTTCTTAGAGTGTGAACACGGGGCTGGAACGTTTCTATTACCTGGGAGTTTTGGTTTGTTTTCGAGACGGAGGTTAATTTAGGTGAAGCTGGTCATGCTTAGATCCATGCAGCCAAGGACGACCTTGAACTTCTGATCCTCCTACTTCCTCCCAGCTGCTGGGATGCAGACACCCAGCACTAACCCTAATTTGCTAGGACTTTTCAAGAAGTGCGGAGTCCTCACCCCAGGACTACAGTTCCTCGGTTTTCCACACGATACTGAAATACCTGTGATTGTTAAATCATAACGAGAAGAAGTTTATTTTAGCCAGTTTTGAAGCTTCCGGCTTTTGCCGTTGTTTTACCCCTGTCACACGGCAGCACAGCGCAAAGAAGGCTGGTCCGCTCTCTGCAGGACCTGCCACTGTGTCCTCGTCTCCTAAAGACTGTACCACCTGCCAGTGACACCCCCCGGGCCAGCCACTAGCACCCCTTCAGACTCCTTGGGAATCTAGAGAATAGCAGCTATAGAACTGAGCCGGTGCTGGTCCAGCCATTTCTCCATTTTTAACAGGTCATTCAGGTGACTCGGTGTACTGAAGTTTGGGACGTTCTCCTAAGCCTAATAAGGGATGATTGTCACCATAATGTCACAGCAGCGTGCAGTGGCGAACACCTATAATCGCAGCGCTTGGAGGGAGGGGGCAGAGGCATGTGGATCTCTAAATTGTAGGTCAGCCTGTTTTACAGTCCAGCGAGGGCTACACAGAGGAACCCTGTCTCGAAACAACAAGGATGAGGACCACAACAACACATGAGTGTAATGTCTCACATATACTGCTCAGTAAGTAATGATGAGCAAATTACAAAAGGAGAGCCCAAGTTGCTAGCGTTGAGGACAGCTGCGTAGGAATGCGATTCCTGTGCTCTTGGACGGCTTTGGGTTCCTGGTATTTGCTCACTGGTTTCCTGAAGGCTGTGTGAAGAACCAAGCAAGCAACAACAAAATAAATAGACTAGCCACAGCAGGAGCTTTGGGGAATTGTGCCGACACCACTTGGCATTAGTGGATAAATGGGGCGAAAGTGAGTCCCGTTTGGCTTATTATATATGAGACAAATGGATTCGTTGTTAACCCCCTCTGTCCTAGAGCCGGGGGGACAAGCCTCCTGTCTTCTCAGTCCTTCTGGAAGAGCATTGAACTGGCTGGCACAGCTTGGATCGGAATTTTTAATGAAGTTAGAACTGCTTGGAGATTTGGAACTTCCTCTACAAAGCTGTTTTTTTTTTTTTTTTTTTTTTTTTTTTTTAATGAAGGAAACACTGTGTCCCTGCTAGGTTCCCACTGGCCCTCTGCCCAGGCCCCTCAAGGCTTTTCTCCCCACTCGGACTGACACTGCAGGGGCTTTCTTTGGTTTTCAAAGCCATAGAACATTTGTCTCTGCCTCAAAAACTCTTGAGAGTGCTTCTTCGGAGGCTCAGAGGGAAGTGTCCCTCTGCCCTTAGGGGTGAAGACGCTCTGGTTTTGCAATGTGACGTTTGTCACAGTGGGGCATGCTTTCAGCTCTCACTTCCTGTTTTAATTCTACTTGGAAATCAAATCTGCTGAGATTTACTTTCAAACGAGCTTGCTCTTCCAACTAGAAAAGCAAAGGACAAAACAGCAGTCAGCCCGAGTTGGCAGGCAGACTTCCACTTCCTATTCTGGCCCTTGATTTGTTGAGATAGGGAAGGGACTGTGAATAGTGTCAAGAGGTGAGCCAAAGTTTGCTTAGTGGGGCAGAAAGAGGAAGACGAGGCAGGGCCCTGGCATGGTGGTGGAAAACAGTGGGGCTTATGGAGAAGCATTAGAATATCAAAGTCTTCAAAGATACCGGGAACACCAGACCTAAGAAAACTGAATGGTTATATATGAAAAAAAAAAAAAAATTCAAAATGATGTCAACAGGGCCGATGAGATGCAGCATCAGGTGAAAGTACTTGAAAATAAACCTATGGACCTGAGTTCCATCCTGGAGCCCAGCTGGTGGAACCGGCTCCCACAGGTGAAGAGGAAGTTCCTGGACTCAGTTTGGTCATGTGATGTTCCGCTGCAAGCTGGGCACTCGATGTTCTGCTGTAGGTTGGCTTGTGAGAGGCTACGCGATGTTTTGCTCTCTGTGTGAGGGGCATGGACATTGGTCAGCTGAGAACATACATGGGTGGACTTTGAGGAAAGGACCTACAGAAAGGCCCAGGCACAGGAGACACAGCTTACGTTGCAGAGCTGATTTTCATGCCTCAACACTTGACTCTGCAGAGAGAAACATCCCAGAGAGCTTCTCTGGGCAATCCGACGAAGTCTTTCGGCTTTCGCT
This sequence comes from Psammomys obesus, assembly GCF_907164565.1. NCBI lineage: Eukaryota > Metazoa > Chordata > Mammalia > Rodentia > Muridae > Psammomys > Psammomys obesus. The sequence continues at coordinate 23,241,116 of NW_026596069.1, forward strand.
GACTTCTTGTTGCTGCTTCGTGTTGGCTTGTGGACTGGACTGCTGGTATCCAGACAACTGAGTCTGGTAATCCGCTAAAGACCCAACGACCCACATCAGCAGGAAGTAGCTAAAGAGGACTACAGCCCGTTTCCCTACTCGTCTTCTCCCTAACGTTGAGGGGTTTGTGGAGTGGGGAGGTTGGGAAGGGAGGTAAAGGTGCTTAAAGTAGGTTTTGTGAAAAAATCCAAGCCTACACACAAGTTGTAGTCTGACTTGCACACATACACTGTGGCAACCACACACATAAATACATGTAATTAAAACTTATTTTAAAGCTTGACAGTAAGTGAAAGAAGGGAGCACTTGGTTGCTGAAATAATCCAGGAAGCCGTGGTTACTAAGACAGTGTCTTTAGTACCAAGATCTGAGGCAAAGCTGTTGGAGGTGGGGGCGGGGACATGGGGACAGACACGCCTGACTGCAGCATGCTGTCCTCAGTGCCTCCTGATCCAGTGCTCTTTCCCCTAGCCCAGAGATTGGGGAATCTTTTTATCAACTTGTCCCCTGGGGCTCTCCTTGGCAGAGCACACAGTGTCTGCTGAACTGGAGACACAGTGGAAAATAGAATACGGCAGTCCAGCAAGTTATGTTTTGTCTAGAAAAAAAATGCAAATGTCTGCATTGTGCTCAGTAAAATCAGTGCTCCCAGATGCCCGTGTCTCTTCTGGGGTCACACACCCTCCGGGTTGGGAGGAAGCTGTGCTCTGGCACTGCCAGTCTATGGATATCTCCTCTTCACACTACAGGAACAAAGATGCAAGGCTCACGTTGTGGACTTAGTAAGAACTTTTGCACAAACCATCTTGTGTTCTAGAGACCAGAATTTCTCCTCTTCTGGGTGAAAGTATTTACAGAGTTGGATTTCTTCCTCCACATTCTGAAGGATGCTCTTCGTTCATTGCGTCACAGGGCCACAGGTAGCTAACTGTGAGGAAGGATGCCAGTCACCAGTGTGGAGTCTAGTATTTTTAACTCCACGGCAGGGTGCTCTGTAAGCTAGCCTCTCCTATTTGTAGACAACGCGTTCCCAAGCTCCCCATGCATGCCGAAAACTTCAGGTAGTCCCAAATCCTACGTACAGTATCCCCCCTCCACTCCATTACATACATCAGCACACTCAGTCTCTTTTCCATCTTAATCAAGCGCTTACCACTTCTTGGCCATATAACTTGTATAGTTTGAGGTGCAACAGAAAACCAACACGGACATAGTTTTTGTTTTGTTTTTTTTTTTCCTTCACAATTTCTTGGTGTGGTGCTTTGAATAGGCATAGCTCAAATATTTGAATGCTTGGTCCCCAGTTGGTGGAACTGTTTGCGAAAGACTTGGAGGCATGCCCTTTTTGGGTCAGGTGTGTCACGGACAGGTGGACTTCGAGGTTTCAAAGGCCCGTGACATTCTTGGCTTGCTCCCTCTCTGCCTCATGCTTGTGGGTCAGATGATGGTGCTCAGCTACATGCCTGCCTGCCTGTTGCCACAATAATCATGGACTTTATCAGTCCCCAATTAAATGCTTTTGTTTTAAAGTTGCCTTGGTTATGGTGTTTTGTCACAGCAATAGAAAAATAACTAAGGCAAAAGTTGGTAATGGAGTGAGCTATCGTGTGACCATGCTGGGTATTTTTGTTGTTGTTGTTGTTGTTTTGGAGTGGTGGGGAAGGCCAATATGGAAGATTTTGGGACTTTGGACTAGGGAGGCAGTGAATGCTGTAAGCAGGGTTTAATGGGACATCCTAATAGGTGCTTGGACGACAGTAATGCTAAAGACAGTTTGGACTATGGAGGCCCAGCTCAGAGGTTTCAGAAGGGGACAATAACAGCAGCTGGGCTAGATAACACCCTTGTGAGAATTTGGCAAAGAATGTGCCTGCTTTTGGCCTTTATTCTAAGAATTCCCCGAGCCTAAGTTGAAAGGTTTTTGGACTAAGATTTAGGCAGAGGAGATTTTAAGACAAGCTAATAGTTACCCTGTAGCACAGGTATTAGTAATCACCCTTATGAAGAGCTACAATAAAAAAGAACAAATGAGGCAAAAAAGAAACATAAAATGTTTGGAAGGAAGAGCACCAGGAAATTTAATGTTGGAGCCAAGCCTTGCGCTGAGAGAGATCAGAGGCCTGATGTTAAATGGGATAAAGAGAGTGGTGCCCTCAGGACAAGACCCCACTCGGCTAAGCTCCCCACTTACAAAAAGAAAATACCTAAGGAATTAAAGGAAGCTTTATCAACAAATCAAAGCTTATGCAAACGTATTTCCAGGGGGGGCCCAGGTTCCCACCCAAGCAGGTAGGATGACTCAGCAAGTTTGGCAAGTGGTTCTGGCTTTAGAACCCTGAAGGATGCAGGGGTAAAGAGGTTGTGGAACCTTCCTTTGAGGTTAAGGAAAGGTGCTGAGGTGAGGTGCGAGGGTGGAGTCCTAGAGGAGCTGTTGTGTGAAGCTGTGAAAGTGAAACCTGTTGGGATCCGTAAGCAGGCATCTCTATGGCCAGCCCCAAGGGACGTGTCGAACCGGATATCAGGCATCTGTGAAGCCACCTACGGACCACCTGGAACCACCTTCGCATGCTCTGGGTCACCTTCTAAGAGAACTCGAAGCTCCTCCTCTCTTTCTCTCCTACCCTGCCCAGAGACCGTCTCTGTGACCCCTTTCCCCTTCCCTTTCACACAATAAACCTCCCACGTGGAAGCAGCCCAATAGCGTGATTTGCGAACCCACCGTGTAACTATGTTGCACAATCCTAACAAAACCTGGATTACACGGGAGAGTCCAAGATGCTGGAGATGCCAGAGCCATGGGATATCTGCCAGGCAGAGCTGTATACAGGGTGATGGTGAGAAGATCACACCTGACACCCCCAAAGGTCGCCAGGAACTAGGCCATAGGTCACCAATTCCAGAAATAAGGTCCTGGATTTCTCTACCCAAGGAACAGCCTGAGGATAACCACAAGAATGGGAAGGTATCTTATCTCGGTGGGGCATCTGTGCTGGGCAGCCCACCGACCTAGTAGTAGAACTTTTCAAGGCGCAGAAAAAAACTAACATTCCTGAAGTAGTTATATCAGTTAGCCAATCACTTTGTAACAAGTTTGCCCCTTGCTGAACGTCATCCAGTCATGTAACTGCTAATAAAAACCCTGCCATGCAGCTGTTTGCACTGTGTTGGTGACTGTGGAGAGACCAAGCTAAAGCCCGAATAAAGCTCTTTGCTCTTGCATGTGGGGTCCGGCTCCTGGTGGTCTTTGGGGACCCTAAGACCTGGACATGACAATGGACTGTATAGTTTCTGCCATTGTAGCAGAAGCAGCTATAGACTGGCAAACAAATGTTCCAGTTAATTCATACCTACAAAACATTAGGATGGCTAAGACTAGAGAGAGAGAGCGTGCGAGCATGTGCAGGCCAGCGACCTTTACCATGCATGTAAAGAGATTGAAAGTCTAGGCTGTTACCAGCAGGGATGTAAAATGGCCTAGTTAAACATTGGATTAACTATAATTTAGCAATTCTACTCCTAGGTAGAATTGAAGTTTCCAGCCTAAAGTATTCCTTGATGGTATTCTGAGTGTCTTCGATGTCTGCTGCAATGTTTCCTCATTTGACTATGGGGGGGCCTAGCCACCACGGATACATCTACAACACAGCTCCTGCTCCCCCAATCAGGAAGCATCATGCAGGAGGAGGTGTTCAGTGTAATTGCCAGAGGGCCAGGAAATTTGCTGTGAGATTCTGTCTCCTGGTGAGAGACCAAAAGATTAAAAATCAGCAGCTATTATTAATATTTAAGGCCTGAACTAGGTGGGTGGAGAAGTCCAGCAATGCCCTGAGGGGAAGAACCGCCTTTCTGCATTCTTTCCCCACTCACTAGAGATACAGTTGCTAGGAAACTGGCCCATTCCCCCTAGGGAGGGACACCAGATCATTAATGGCTTGGGGACCTTCCTATAGCCAATCAATTAAAAATGCAGCATTTTGACCAATAGATGCTTGCCAGGCAGGAATTGCCCTGCCTTAGGCACACTGGGAGGGACCAGAATCTTTAAATCACCCAACTAACCTGAGCACGAAGCCCTCAGCTCTCACCACTTTGGCGGTGGGGGGTGTGAGCCCAAGCTGCAGCTTGTAATAATTTATAATAAAAAGAACCTAATGTATTTACAGCAGAATCTATTTATTCCTGGTCTTTTGGAGTTCTCGAACTGGGCAGAACATTGGAATGTCACAGACCAGCACTGAGGGAAAGAAAGGCAGGAAACCAATGCAGGATCCTGGAGTCAGGAACTGAAGCAGAGACGGTGGAAGAGTGCTGCTTCATGGCTTGATGGAGTGCTCCTGGCTTGACCAGCCTGCTATCTTATACAAGCTAGGACCTCCTGCCCAGGGCCGCTGCTCACAGCGGGCTGGGCCCTTTCACACTAGTCATTAACTAAGAAAACGTCCTACAGACGTGCCTACAGATGGAGGCATTTTCTCAGTTGAGGTTCCCCTTCCTAGATAAGTCTAGGTGTTCATCAAGCCAAAAAATTAACCAGAACAACATATAACACATACACACTCACACACATACACAGATACACACAGACACACACACATACTCACAGACACACACACACACATATATTTTTTAACCATCCCAAGAGACAAAGTACTGAAGAATATCCAAACCATTATTCTTTTTTTAAATTTTTATTTTATTTTATTTTTAATTACACTTTATTTACTTTGTATCCCCCCTTTAGTTCCCTCTCCCTTCCCTTCCCAATCCCTCCCTTCCTGCCCTTTCTCTACGCATGCCCCTCTCCATGTGCACTGGTAGGGGAGGGCCAACCCATTATTCTATGAGTAAAAAGGCAGACAGGAAAGGCTACATATTATATGGTTTCATTTTCATAAGACATAGGAAATAGATAACCCCGCAGAGACAGGTGGGAAAGGTCATGGGGCAGCAGATTTGCTTACTGGTAAAAGATTTTGTTTTGGAAATGTTTCAGACCTGAATAGTGGTGGCGATTGGATACACCATGAATGTACTAAGTGCCACTGAATTGTCCCATTGATGGTAAGTTTATAGAGCTAGGTGTGAAGATGGCCCATGCTCATTGTCTCGGAACGTGGGATCCTGGGGTTGGAGGGTCCTCATGTGAGACCGGCTGGGTTACACAGTGATCCGAATCAGCCAGTACTACATAGAGTTCTGTCCTAGAAGAAAACACAGCCCAACAAAACACTACAGGGAGCACTGTATGGGCCACAGACTACGGTGTAACCTGTCAGTTCTCTCTAGAGAATAGAATGGCCTGAGGGATGGTAAGTTTTTATTGCTGTAACTGTTCACGGTTAGTACCATTAATCTCATTAAGAAAAATAACTAAAGCAAATATAAAGAGTCCTCCAAACTTCAGAGAGTTTTGAGCAAATTTCGTACAGTTAATTCGTGGCTTTTGTGAGGCACACCCCCGTGCTGTGCTGAGGGACTTCTACTCTATTCGCAATCCATCTGGCGGCTCCCGTCCCACTCTGGCTAACTAAAACAAACGTCTGCAACTTTTTGTCAACTTCCCATTTCTAAGGAAGACGAACCTTAAAGTGTCTCATGAAAGATGTTCCAGAAGCTTTGGAGACATCCACGAATTTAAAGAAAACAAGACAAAGGGATTGGTTTATTGCACGAGGCGCTGGAAAACACTGCCTGCTTCTTTCTAATAAACACAGATGACCCTTTTTAAAAAACAGTTTCAGACACCTAACCTGTGGTGCAGTGACCCCGGAACCGTGGCTAAGTGGAGGACACAGACATCGTGAGAAGGCTTGATGCTTATTGGAGAAGGGGAAATCTCATGAGAAATCACGTAGCTCAGCCTGGTAGACTCAGACTCACTCTTGGCTTCAACTGTAATAGTTGTGAAGCTTTAAATGAAAGACTGTTTCCAAAGAAGAAGGAAGAAAATAACTGATGTCTGTGACATGACATTTAGGTCCCGGGCCAGCGCTCTCTGGACGTCGCAGAGTGCAGCAGGGCCAAAACACCGGACGCCAGTGGAAATGGCTATGTTTTAAGGTGCAGACCTTAAAAGAATCACTGTCAACAAGGCTGCCTTGTGTGAGAAGACTCATCTGACCCAGGGCCCTTGATTCCTGACGTAGACACCCAGAATTCTACGTGTGGTAACCCCCTTTACAGAAGCTGGTTCTCTAAGAACACTAAAAAATGGGAATGACAGGTTAGCACCTCAGTGCAGATGTTCCAGAGCCTGAAGTGCTCCAGATCCTAACCTTGAGCATCAGCACCAGACGTGGATGGAAATTCTGCCTAATGACGAGGCGCAGCCAATGCTGTACAGTTTATCCAGTGTCTCTGGGGAGGAAAAGGCCCTCCAGTCCCGTCAGTGTTGATACACACATTTTGCTTCATATACAGATGGAACAGTCAGGGTTCTCTAAATGAACACATACTGAGAAGTATCAACTTGACACTCCTAGGGCCATCAGAGAGGAAGGAGCCCTGGCTGAGGAAATGCCTCCATGAGATCCAGCGATAAGGCATTTACTGTTCGTGATCAAGATGGGAGGGTCCAGCCCATTGTGGGCGGTGCCCATCCTGACCTGGTGGGTCTGGGTTCTATAGGAAAGGAGGCTGAGCAGGCCACGCCAAGCAAGTTAATGTGCAGCACCCTCCATGGCCTCTGCACCAGCTCCTGCCTCCAGGTTCCTACCCCGTGTGAGCTCCTGTCCTGACTTTCTTTGGTGATAAACAGTGATATGGAAGTATAAGCCAAACAAACCCTTTCCTCCCCAACTTGCTTTTGGTCATGGTGTTGTTGCAGCAATAGAAAGCCTAACTAGGACAAAATAGAACTGATAGAATGAATGAATGAATGAATGAATGAATGAATGAATGAATGAATGAAAGGCCAAGAACTGGACAGTCGTTCAGTCCAGGACACTGGACGTCTGAGCAGTCCCAGCTGGTTCTGGAGTTCCCAGGAATTCATAGAAAGCTGTTGGTCTTTCATCTGTGTTGGAAAATTGAAGAAGCAGGTTTTAACATCAGTGACGGGATGCCTCAGCAGCAGAATAGAGGAACCTGCCAACAGGCAGGCAGGCAAAGAGCAAGCATTTTTTCTTCCATGTCATTTTATGCGGGCTGCCAGCAGAAGGTGTGACCCAGATTTAGCATGGATCTTCCCAACTCAAATGATCTGATCTAATCATCATCATCATCATCATCATCATCATCATCATCATCATCATCATCTCTCATAGGCATGCCCAGCTGTTTGGGTTTTAATTGACTCCCAGTGTTTTCAGGTTGACAAAAGATTAGCCATCACTACAGAATTATTAAAAATACTGGATATAATTACATCTAGTCTACTAAATGTCTACATTTAGTCTCTAAACACGTAAGTGAGTTTTCCGTTTAGACTGGAGTTTCCCCTCTGACATATTTCCTCAGGTATATGCTGCCAGTTGTGCCCCAGACAAAGCTGGCCTAGGAGGTGCACACGTGGAGGTTGGGGTTGTAGATGAGGAGCGCAGACACCAGGACACCTTAAGGTAGTGCTGCTGTGGAAGATTCTCTTGGCTCTTGGGCTGGAAAGAGTTTGCTGCCGGCATGAGATGCTGGTGAGTCTCACTTTTTCTTCTTTTTGCCCTGTCACATTTTCTCCATTGAGCTCTGTTACTTTAATAATCAGCAAAAGAACATTTAAAGAATGTAAAATATAAAAAGCAATTTTACGCCTACAATTTCTTTTCAAGGCTGCATCCAGATTCCTGCTCACTCCCTCATTCCCGCATTTCTGAAACTGCTTCTGGAAATGGTTGCAGTAGGACCATCCTGAGAATTGCTCTGTCTGTGGCTTCTAGATTTGCCCATGGTCTCTGCAAAGCCGTGGAGAGCTTGAAGGATTAGATGTTCCAGTCACATTGGGGCTGGATAGCTTGACATGCTCTGCTTGATTGAAAGAGGCCCCTGGAATCATTCCTAGAACTGTTTCATCCCTGTGTGGAGATGGTCCTAGAGTGGTTCTCCTTCTGTCCCATTCCGCACACCGGAGACTGAAACACCACACATATCATACAGACTACTGAAAACTTAATTGATGGTGGAGGGAGAGGAGTGGCGTGGTGGACGGGTGAATGACTATGGACCTCAGAATATCACATACATGTAACTCCACACATGTGTGATATTCTGAGGCCCACAGTCATTCATCTGTCCACCACGTTCCATGAAACCGGGATGGAAAAGAAATGGGCACCTGAAGTGCAGTTAACACGTGTGGATAGCTTTATTTTATGCTAAGCAAACGTGTGGGTTCAAAAATCTATTTTAAGTGCTCCGTTTCCGGTCCACGCTTCACCGAAGTCCATCTTGACGCTGCATCCTGAGGCCCCTGTTCACCGCAAATTTTGGAGGCTCTCTCAGTGCCTGTGAGATCACAACCCACGCTGTTTTACAAGTTGTCTCTCTGATCCTCAAACCCGACTTCTGCATTGCTATCTGCTGATGTCTGGAAGGGAAGAAGGGACACTCTGCCGTTACAGGACATTGCTGAACCTGACGGCTCAGCGCTATCACAAGTGTCTGGTTACCAAGCCAGGCCGCCTTGCGCTTCCCTTTTTGCTTAGTGCAGTGGCAGCACGCCAGCCCCTTCCTGCCCTGCTGTTGAAGACCACGGGAGGCCGTGGGCTGGGTGTTACATAAGCCGCAGAGTGATCAGCAGCTAGGAGACATCAACTTGGGCTGAAATGAAACTAACGGAAAGCTGCACCAGGATGATTACGATAATCCTCTTGTTTAGAATAGCGACACTAGCTCAAGTTTCAAATCGTTGGTGTAGACGGCTTCCCGAGGGTGGGATTCATGTCCTTCCTGGGACCACGGGAATCCCTGACAATATGTTCTCTACTGTCTACCTGCTTGTCCTCTCACAAGCTGTCTAAGGCATACCACCTCTAGCGTCCTCAAAAGGAAGACATCTACAGTGGAAGTTGTTGGGAGTTTCCATCTCATGGTCTAGTCACGTATTAGTTTTGCATATTTGGAGTCTTGCGCCTTGTACGTGAATCACGACTTCGAGAAGCTGCCTGGGTCAGCTCAGGGCTGGAGCGGATGAACTCTGTGGTAGTCAAGACGGCTTAGAGGAGTCAGGCCATCTGTTTTAGTCTGGCGCTGTGTTCCAAACTCTTAGTTCTGTGAGGTGAGACCCTCGGTTATTACCATACCCCAGAGGAAACCAGGCTTGGAGGGGATGACTCCCAGGAACCCAGATTCCCAAAAGGTAGCGTAGTTGCGCGGCTTGTTGACCTCTGCTGTGTGTCAGGTGTCCTGGAAATGCTAGGCTTTAATTTATCTACTGGCATATCGAACATAATATCGCAGCCCAGTTATAAACACCAGAAAATAGTAAGTCCGGGTGGCTCCTCCCCCAGGGAGTCTAGGAGCCAACACCACACCAACAGGAGGCAGCTTTAACTATGTGATTAAATAAGTCCCTTCAACAAACTGGCGCACACTCTGGAGACACTCCAGAAACACCAGCAACTTCACGAGCTGGAGAGGGACTCTCGTCTGCTGATTGTGTTTGGGCCATGTTTGTAAGGTGTCTCCACGTGCTAGCTGTTGCAGCTGGCCACCTCGGCCATTTGGTGTTCTCATTAGCTTACATTACGGCAATGAGTGGAGGTGATCATTTCTCCATGTGCCGTATCAGCTACCAGAAGCACAGTACCTGCCCCTCGAGGGCTGGACTTCAGGGAGAGTCACGTGCTGGGTCCGCCCCGTGAGATTTGCTTTTACAGGTACACAGAACATGAAGTTATAATCACGGTCTGAAGGCACGCTTCTCCCGTGATGTTGCAATGCCTTATCCTGTCCGGTCTGTTGAGATAAGCAATCAACCCCTGCAAAACAGAGAGCTGAGTCTGATGAAATAAGTTATAAGACTGGTTGTGCTTCAGCATGCGCACCCAGTGAAGGAAAGGCCTAGAGCCAAAGCTCTGGCAAGTGTGGAGAAGCAAGAGTCTAGGGAGCCAGGCCCCGCAGGGAAGCGTGTGTCAGCAGCTGACTCGGTGGGATGTGGAGAAGGAACAAAAGGACGCTGTGCTGTGTGGAGAATCTCTTGTGCACCGTAGGGAAGCATCACCTGTCAATAAAAAGTGAATGGCCTATTAGAGGAGGCGGGAAATAGGAGGCAGGAGTTCCAGGAGAGAGCGCTGACCTCTGGGATAGGGGCAGAGGTGGGAGGTTAGTCCCCGACTCTGAGGACCGAGGATCCCTGAAGCTGAGAAGAGGTAGCCAGCCATGTGACACACACAGAATGGAATAAATGCGTAAAGGAAGTTATGAACTAGTCAGGGAACGAGACAAAGCTTATGGCCTAGGCGTTTATTTGTAAATATTGAAGTCTCAGGGCAGTTGTTTTGGGAACGGGGGTGGAGGAGGGAAACCCCGGGTTGCAGCTAGCACTGGAGGGTGGAGTCTATTAAAGAGGCTCAGTGAGGTGCCTCTCCTGGATCAAGAGGAGTGCCACGGTGTGCTTGGAAGAAGGTTAGAGCACAGCTTCACCTTCTTCCATCCACAGTCTACAGGGGGAGATCAGAGCTGGCGTCTGGTACCTCGTGTGGCTGCGAAGAGTTCATCCTTCTTTCCTGAGCCACATGGCAGCCTGGCATCTCGTTGTCGTTAGTCACTGGAAAGATGCATGGGTCATGACTCCGCCAAGTTGTTTGGTGAGACATGGCAAAGCACTGATCGTTCGCTTTTGAAGGAACCTTTGAGGCTGGGAGAACATAGCCCTTATTATCAGGGAAGTCCTCCCAGAGCCTCAGTGTAGTCTGTTGTCTTTGGAGAAAGATTGGAATGTGGGGAAATGTCACCAAAGATGCCCTACTTTTCCTTTCTATTTGTGGGTCTGTCCTAGAGAGTTACCTCAAATGAACAGCCGAGTGTGTTGGAAGCAGCAGAAATCAGCCAGAACCAGCTACTCCTGCCCGTTGTTAGGCTTTCTGGGGCCATCTGTGACCACTTGTATGCTTCCTAGTCCAAATAGACTCTCTCTGCCATGGAAAGGGTATTGCCTGGGCTAGAGTCAGTTTGCTCTCCTGACTGCTTCTACCTTCATTCATGAAAAGGTGACACAATTCTCCGGATGTTTGCTTGTAAGTCCCAGCTATCATTAACAACGAGACCATCTCCAGAAATGATGACGATGATGCCTAAAGGTGAGATGGGTAGAGCTCTGGCAAAGTTCCCTGGGACCCTGATCACTCCCTTCCTCATTCGTTATCTTCACCCACAGGTAAAGTACTGCACTGATGAGGTACTGGTACCGTGGTTTCTAAGTTGTCTCTCAGCTCAGCTCACCCATATTCACACTGCCATAGTACTAAGACCAGGCATCTTCCCCCCAACCCAGACAGTAGCCCTGGCTGTTCGCTTTGTAGACCAGGCTGGCCTCAAGCTCACAGAGACCCACCTGCCTCTGCCTCCCCGAGTGCTGGGATTACAGGCGTGCGCCATACCACCACACCCATGAGACCACGCATCTCAGTACAGGCATCTACTCTCAGGTTCAAAGTTTTACTTCCCAGCAGCGTGTGAACAATGCAATATAGACTGTCACATAACTTTTAGTTCAGCTTATTGTCAGAATTGTCCTGTATCATCATTATTATTAGCTTAATGCCAGTCTTTTAGTGTGCACAATGTATAAGCCAAACTTTATCATCCATGTTTGCGTATAAGAGAAAGTCTTCGTGCGTGTCCTCTGTGGCTGATACCTCTCCTGTTTCAGTCCCACTGGGGAACGGAGATGGGTGAGGGCGAGGGATGTTCTAATATAGCACCTGTGAATAAGGGGAATCACTATATTTCCTCCTCCACCAGCTGGATTCCTATTGGGTTTTCCCTCAGAGGATGCTAGTGGGAGACTCGGGGAGGACTAGCTCCCTAGCGTATGGGTATCACCGCTGCCATTCTTACCACAGTAGTGATTCTTTACCTTGGTAGCAGTATCAGATTCCAGGAGTCAGAAGTTCCTTTTCTCAGCTTTTACATGCCGGCTAACCTCAGGCACACCAGCCTTCACCAGGCATCCCTCCAGCTTGAGAACCCAGCCTGCTCTGTTTCCCCAGCCCCTGGATCATAGCTGACCCCCACTACTACCCTTTCTGCTCTACTCCGTTCTCCCATCACCAGTTAGTGTCCCAGAACCTCTCCTGCCACATGTGAGAACCAGGGTTTGTATAGCAGATACCCTTCAGAGCAGATAGTCATGTTATGATTCACAACACAGCAAATTTACAGTTACGAAAAGCAGTGAGATAATTTTATGAATTGGGGGTCACCACAACACCAGGAACTGTAGTAAAGGGTTACTGCTCTACCAGAAATGATTTCTTTGAAGGACCAGTGACTGGGGATAAGGAGTGATCACCATAGCCTCTCCCTCCCCATTGTTGATAGCTGGAGAGTGGGACAAGGGAACATTAGGGTCTCCGCTTCTTCAAGAGTCTGTGGTTTAGTCAGCTTCATCTTCAAATGAGGTGAGGCTATCATTGTATTTAATGAGTGCATCATGTTGCAACCATCGAGACTGGTCACCAGATCTCTCTCTCTTTCTCATGGTTACATAGAAATGGTAGCTTAAGAGATAAAAACCAGTCAATGGAAAAGAAAGTTAAAATTTTTCTCAGGCAACTATAAATTAAATACTGAAGACATCTATGAACTATCCAGAAAATATGTTTTGTTGGTTTTTCTTCTTTTGTTTGTTTGTTAACAGGCAGATATGAAAGAATTAGAAGAGAAGAAACATTATTTCTGAATGCTTGTGTGACAATGGAGATGTTTTCGTAGCAATACTTTGTGTGTGGTGAAAACAGTTATCATAATTGCCGTTTATTGTCATCAGTAAGGGGAAGAGACTTATTAATTCATTTCTTAATCAATTAATCTTTCAAGACACTACTTTTTTCTTTTTCAACACAATACTTTAACAAAGGCAACTTGGTTTTGAAAACAACATTCATCAGGTAGAATTAATATTTCTCATTAAAACATTGTTTTTTACATTTGTTTTTAATGATTACATGAAAGTTATATTTATGCCTACTTTATAGTCATTAAGAACATAATAAAACAATAAATCTACACTATTTGTTCATGAGAATCATCTTTCCTTTAGAAAAGCTTTTTATAATATTTTGCTTTAAAGGCATTCATAAATTATTTAATATTTGATAACCATATATTATTGAGGCTTTAAAATGTGATCATCTCATAATCAGTCTCTCTTCTGTTTTTAATGCTTCATTTTATAGGGCTTACTAACTTTTCTACCAATTCCTCTATATTATGCTTTGTTGTTGTTGCTTTGAAACAGGGATTCTCTGTGTAGCCCTGGCTGTCCTAGACTTAATTTGTAGACCAGGTTGACCTCGAACTCGCAGAGAATCCACTAGCCTCTGCCTCCCTGAGTGCTGGGATTACAGACTGCACCTGGATATACTATGCTTTGCTTATTTATGAAAGCCTACTTCCTGGGCAGCCACTTGAAAGCTCTTTCAAGGACCCGTCTCAAGATGCTCTCTCGAGAGCGAGGCCTTGGGCTCCATCCCTAGAACTTCCCAGACAAGCTCTATCCCATAGTGTTTTCTCCTCTCTTCTGATTGCCGAACTCACAAGAATGTTTGGTTTTCAGTGTGGAAAGCAGAAGGAAATGCCCTGAAGCTGAGTTCGCTGTAGATTTCTTCTTAATCCTCTGGTAGATATGAATCCTTGTAAACGTCTGTGCCAAAAGAAGAGAGGGAGGGTTGGAGAAAACCATGGGAAAATGCCAACAGAAAAGCTGCGCTAATTGGTGGAAAATGGGAACATGAGCAGTGGAGGGAGAGCCGGGAGTGCAATGGGCGTGGAAAGGGACAGAGAGTATCTCATAAATGGTAATGCCAGAGAGAGAGCTACAGAGGAACACAACAAAGAAACCGGAGCCTGTGAGCAATGCTGTTCAGAGTGCTGTGTTTGTGATAACTCAGTCTATGGATGCATGAAGAAAATGAAGCAGGAATTGCTGAGAACAGCATTGTGGGCCCATGTGACAAGAATCTCCCAATTTCTGTGTTTGTGGGATTGCCATGGGGAGCTTTCCCAAGACCCTTTAATTCCCATAAAGAAATAAGGCTTTGTGGTTTGCCAAACTGAACATGTGCCGGCCTCTGAAAGCCAATTATTAAATTCTTAGGAATTTTGTAAGCAAACTGTTAGATACGGTTATTTTTAAAATTAAATTATATAAATGTATAGTGACACAAATAGTAAAAACAATACTCAGAACTCACCACTTTGTGAAAGGCAAAAGGCTTATGTAATCTAAAGAGAAACCGGAGTCTAAAAGGCCAGCATTTTGTAAGTGTGTTAATTACATCTTTATCTGTGTCACAGTGTTCTGACAGTTGCTCATACCTCTAGAAAGGAACTGCACGCAGGGCTGTTGTGCAGTGTGCTGGTTTGAATGGAAATGGCCCCCATAGGCTCACGTATTTGAATGCGTGGTTATAAGGAGTGGAGCTACTTGACAAAGATTAGGAGGTGTGGCCTTGTCGGAGTAGGTGTGACTTTATTGTAGAAAGTGTGTAACCGGGGGTTGGGCTCTAAGGTTTCAAGGGCCTAAGCCACGCCTGGTGTCTTTCTCTTCCTGCTGCCTGTGGATCCACATGTGGAACTCTCTGCTCCTTCTCCAGCACCATGTCTGCCTGTGTGCTGCCATGCCTCCCCCATGACAATAATGGACTAAACCTCTGAACTGCAAGCAAGCACCAATTAAATGTTTTTCTTTGTGAGAGCTGCCAAGGGCAAGGTGTCTCTCGACAGCAATGAAGCACTGATTAAGACATAGGGTTCACCTGGGGCACAGTTAGGCAACATGAGCTGCGCCGTGTTCTCCGAGCCTCATCACCCACGTTCCCCGGGGTGATGAGGCCTGCAGGGTCCCGGGTGAACCCAAGCCTGCCCAGCCCCAGGAGCTTCCAGGTTAGACACCCCCACCCCAGCCTGCTAGTGCCCTCCCTGAAAGGTTCCCTGGGGCACAGCCAGCAGAGGTGAACCATGTTTTATCTCCTGAGCTGCACAATCAGGCCCACAGCTCTGCCTCCCTTCCAGAGGGACCCCAGGAACATTCAGGTCTACCCGGGGCACAGCCAGCAGAGCTATTCCCTGAGCCCCATTGTCAGGCAGGCCTAAGGCTCTGCCTGCCTCCCAAGGACTCCTGCTGGCATCAGTGACAACCAGCAGGGACAACCAGACCGCTAAAGGCCAATGCAAGAACAATCAAAAGAGCCAGGGCAATATGGCACCACCAGAACCCAGATACCATACTTCTACAGTAAGCCCTGAGTATCCTAATAGTCAAAGCACGAGAAGATGACCTGAAATCCAACCCTATAAAGACAATACAACCTTTAACGAGGAAATGAATAAGTCTCTCGAAGAAACACAGGAAAATACAATCAAACAGGTGGAAGAAATAAAATGGTTCAAGACCTGGAAATGGAAATGGAAGCAATAAAGAAAACACAAACTGAGGCAATCCTGGAGATGGGAACCCTATGGTAGAGAACAGGAACTACAAACACAAGCATCACCAACAGAATATAAGAGACGGAAGAGAGAAGCATAGAAGATACAATTAAATAAATCAATACATTGGTAAATAAAATGCTAATTCTAATTGTATCATAGAAGATACAATTAAATAAATCAATACATTGGTTAAATAAAATGCTAATTCTAAAAAGTTCCTGACACAAAACATCCCAGAGATCTGAGACAAACCTAAGAATAATAGGAATAGAAGAAAGAGAAGACTCTCAGCTCCAAAGCGCAGAAAATAGTTTCAACAATCATAGAAGAAAACTTCCCCAACCTTAAGAAAGAGATGCCTATAAAAATACAAGAAGCTTACCGAATAGATTGGATCAGAAAAGAAAATCCTCCCATCACATAGTAATAAAAACACTAAATGTACAGAACAAAGAATATTAAAAGCAGTAAGGGGAAAAGGCCAAGTAGCATATAAAGGCAGACCTATCAGAATTACACCCGACTTCTCAACAGAGAATTTAAAAGCCAGAAGGGCCTGAGGATGTCTTGCAGACTCTAAGAGACCACAGATGTCAGCCCAGACTACTATACCCAGCAGAACTATTAATCACCATTGATGGAGAAAACAAGATATTCTATGACAAAACCAAATTTAAAGAATATTTATTCACAAATCCAGCCTTACAGAAGGAAAACTCCAACTCAAGCAGGTTAACTACACCCAAGAAAACATGGGAAAGAAATAACCCCACACCAGCAAAACCAAAAGAAGGGAAACACACACACATACCACCGCCACCACCACCAATATCAACAGGAATTAACAAGCATTTGCCATTAATAATCTTCAACATTAATCCAATCAATTCCCCAATAAAAAGACACAGGCTAACAGAATGGATGTGAAAACAGGATTGACTGACTTTAGTAACTTAATTATTATTTTTAATCCAGCTACAGTCCAGCACATGACTATAACCACAACTAATTGGTCAAATCCCATCTCAACACACACACACACACAAACACACACACACACACACACACACACACACACAGAGCGAGATCTCACCAGGTGACTAAAAAACAGTCCTTAACACCTCTGAAGTTGTCACAGAGTAATGCTAACTATTCTGTAGCAATTTCAGGGGCTTTTTTGTTTGTGTGTTTGTTTTTTGTTTTGTTTTTGTTTTTTGAGACAGGGTTTCTCTGTGTTGCCCTGGCTGTCCTGGACTTGCTTTGTAGTCCAGGCTGGCCTTGAATTCACAGAGATCCTCCTGCCTCTACCTTCCTGAGTGCTGGGATTACAGGCGTGTGCCACCGCACCAGGCCAACGACTACAGTTTTTTAAAGGTTAGTTGCAATGTGGAATCTGAAAGCATAACAATAAAGTCTTTAAGGGATTCATAAAAAATGTATGTGTGTAAGTGCCTGCCTCTATGTATTTTCACCATGTGTGCCTCGTCCAGAAGGTCAGAAGAAGGTGACAGGATAGCTGTCAGATCTCCTAGAAGTGGAGTCCAGATGGTTGTGACCTGCCGTGTAGGTGCTGGGAACTGAACCTGGGTCTTCAAGAGCAGCAAGTGCTCTTAACTGCCGAGCCAACTCTCCAGCCCTGAACATAATTATTTAAGGTCTTGCCTCAATCATCTGGACAAACGAGGCCATTATTAACATAACAACAAAACTGTAACTGTTCAAATGTCATTGTTTCCTGCTAATGTCCTTCTCCAGGCAGTGGATCCAGGATCCCGTGTGCTGTGGAACTGCTGTCTCTCATCAGCTTCCTGTAGCCTATGAAAAGTTTGGTAAGTATGTTCCTAAGGGAAAAACAGCCTTTCCCATTGTGGCAGTGGTTAGCAATGGGGAAGGCAATGGCCACTGTTTTGGTTGACGCACAACTCCCAGGCACTGCTTTTGTGCTGTGCGTGGAAGCGCTGGCGTAGTAGAAAGGCCTTGCCGAGTCAAGCTGTCCTACATCGCCCACGAGGACTACCCGGAAGGGTGCAAGGCTCCCGTGGAGCCGGAGCCGTTCAGGTCGTTCTACTCAGATTGTGTTTACAGCTTCAGTCCCGTTAGACTTCGTGCGGCACCACTGGCATCCAGGAGCTGTTCAAGGCTCCCTGTGACGAGCACAGCTTCAGCCTGCAGGAGCCAGCAGAGCCACGTCCGGAGTGGCCGTGCCCCTCCCTGGGAAGCTTCCCCCCCACCAGTGCGGGATGCCCGGCCTTGCCGCTGTCCACTGTCCAAGGCCACACGGTGGAGAGCCCTGCTGTGCAGAGCAGCGCCGGGCGCAGCCGGTTTCCTCCTCTCCAACACTGCACCCTCAAGGAAAGCCCGTCTGCTCGCCACGTGAACTGTTACCCAAGAAGTGCGTCACCACCGAGGCACAGGGACTGTTGAACGTGAGCGGATTCATTAGGTAGATGGCTTAGCACACAGCCTGGGCTGCTCGGGTTCAGTTCCCAGGACCCACGTGGTAGGAGAGAACCAAATCTTCCCAAATCGTCCTGAGCTACACGTATACACACCCTCAACCCACACCTATATACATCTCCCTACACAACACACTCCACACACCACACACTCCACACACACACACACACACACACACACACACACACACACAAATGCACACCACACACACACCATACACACACATATAACACACACTGCATACAGACACACCATACACACAGACACACAGATATAACATACAATACACATACATACTACACACACCCCACACACTACACACAAAAACACGGACTACACAACATACACACAGACATGTACACACTCCACACAGACACACACACTGATACACACCACACACTCCACACACAACACGGGTAGATGGGCTTAGTACACATTGTACCCCCACACACAAACATCCATTTGTATGTAAAAAGTATTTGTGTTATGCAGGAGTAAGCATGTTTCAAGAGGGCACTCTTAAGGTTGAATGAATCAAAAAGAAAACCATCTGTAACGGGGACATTTCGGGTAAGGTTAGAGGCAAACTGGAGCCCCTGAAATTATGTCACCTCTTTATGCCTACTCAGCCGAGGCCACGTCTGAGGAATTGAGTGATTAAACGTTTGGAGGAAGGAGACGAAAGTGGATGTGTCGGTAACTTATCTCCTTGTGAGAGGAAAGTTGTGGGTTTTTGCATTTTTAATTTCTCATGAATGAAAAAATAGACACTGTCAGAGGCCGTCTGGAACCATGGCATCAGCCTCCGCGTACACCGCCGACGCCACAGGTGATAATTTCCACACGCCCGCGTTGTACCTCCCCGAAGCGTTTGGGCATTTCCCAGCAGGGTGTGTCTGGACAGGTGAGGGCCAGGCCCCCACCTCTCCGCCAGCTGTCCCTGACTGCGAAGGTTTCCCCGTGGGCGGGTGAGCACGGAGGGGCCCGCAGCCCGATCGCTAGATAATTCAGCACCGGTGCCATGTAAGCCGCGTCCCCTTCGCCCTATCTGGAACAAAGGGGCGCGCAGAACGGTACATTCCGGGGAACAGGCAGTGCTGCCCGGGGGACAGCTTGTATCTGAAATGCACACCTGTCCGCTGGCAGAGCTCTCAGTGCGCCCGGGCATGGGCAGAAGGGCAAACGGGCTTCTCTTTCAGGCTCTGAATTATGAAACGGCTGTGCACATTCTGGAACCTTGCCGCTGTAGGTGTTTTTCTAATTGCTTTTGTTTGTTTTGTTTATAGTGAGGTTGATTTCAGCTCGTGGTTCTGGAACTGAAAGGTCTAGGGAGCATCTCTGAAGGCAGCTCTGTCCTTGGCAGGGTCTGGAGTGGCACAGGGAATCATGTATCAAGAAACATGGAACATGCCTGGTGCTTGTTTGTAGGTTTTTGTTTTTTTTAAAAGTGTCAATGTGGCCTTTCAGTTTTCAAACAGACCCAAGAAGATTTCGACACCTGACTCTAGTCCCTGCAGACTTCGTTGTGAATCAGTTAATGTGGAATAAAATCTACTCTTCAAAAATGGCAGACTTAACCTTCCTCTGGCTTAGGAATGCAAACCCTCTCCACCCTTCCCCTGCTAGAAAGGGGCTTGATGTATCAGAGTTGCTTTGTGTAGGGTGAAGCTTCACTTACGCTCGTGTGTGTGTGTGTGTGTGTGTGTGTGTGTGTGTGTGTCTGTGTCCTGAGGATATGTGACCAGCCTGATGGGCTAGGCTCCCCTGCCCAGGAGAGCAGTGTCTCTACAGCCCCCACCACAACCTGTGACCCCCCTCCTGGGGCCTTCAGGCCTTCGCTCCTGAGACCCCTTACCATGTACTAAATATCCTAACCATCCCAAATTTGATCTGATCTTCAAGGTCCATCTTCTGTTCAGACTTCACATCTTTCTGATTCACCATCCACATCTACAATAGTGACAATAATTTGAGAACAACAGTCTAATTACTGAGGCTATTAATGTTTCAGGCACTGTAGTGAGAACCTCTGTCATCTCATTTGAGCCTCAGAATGGCCTTCGTACTTGTGAGCAGGAAAAGCCCGGAGACTTTGGGTGCACTGGTCAGACCATGCTGTTGGCTACTCTCTGGAGCACTTCCACAGAGGTGCTGTCACGTAGATGTGTGAAGCTGGTGAGGCTAGACTGGACACACAGCTCATAGCCCCTCATCTCTTTTACCCACAAGATCGCCTAAAGGAACAAAACAACCTTGACCAAAGTAGCACGGGGAAGCGTTGGCTGGTCTAGACAAACACCCATTCTTCCGGCTCTGGATTCTTAGTCACCCAGCCAGCTATGTGATACAGTCAAGCACTTTGCTGGCCTGCTGAGGCTTCCTCTAGGGACCCCTTTTAGTTTAAAATATATCATAAACATGTAAGATTCAGTAACTTGGGTATCACAGAACTGAACTGTGCTGCCCAACTGACTCAAATTTTGTGGCAACTCACAGGAAAGCCTTCCTGACTACATGGGTAAATTCTTACTACTGTGAAATCACTTGGAAAGATTGTAGTTTTGTATGAATTTCTGGGCTTTTCTGTTCACTTTTTTGAAACAGGGTCTCAGGATGCAATCCTGTCTGGCCTGGAGCTCGTTAACATAGACCAGGCTGGCATCAAACTCGCAGCGATCTGCCAGCCCCTGCCTTCCGAGGGCTGAGATTAAGGGGTGCGCCATCGTGCCGGTTCTTCTGGGCACTGTTTTATGACGTTTAGTCTATTCATGTGTATTCCTGGAACTGTGCAACTAATGCACTAGATAGCCCTAGTGTACTCAGTGAAATAGAAAGCAAAACCCAACTGCATTTGCCATCACTGAGGAGCATACAAGTCAAGACTGATGAGTTTGCTTCGATGTTTGAGCTGCTTACTGCATCTCACACTGTGAAATGACTCAGCTGGATTTTGAAACTGCTCTTGCTTTTCTTCAAGACTTCGAGGTAATTTTCTAGAAAAGGATTTTGTGATGCCAGATAGATTAAAAAACAAACAAGCAAACAACCCTTTCACTGGCAAGAACTTCCGCATCTGAATCAAGGTGCTCCTGATGCTAACAACCAATGCTGACACAGCTCCTGAAGCGGACATGTCCGTGGCTGTCGCCTCTAACTGCAAATTTCTAACTTACCAGAGGAAACCAAAGAAAAGACCATCACTCCCGCACCCCCGGTTTATCTACTCTGTGTTACACTGTTTCTAGCATTAAAGACATTAATCTCTGCTAAGGTGACTCTGTCAGTCAAATGCATGCTCCTGGGATATTTTTGTGCCGCCTGATAGCTAGCTTGTTGCTTGGGACTTCCTTGAGCACAACACTTTGTATAAAATCCACTCAGGAGAATTCGTGACAATAATATTTACTGTTTCCAGTGCCATTCTTCTTTTCCTTTGCAACTCTGAGTTTTTGTTTGGGATGATTTTATTTTTTCTTCTAGCAGCTTCTGTTCAGTGTAAAAGTAATGGGTTTCATTGTGACATTTTAATATCCTTTAAGAAATGATGAGAGTATTATAGTGTGAGTGTGCCACTGATGAATTAGCCTTTTTTGAAGATATTTTAGCTTGTAAGATCCTTTGGGTATAAAACTCTACACTGTCAGTTATTTTATTACAATTAGGATTTTTTTTGCACGTGTGTGGTGTGTGTGTATATGTGTGCATGCCCATCTATGTGCATTTGTGTGTCTGTAGCGTAGATGCCAGAGGTTGATGGCATATGTCCTCCTTCTATCCTACACCTCTTAGTTTTTTTTAAAGAGGGTCTCTCATTGAACCTACAGCTTGCCATTTGACTGGGCTGACTGGCCAGTGTGTTTTCCTTCCCAATGCTGGTGCTACATCCTGAACCATGTGGCCCACTTTTATGTGAGTGCAATTGATCTGAACTCAGGTCTTCATGCTTGCATAGAAGGTGCTTTACCCATCTGGGCAGTGGAACACGCCTTTAATCCCAGCATCGAGGAGGCAAGCGGATCTCTGTGAGTTCCAGGCCAGCCTGGTCTACAGGGCGAGTACCAGGACAGCAAAGGCTACACAGAGAAACCCTGTCTTGAAAAAGCAACCAACCAAACAAAAACCTTGACCCACAAGCTATCTCTTTCTCTTTCAGTAATTTAAAGATACCCTTACATTGTTACCTGCACTCTAAGAAACTAACTGTATGAAAATTATTTATTAGTATAACTGTATATAATAATGAGTTTCAAAGCATCAATTTATTTTTAAGTGTACCCTGTGCTTTGGCCACATCATCCCCCATGATTTCTTCTTTCTTTCCTGTCCCCATTCCTGCTAGTCTCCTTTCTTTCCCCAGGCTACCTTTTATTTTCATACTAAATATATGTGCCTATATAAAATCTTAGATTCATAAAACATGCTATTTTCCTTTTTGTGTTTGCCTTATCTTGCTTAATCAGCATCTCAAGTTGCATCCGTTTTCCAGCAAACAACATCATTTCATCCTTTGTCATGGCAGGTTGACTCTGCAACTTGGCTGTTATGACTAGTGCTGCAATGAAAATGACTGCTTACATATCTCTGTGGAATGTTGACTAAGCCTGTAGGCCAGAAGTGAGAGTTTTCAGTTTTTTGAGGAATCTCCATCTTCCTTTCTGCAGTGGCTAGCCTAATTTACATCCTAACCAATGTAAGGGTTTATTTTTCCCTACATTCCTGGAGGACTTACTTGTTTTCTTCACGACAGCCGTTCTTACTGGGGACGGATGGAATTTCAAAGTAGAATGTGTGGTTCGCACACATGGAGGGCCGAGTTTGATACTGATGTTGAGCGTCTTCTTCGCTTTCCAGGGTCTTTTGCTTAACCTGGCAGTGACTGATTCGGTTACCCAGCCTGTCGCTGTCTCCAGTACACGATGCAGGACCTGACCTTTTATGTGGTTTCTGTGCATCCTTGTTTAAGGCCTGGGGCCTGTGGTCAGAAGAGGGTGCTGGATCCTGTGGAATTGGAGCTACATATGGTTAAGACACCTGAGTCCTCTGTAAAAGCAGCAAATGCTCTTAACACCGAACCATCTTTTTTATGTAGTTTTAACTTAAGATTCATCTATAGGCGGCTAAGGATGTTGACTGTTTTTCCATGCTTATCCGCCATTTTGTACTTTATTTTTGGGGAACTGTCCACTTCATTAGCCCATGTATTGACCTTTTCTTCCTAGGCTGTTTGTCACTGTTGTTAGTTCCCTATCCATACAATGTGTTAATCCTTGGTTAGATGTATACAGCTCTTGTATGTCTCATCAGCCTTTGCCATGTGCAATTATAGTCCTGCTTTTGAGTTGCTTTGGGCTGAGATGACCGTGCATGCCTGTCTTTGAGTCTATCTATGTGCTTGCTGTATGCATTTCATTTATTGGTTTGCACTGAACTGTCCCTGCATCTCTGGCGCAGGGACACTTAGTCATGCTGAACAGTCTCTTTGATGTGCAGTTGAATTCAATTATCGAGTATTTTACTGAAAGTTTTTGAAAAAAATCCAGGAGATTTGCCTTTGCTCTGTCTCTATCTGATTTTGATGTTAGGATGAGTGGCTCTGTAACATAGTTTGTAGTTTCCTTTCACTTTCTATTTTATCTGGCTAGCTATACAAGAGAAGGCAGACACCTGTTTCTTAGAGAAACCTTGACATAAAAACAAACAAACAAAAACCCTCTTGCAGCCGGGCAGTGGTGGCACATGCCTTTAATCCCAGCAGGCAGTGGGATCTCTGTGAGTTCGAGGCTAGCCTGATCTACAAAGTGAATCCAGGACAGCCAAGGTTACACAGAGAAACCCTGTCTTGAAAAACAAAACAAAACAAACCAAACAAACAAAACCCTCTTGCTTTGAACACGTAACACATTTGAAATAAGAAAAAGATAACATTTCTGCTTTCAACTCATAATGAGCATAGAGATAAAACCACTGTCTCACACTTATAATGAACACATGTATCTAGTTAGATATAGTTCCAATGGAAGAACTTAGAATGAACAGTCTTACTGAAACTCCCTTTTCACATATGATTATATCTATTTTTGAATGAGGCAATTTTTTCATAGATGGTATAAAAACCCAGGACAGAATTAGATGCTTGTTGCAGCCACTGGAATTCCCTCCATCCATCAGTTGTATACCTATATTTATGTATACATTGTCCATACGTCAGATTTTTGTCTGATTGTCTAGGTTTTGTGTATGTATGTACATATGTGTATGTGTGAAATTGTAAAGCCTGTTAGAACTTGTTTGTTGAATTCTTCTGCTTCATCCAAAAATGTGCTCATCTGTCTGATTGTCCATGTGTTTTTATGAATGATTCGTGGGAGCTTGCTATGTTTGTGTAAATGTATGGTTCTCTCTCTCTCTCATTGCAATCAGTGGCCCCAAATAGCAAGGCTACCAGCCTGAAAGCTTAAAGTATGGCAGCCAGAGCCATCAGCCTGACAGTTAAGAATTAAGACAGTTCAGAGCTTGCCACGCTCAGTGTGAATTTTGCAGTGATTGTATAATAGTCCATAGATGTCTATTTGGTCCATTGGATCTTGCCCTAGCCTGACAGTTAAGAATTAAGACAGTTCAGAGCTTGCCACGCTCAGTGTGAATTTTGCAGTGATTGTATAATAGTCCATAGATGTCTATTTGGTCCATTGGATCTTGCCCTACTTAGGGTTACTATTGGTGATGAAATACCATGACCGAAAACAACTTGGGGTTTTCGGTTGATTTCATAGCACTGTTCCTCACAGGAAGAGGTCAGGACAGGAACTCAGGCAGGCAGGGCAGGATCTTTCTTTCTTTCTTCCTTTCTTTCTTTTTTTCATGTATATAGTGTTCTGCCTGCATGTACAACTACACACCAGAAGAGGGCACAAGATCTCTCACAATGTGGTTGCGGGGAATTGAACTCAGGACTTCTGGAAGAGCAGTCAGTGCTCTTAACCTCTGAGCCATCTCTCCAGGCCTCTGCTCAGCCTGCTTTCTTATAGAACCCAAGATAACCAGCCCATCCACAATGGGCTGGAGCCGCCCCATCAATCACTTAAGAAAATGCCCTAGAGGCTGGCTTACAGCCAGATGTTACAGAGGTATTTCTCAGCTGAGGCTTCCTCCTTGCTGATGACTCCAGCTTGTATGAAGTTGACATAAACTAACCACCTGGATCTATAACATGGTTTGGTTTTTGTTGTTCTCATTTTCTATGTGCTGGTGAGAATGTACTGAGATCAATCGGTGCCTTTATAGCCACAGTGTCTATGAAAAATAGTTTTGATGATGTTTGGAATGTAAATGATTAGAATTCTTCATGAATTGTTCTCTAATTAATATGAAATTATCTCTTTTTGAAGGCTAATTATGTCAGTAATAATATGCCTGCTTGCTTTCCAGTTATATTTGCTTGGAGTATCTTCTTCCATACCTTTACCCTCAGGCTATTTGTTTTTTCGTGAGGTGTGTTTTTTGCAGGCAACAAATAATTTTTTTTAGTCTAATGTCTACTTTCTTTTAAAAATATCATTGTTTTTTTGAGACAGGGTTTCTCTATGTAGTCCTGGGCATCCTGAAGTTGGCTATGACAGGCTGCTTGCCTCCTGGGCCACCATGCCCAGCTCTGACTGTGTGTCTTTTGATTGGAAAACTAAAACTTTTAACATTCAGACTCACATTACTAATGAAAGTTGTTTTCTTTAATGATTGACCTTCCTAATTTCATGTGTTTACCTTTAGTGTGGTTTATTTTCCCTGGTCTCATGGATAGTTTCTCCTTAGTGTATAAGATTGCTTTAGGTGTCTTCTGTAGTGTTGGCTTGAATTTCTCTGTGTTTTCTTCGGCCTTGAAGGACAGCCGTGTGGGCACAGCAGTCTGGATTGGCTTTCTCGTTGGGTTCGTGAGATGACAGGGATAAGTGAATGAAATAAGTTTACGCCATCAAAGCACCACTGTGTAAACTGGGTACGGTGGTGAATGCCTCTAATCCCAGCACCTCAGAGGGAGAGTGAATTTTTAAAAAGAAATAAAAGGAAAAGAAAGAACAAGACTGCTTCTCGGTATGATGCAGAAGACAGTTTATTGTAAGACGTGTGGGAGAGCACAGCCAGAGGCAGACACACCCGGGAGGGTCTAGAGTGGTCATGAGCCTGAGCTATGTGGGGAGAAGGGGAGGGGAAGGGCGAGAGGGTAGCCAAGTGCAGCAACCAGGAGGCCAAAGATGCAAAAACGAAACAAAACCAAACCCGACAACAACAAAAGGGGATATAAACAAAATGCCTGAATCGTGTAGGGAAGAGCCTTTGACAGAATGGCAGCCCAATCCCTGGGCCAGAGGTTAGAGGCTGGGGTTATGCCAGCCAGACCCTGTGACAGGTAGGGACTGGGAGAGCCTGGAGGCCAGTTCAGCTTTGATCTGATAAACAGGCATTTCAGCTGCTTGTCCTGGGTTTGGAACTTCACCTAGAGGAAGGAGGATGAGGTAAAGGCCAGCTGCAGCTACATGCTGTTCAAGGCAGAAAATCGGCGTATTGTGGCTCTAGGTAAGACTTAGCGCAAATAAAAGAAGCCATGGACTTGAAGGACTTCTGTCTGAACTCCTCTCACATTTGCAAGCACAAGTGTAGGGCTTCTCTTACTAATATGTCCCAAAAATTCTACTCTAGGACTGATACCTACACCTAGAAAGGGAAAAGAACAGATGGGGTCCTCAGAGGTACCACCATCTAGTTTTAGCTTTTTGGAACGTTTGCTAAACCATTAGGCCGCTGTTGGTTTTTATAAAGTGGGAGGCTCCAACTAAATCATCACTAAAGGTCTTTCTGACTCTCGGGAGATTCAGCATTTCATTTCTAACAGAATGTAATGTCCTTGCCTCCGTTCCTCAGGCTACCTAACAAGATGAAGTCTGAGTTCTGATTATTTTTTGGTTTCTTAGGCACTCAAGTCTGAGTTTCTTCGGACTCTTAGGTGTCTTTTCTTCACTGGATATTTAGACCTCTTGTATTTCTTTGTGTCTGTAAACACCAAGCATATATGTTTGATGACGTGTTTCCCCTCAAAACCATACATTCGTGCTTCTGTCATCCGCTTTACTGTAATAGAAGCCAGACTGAAATCTCCTTTGGCCCAGTAAGTTTTCATTACTGTATCTATTTACCCTAGACATTTTCTTTGTGGCTGCCCAACTAACGTCCAACTTATTTCTCTAGAAACAGCTCTCTTCTGACCTCTGCTGGTACGACAATATACAACCATGCCATGAATTCCGTTAATGTTAAAATTTACTTCAAGAATTATCCTAGCGAGTTATCATAAAGATGCAGAGAGTCTTTTAAATTGGTAGGTGTGTTGAAAAGACATCTGAAGCCGGGCATGGTGGCTCATGCTTTTAATTCAAGTATTCAGGAGGCAGAGGCAAGTGGATCTCTGTGAGTTCAAGGCCAGCCTGGTCTACAAAGTGACTTCCAGGACAGCCAGAGCTGTTACAGAGAAACAAAAGCTGTTTCAGGGAAAACAAAAACAAAAACAAAAGTAGAACAACAAGTTGGAGAGATGGATCAGCGGTTGAGAGCACTGATTTACTCTTCCAGAGAACCTGGGTTCAATTCCCAGCAGCCACATGGCAGCTCACAACTATCTGTAACTCCTGGATCCAACACCCTCACACAGATATACATTCAGGCAAAAAACTAATGCACATAAAAATGAAAATAAATTATATCTATATATATATGTATATATGTGTCACATCTGGAGATCAAGATGTAGAACTCTCAGCTCCTCCAGCACCATGTCTGCTGTGTCCTGCCGTGATGACAATGGACTAACCCTCTGAAAGTGTAGGCCAGCCCCAATTAAACGTCTTCCTTTATAGGAGTTGCCTTGGTCATGGTGTGTCTTCACAGAAGTAAAAGCCGGGCTATGACAGGCCTGATGGTGCTTTTGCTTGGAGGAAAGTGGACTTTGGGAGTTTGGATTAGGAAAGCAGCGGGCTTCTTTAAGCGGGCCTTAGTGAGTCGTACCGTAGGAGCATGGAGACAGTGGTACTGAGTGTGCTTGTTAATCTGAATAGACCTTCATAACTTGAAAGTTCACCATCCTAGAAAGAATGCTTTGAACAAGCTAATTTAAAATGTATGCTTAACTACTTAGGTCTTTGCTAGTTCTTGGATGCATAAATTAATGCTGTTTCTTTTTCTTGCTGCTAGTTGCCTGGACCCAGTGTTCACCTCCAGGCTTTCTGGCTAATGGATTTGGCACAATAAATTCAAATGTAATTTTTAAAGTCCAGGGTCAAAAGAGGATATGGTTGGGGTTAGTAGTTAACAGCTTGTGCTTAGATAATCTTAACTCATGTGACATGATTCCAAAGATGCTTTTACATTGTGATATATTAATTCTAGAGATATTCACTTGTTTACAGTGTTAGAACTTGTTTTTTAGGCTTTATCTTCACTCTCAAAAAGTTAAAAAATGTTGTTTTTGCTAATGTTACTAATCTATAATATGGCTTTAGATTTTTATACATCATACTTTTTATAAACTACATCATACAGGAAGCTATTATGTTCTCTCTTTATGGACGCTTATGATTTTGAAAGCTCCAACTTAACAGGGATTAAACATAATGATGTGAAGAAATGCAGGTTAATAGTGTCTTATAAATGATCAAATCCTTTAACATGTCCAGAAATATATTTGTAGTCTTGCTAAGAACCAATGTGATCAATTACAAGATTCAGCTTCATTTAGCCCCTGTACATGTTTTCAAAGTTAAGTGCAAAGTAGTTAGAAACAAGCAAAGTTTGCCGACTTAGATCTACTTTAAGTAGACATGTGCTTCCCAAACCCCACCCCCCCATACAGGAGTCGGTTCGGTGCAGCCTCCCGGTCTTCCCAGCCCTCCACCTAGCCCAGGCCCCTTGGGGATTTGACACTGACAGTTTGAGGATCAGGGCAGGGTGGCGGTCTTCCTTCCAGCTTAGTCTGTTTCCCCTTTTTATCTTTCGGGAAGCTCCCGCTCTCAGTTACCAGATCTGAAGCCCTTTGTCCTCTTCCCAGCAGCGCTGTTTGCTTCCTATGCACTTCCATCTGTACTTCCAAGCTCTCTAGTTCCACAGCCAACTCTGCAGTCCATTCAAAAGCGAGAAAACTGAGTGACCCTGCTGACACTTCAGCTGCTCTCCTAACCATTTTTGAAGTGGAATACAGGAAGAAGACGAAGAAGAAATAGAAAATCCACTCTGGGAGCAAAGTGGGAGAAACCCAGCAGCAGCTGCTTCTATGGACTTTTTGCCGACATCCTGAAACAGTATATTCAGTCTTTCATACCATGTCATCTCCTCTAGGTTCTACTGATCTCCCATCTCATTTCTGCCCTTCCAAAAAACGTAACAGAAAACACAACAAAACTCCACAAACAAACAAAGCTTGGAAAACCTCTCATCATGAAAGCTGTCGTGTATCAGTGTGCTGCACACTATATCCCTGCCACGCATCTTCACTTGCAAATGCTCATTGCAATGACTCATTTGTCTGGTTTGAGGTCTCTGCCCTCCGTGACGCCATCAATACTGGATCCTCACTGGGACTCCTCCCGGTTACCCTGTGTTGCCCTGAAGTTTTGGCTCAACAGGATGGGCCCTTTCACACATCTTGACTATTCGCAGATTTAGACTTTGGGGTGGGCCAACTCAGTGCCCTGGTTCTGGGCCTGGGTGGTAGCTCAGCTGGTCGACACACTGGCTCTCCCTTATCAGCACCAGGGCGAGTTCTGCAGCACTGGGCCGGCTGGACCACCCAATGCTGCCATCAGCAGGAGGCAGGGTCGGCTCTCCCGCTCTCATGCCCTTGGGACTGGCTCACCTGCATCCTTGCCTCCAGAGCCGGCTTCACTGCGTTGCCCAGTCAAGGTGCAGGGCTCACTCTGAAGTGCTGCAGCATGGGCCAGCTCTCCCTCTCAGGGCCTTTGCCAGCAGGGCCAGCTCCACTGTGCTGCACGGGTAAAGTGGCCTCTCTGCTAAGTGCTACAGCTAATGAAGGGGCAGGAAAAGCTCCCCTGCTCTTGGAGCCGGCTCTCGAGACTACTGCAGGTGGTGTGGAGGAACGATCACTCTGCACGGATGCCACCTCATGGCAGATGAATGGCAGGACCAGCTCCCCTGCACCCTCTATCCTGGGGCCAGCTCTCTGTGCTCCCAGGTGAGGTGCAGGGTCCACTTTCCCAAGTGCTGTAGCCAGTGATGGCAGGACCAGCTCTCCCAACTGCCACAAGTGGTGAGGGTGAGGGCGGGGAAGGACTCACCCCTGCCACCTCACAGCAGAAGAGTGGCGAGGCCAGCACCTCCACCACCTGGGTCAGCCCTGCTGTGCTGTCCAGGTGAGGTGCAGGGCCAGCTCTTCCCAGTGCTACAGCGGGTGAGGGGCAGGGCTTGCTCTCCCGACTGCTGGAGGTGGCAAATGGGGGAAGGAGGCTTGTGCCCGTGCCCCCCCACGGCAGTTGAGTGGCGGGGTCAGCTCTCCCACACTGAGGCTGTGGGGCTGGCTCACCCACATCCCTGCCACCACGGCCAGCTCCTCTGTGCTGTCTGGTTGAGGCGCAGGGCCTGCTCTCCTGAGTGCTGCTGTGGTTTCAGAGGTGGCAGCCAGCTCTCCAGAGCATCACAGCCAGTGAGGGGCGGGGCCAGTTCTACACAGCCCCTGGACATGCTGGCGGCTGCCCTGACCAGGGACGTCCCATGTTGTCTAGCCGTATTATGAACTGTGGACATCAACACCAACTCCTGCCGCTGCGTAGCCGTGGACCCAGACATGGCCCTCAGGGGCAGCTTGGGCTGGGACCTCACCATGGCCGCAGGTGGCGGGCTGGCCACTCACAGCCGCCCGCTCCTCTCCCCAAGTCCCCAGTTCCATCTCTCCTCATACGCTCAAGCTGCTCCACTTCTTTCTCTCCTGTCTGTCCACCACACACTCACACACTGGTGGCTCCTCCTGCAGGCTTGTCATGCAGCTGGCAGGCCACTGAGTGAGCTCCTGTCTCCGCTGTGTGGCATGGTGGCAAGTGGCTGTGTACGGCCCGCCGTGCCATGTGCACAGGAGGGCAGGTGTGTGTGTCATGTGATCTGCGGGTCTGTTTGTCTTTCCCCCCTACTCTGTACTGCCTGGATTTGATTTGATTTTTGAGTCCTAGGCATGCAACAGCTCTGGTCACCATGCCGGCCGCCAAGCTAGGATGAACAAAGGACTACCATCTGCCCTGGCCCTGACTGAAATGAGAACACCACCAACAAGGTGTCTCTCTGCCCACTGTCAAGGAAGGGGGAGGCATGACTGAATTTTCTATGAAGGTCCCATGTGCTAACTACAGTTTAGACTCAGTTACTAAGACCACAGGCCTCTCAAGCAGCAATTTGTCCAGATGGACTTTGAGAAACAAGTTTTCACTGCTTAAGTGGTTTAAAAAAATATTTGTTTCACATACTGCTGCATGCCCATGTTATCTTCTATATATATTTGGGTGCTCCCGATTAACTCATTTAACTAGTTGCTATAGAAAAGCCTCAGTTTCAAAGGGTTTAGTTGAAACACATGCTTATCAAAGGCAGAGGTTACTCAAATGTCAAGTGCTCATAAATAGGTGCTGCATATTTCCAGCATCAGAATAGAGCTCTTCAACTTTAAAGATTTTAGGTAACCTGAAATCACATGTAACTATATATAGCCAGTGCGTGATGGACATACTTATACAGAAATACCATCTAGCATCTATGATAGAAATAATTTACAAATACATAAAGCCCAATTCTTAAAAAAATTATGTACAGGTATTTACCTGAATAAATATGTGTGTATTATGTGCCTGTTCCCCACGGAGGCCAGATTCCCTGGAACTGGAGTCACAGATGGTTGTGGACTGCCATGTGGGTGCTGGGAACTGAACTCAGGTCTTCTAGATGAGCAGTGCTCCTCACTGCTGAAAACTCCTCCAGCCTTTAAGTACACAAGTGCTTGGCTGCTTTTATGTGACCACACGCCTGCCTGGTGCCCAAGGAGGCCAGTGAATGCTCTGGAACTGGAGTTACGGATGCCATCCGAGTGCTAGAAACCAAAGCGGGGTCTTCCGCAAGAGCTCCAAGTACTTTTAAGCACCTCGTCGTCTCTCCAGCTCCTACACATCCTTTAAAAGCCTGAGAGTATACTGTGTCATAAACTTCCGCTTGGCTTAAATGCCTTTTAGCTCAGTGGCTTTAAAGTGTTCATTACTTCAAGACAGAGTTGCAACCTTACATAGAATGACAAGATAAAATTCAAAGAATTTAATTAGCAATGGGCTAGACACCTGCCACACTCTGACCACACAGACACCCTTCCTCTGGTTAGGCTGCTTTTTAAACACTCAGAATCTGCTGGAGCAACAGTACACCTCTGTGGCACCCCTTTAAATCCAAATGTGTCTCCCAGACTCCTAGCCTGTAGACATCTGCTTCTGGAAGAAGGCAGCCATGGGCTCTCATGTGACAGTTCTGGCCATTAAAAATAACATGGCTTTCTGTAAAACTTTCAATGCTCAATTATTTGTGGTTGAGACAAGGTTTCCCTGTGTCCTGGCTGTTTTGGAACTCACTCTGTAGACAAGGCTGAGCTCCTCCTGCCTCTGTCTCTTCCGGGATTAAAGGTATGGGTAGCCACCCCTACCTCTATAAAACTTTTAAAAGGAGACAAAAACAAATAGGAAGGGCTTCTTTTTCTTTTCTTTTTGCACAAGACATAAACAAGACTCTAGATACCACATAGCTATTTTACAGCCACAAAGATAAATGCTACATAGTTTCAAACAGTAGAAGACATCTGGATCAACAGGGTGTTTCAGAGTTGCAAGCAGCTCTGATTGATTCTGTGTATACGTTTTGTTTTTCAAGACAGGGTTTCTCTGTGTAGCCTTGGCTGTCCTGGACTTGTTTTGTAGACCAGGCTGTCCTCGAACTCACAACGATCAGCCTACCTCTGCCTCCCTGAGTGCTGGGATTACAGGAATGCACCACTAAGCCTGGCTTATTTTTTATTTTTTTCAAGACAGGGTTTCTCTATGTAGCCCTGGCTGTCCTGGAATTCACTAGGTAGACCAGGCTGGCCTCAAACTCAGGGATCCCTCTACCTCCACCTCCTGAGTGCTGGCCATCACCACCACGGCCAGTTTCATCATTTCTTAAAAGGGGTCAATCATATTCATCTTGGAGAGTGAGCTGTTAAACAAGAGGATACTTGTAATGGATCTAACTATCCTCTCAGAGCAATTATTGGGTAAATAGTATTACTTAATATTAACCAGACTTAACCTTTATGGTACTTTGGAATCATTCTATTCTTGACTCTAAATTGTTCAGTATTTTAAAACCAACAGTATGAAGCAATATTTTAATCAGTTTTAAAGATACCTCAAAATTGAGAAAAGTGATTTGTTGCCCAATAGGCTAAGGAGTCATAAAGGACCATGCCTTCTTTAGATACTGTTTTTTAAGGTGGGAAAAAAAAAATCATTGCCAGTCATTTGTTTAATCTGCTGTCATGGGGATCTACTTATCACTGTTTAACATTATTATTTAATTCACAGGTTATTTAAGAGTTAAAAGAGAAGCCACCATTAGTGATGGCATACACCTTTAATCCCAGCATGTGATTAAAGGGAAGCAGAGGCAGGCAGATCTCTTAGTTCGAGGCCAGCCTGGTCTACAGAGTGAGTTTCATAATAGCCAGGGCTACAAAGAGAAACCTTGCCAAGAAAAACCAAGAATCAACCAACCAACCAACCAACCAACCAACCAACCAACCAACCAACCAACCAACCAACCAACCAAAAACTAAACCAACCCATCAACCAAAAAGAAAGAAAAGAGACAATCTTCTGTGAAGAGCACAGGTTCTGGAATATAGTGACCAAAAAGATAGTTAACTGTTAATACACAATCTTTTCAGTGTTTTGTATTCTGGTTTATATAAAATACTGGCAAGATATGGGTTAACAAAACATGTAGAAAAAGATACAGGCAAATTAACTGCCACTTAGAATAGGTGGCATAGAATGTAGCCAGGTAACTCAGACACCACTAGACCCAGAGGGATATAAAGGTACCAAAAGACTCAGGTCAAACTGCAAGTCCCTTCCTAACGTTTGTCAGTCCAGCAAACTCGGACAGTGCATCTGAATGCATAAGCAAAGATGCACCCAATGAACCTGGGCTTGAAAACTACTAGAACGATACGGTGAAGAGAGAAAGGACAAGCTAGAATATTATGATCAGGCCAGAGGATACGCCTGATACTTGTAGTAATCTTCAAGGGAACTTATTACAGAAGGGCACCTCATTTCAACCAACAGAAGGCACTGGACAATTGAAAGGACTACTGAAAGTTAGTTCCCACTCCTTTAGAAAACAAACACCTGAATGTCAAACACTAGTATGATCTACAGAAGGTTAATGTACAAACTGAAAACCCATAAATGTTACCAAGAGGGCCCTTCTGCAGGTATACATCAAAGGAAACAGAAGAAGATCTGTAAAAAATAAAGTATAGGCTCCCACAGCCATATTTCAAAAGCCGTAATTACTAAATAAGCTACCCTTAAGTTAGACTGCAAAATGAAACACCTTATTGCTTAAAGGCACAAAAGGAAAAAAAAAAAACACGTGCACATTTGAAATAGTTACTTGTATGATAGATAAATGCTATTTAGAACATGTTTAATAGAAAACTCATTTATAAGTCAATTATAGAAGATCAAAAAAATCAAAGATCAATGTTTATTACAACTTTAACTATAAATAACTAAAATAAAAAAAACAAAAGAGGTCTTCTGTCGTGCTTTTACTCCATCATCTAGGTCCTCTGCTCCTTGCCTTTTGGAGAAAACATGGCATTGTAAGGCTGTCGTCTTTTGGGACGAGGGCAAAGATCGAGATCTTCTTTGATGTAACCTGAAAAACAAATTTTAATTTAGAACAGTATAGTATCAACACGCATTTCTTTCAAGGCAGATGAGCATGGTGGCTCAGGTCTGTAATCTCAACACTTAAGAAATTGAGGCAGGAGGATCAGGAATTTAAAGCCAGTCTGGGCTTCATAAGACCCCATCTTAAAATAAAACACAAAACTCCATCCAAACAACAAAAACAGCATTTCTTTCAGTGTATATCCTGTTTGTTTATTTTTTGTTTTGTGTGTGTGGTTTGTTTTTTGTTTCGTTTTTCGAGACAGGGTTTCTCTGTGTATTCCTGGCTGTCCTGGACTTAAACTCAGAGATCCACCTGTTCCTCTGCCCCAAATGCGGGATTAAAGGTATGCACTGCTACCACTTGGCCGTATTTAACTTGTTTAATGTATACATTTTTATGGTACTTCTGATTTTTAGCTTTGTGATGTTGGTGAGTGATTTCACTATTTAGCATTAGTTTCCTTATTTATACAAAGAGAAAAAAAAAAGCAGAAAACAATTGTAAAATGCTTTGTATCCACCATCTCAGATAGTTCACATGTTCCTTCCAAGCAACTTTTACTACACTGATTTCCCAGATGAGGGATGGAGACCTGCAGAAATCAAACTTGCTTAAGATCACAAAACTGGAAGAATATGAAAAATTGCCCAAGCTGTCTAACCCAGTACCAGTTTCTCTATATTGTGCTCCACCACAGGTTTGTGCGTGGGGCCATAGGGTTAAAACTAAACTCTATTATTATAAAATCCAGTGATCCCCACAAAGCCTTTGTGGTAGCTATTTCATTGGGTGAGATGCCTCTCTGTGTTCTCCACGCCATTCAGATTCTCCCCAGGAATCTACAAGCATGTCATTTTCAGGGAAGGACTGTGCTCTGGGCCAGGCTAGTATGGCAAACACTGCCTATACCCAGCTTGTCTGATTGTGTGAACCACCAGGAGGAGAAACGATGTCAATGACTTACAGTTAAATATATGCAGCTTCTCCAAAAGTGGGGACCTTTACTGAGTTTGAAACTAATGTGAGGACGAAGCTGAACTGAAAGTCTAGTTGGTCTTCTTATCTGATATTTATTCATTGTTATAACTTTCTCTGGGCAAAAGTTTTAGATATTTAAAACTTAAAATATAAGTCCAAGACCAAAAGTCTACTAATAAATGCCATAGACCTCACAGTCAAATTATGATCTGAACATCATTATACTTGGTAGTCATATCTCGGAAAATACATCCTTTTTCATAAAAACTCAGTAACCCCCCCCTTCTTTTTTAGCACTGTGCCACTGGTGACAACAAGGAACAAAAACCACCACTCCAAAAACTAGTTTTGATGATGCATCTTAAATGTAAATGGCATCTGGGGTGGGGGCTGGAACGAGATCTCTCTGTGTGTCCCACTGGCTGTCCATCACTCACTGGCTGTATATAGTTATATGTAATTTCAGGCTGGCCTGCACTCAGAGATCTGCCTACCTCTGCTTCCCTGAGTGCTGGGGTTAAAGGTGTGCACCACCTTGCCTGACATAAATGCCAAATTTGAAGGAACTGGCTGCATGTCAACATTCTAACCTCTGAAAGGTTATTTACTTAAAAGTCATTTTGGCAGGATGAAACTGCTTTCTGAAATCTGAAAGACAAACCAAGCTAATACACAAACAGTCACATTAAAGTGACTATAAGCAGTGTCTAGTCCAAGTAAATCAACAGAACAGGTGAAAGAAAGTCTTTCCTATTCAGTAATTCACTTGCATGTTGCAGACACAGCTCTAACTCACAGTACAAGATAAAGAGTTACAGAGAAAGTTAATGTTCAGAGTTAGGTCTATACAACATATTTTTTAAAAAACCTAAAATACTGAAATCTATATTCCTACCTCTTTCCAGACACGTCTGAGTAGAAGGAAAACCAACTTCCCAGAAATTCTCTGGCGTGCTGGGTGGGATGTAGCGAAATCGGTGTCTTGAGCAGGAAGTCAACTTCTTTTCTCTCTCTTCTGCGGGCAAATCTGCATAAAACTAACAATAACAATTGGTAAGTTTTTCCACTTAGAAATAATAAAGAGTGCCTTGTTTATTATATAAACTAGAAGCTAACAACTATTTAACCATTCTAAGGAAATAATACTTACAAATATACTTACAATACTTATAAAGTATTTACTCTTTAAGTAAAGAGACCATCACAGTGTTTAATAAGCGATCAGAGCAAAAAGAAAGAAAAGATATGGTGGTGAGCATGCATGAAGACTGATGTACTTCAACAGACCAAGGTAAGATGGTATTGGGTTTTGGCAGCGGAGGTAAGTAAGTGAATGTAAAGGTGAACATTCTAACAGTAAAATCAGTGGGATTTGCTAAAAGATAAGTTACTGATACGAACAAAATGCATAGTGAGTAACTACAATATTTTCTTGAAAAAATTAGTTAAAAACAACAAAACAACACCCACAAAACCCAACCCAGATATATAAGAGACTGAGTCTTGAAGTACAGGAATTGACTGTAGAAAAGACATTTGTTTTTATACATGTGACATTTATAGTCACTACCCTATACTTTCCATGATACATTTGAAATAGACATTGAAATAAATTTACCAACAGTAAACTACAAGTTATATTTAAGCACATAAGATTTGTAACCTAAATAATTTATTTTTACCATTTAAAAAACTTTTACAGAAAATAACTGGCAGAATTATATAAAATGGAAAAAAAAATCAATTTCAATGACTGGACAGCAAGAAAGAAACTGATTATTGAGAAGGAAAACAGGTTAACAATGTTTGTGCTTTGAAATTTCAAGATAGAAGTGGTTTTCTTTATAGTGATGAGCTGGTTAGTTTTATCAACTTTACACAAGCCTGTGGGAGGAGGAACCTCAACTGAGGAAATGTTTCTAGCAGACTTCCTGTAGGAATTCTTTGGGGTGTTTTCTTAATTAGTGACGGATGGGGGAGGGCCCAGGCCATTGTGGGTGGTGCCATCCCTGGGTAGATGGCCCTGGGTTCTAGAAGAAAGCAGGCTGAGGAAGCCATTTAGAGCAAGCCAGTGAGCAGCACTCCTCCAAGGTCTCGGCATCAGCCCCTGTCTCCAGGAAACTGCTTAGAGTTCTTGCCTTGCCTTCTTCCATGAGTAACTGTGGCATTGAGACGTGAGCCAAACAAACCTTAGGTTGCATCACAAGCACTATGACAGTCGCTAAATTGTTTTCAAAACAGGGTCCCAGTCTATATTCCTGCTGTGAGTAGGAGCATGTTTTTACCAAGTCCTTACTTACTGTAGCCAATTCACACCTTCACATGCTATTTTAATGTGCTCTGGTTATCAAATTTTCAGGACTGCAGTTAATAAGAAAATCTGAGCGAGGAAGTTAGATGCTGAGGAGGGCGTCTAACGGCTGATAGTGAGACAAAAAATAAAAACAGCACATTTTAGGATAACGAGAACCTGTTTGGGGGCGCTGTATTGATGGGACAATTAGTATTGACTTCTTCAGCATAGGACAGCCAATGTAAAAAAAGAAAAATAATGTAAGGGTTCTAAGGCCTCAGACTCAACCTAAAACAAGCTGGGGGTGCACACTTTCATTTATTTGTCTCTATTTATTAGTATATGCTGGTCCTCATTGGTATGTTCCTTATTCTATCAGTACTGCATCAAACAATGGTTCTGAATATAAATAAGACCTACATCTGTGATTTTTAAATCATGCACTCATAATCTCTAATGTCATACTTAAGAAAGTATTTACATTAGTACTTACAATTTCACATTCCTTACATGTGTGACCAAGCAATTTCTTTCTCTCTTCTTTTTTCCGAACTACATCAATATAAGGAAAATTCTGTATACTAGTTTCTCTAGAGGGAAAAAGGAATTTAAAGTTAGCCTATTTGTTACTAGAAAGATTTCTGGTTTAAAATATGAATCAAAACTGTAAGATGTCAGAAGAGAAACAATCCCCCAAAACACTTATTTTAGTTGAGATGTTCTTCTGTATATTAGAAAAACAAATGATTCTTTTCAAGTATTTAGTATTACTTTGGACTAATATTAGGCCAGCATACAAACTAAGAGGTTTCACTGTGATGTTTCCTGCATAATTTATTTGTTCCCTTCCTTTATTGCTCTTTCCCATCCCCTCTTTTCCTTATGCTTGCTGTGCCCTTCTCTGTCCACTGCCCTTTTTGCTACCCTGTCGTAGGTAGTTTGTTCTATTTCCCCCAGCTCCTTCCCTTAAGACCTGCCTCCTCTTTACAGTTCCCTTCTTAGTATAATGATTTCCACACATACATACAAATTAAAATACAAGTTTTCAGAAGACAACTACATGGGTCGTTACACTCAGAAACACAGACGACTCTTTGTTGTTGTTTTTGGTTTTTCGAGACAGGGTATCTGTGTAGCCTTGGCTGTCCTTTGTAGACCAGGCTGACCTTGAACTCACAGAGATCCACCTGCCTCTGCCTCCCTGAGTGCATGCGCCACCACACCTGGCAGAAGATGACTTTTAAAATAATTTTTCTTGGGGACACATCTACTCTTCATGTCCCTTTAAATGGAAAGTGTTTTTCTTCAAAATACATTTCAATTACTCTATTTCCAATTATACTGAGTCATAGGTCCCGTCTGTGTTTTATCTTTTAAGAACCCCTAACTCTAGACTAATGTGTGAATTAAAAAGGGAGAGCATGAAAGGCTGGCTATAACATATTGCTACTCAACATAGTTTTTCAAAGAATTTATGAATTCTTTGAAATTCTAGGCTTACATAGAACCATTTTTGCCATATCCTTTTCTCTGAGTATAATATATGCAGCAAGGAATTCACTAGAAGACTAGAAGTAAGGCATTCATAGCAGACCTCAAAGAAAACATCACTTAAAAGGTTACTAAGTTCTGTGTCCCTGACACAACACAAGGCAGGTAATCAGATTTCATGAATAATGTTGCCAACTTAACAGGATCTAGAATCTCTTAGGGGAAAGTCTCCAGGCACATCTATGAGGGACTATCTAGTCAGGCTAGCCTCTGGGCATGCCTTTGAGTATTAGTTAGGCTGAGGTGAAAGACCCACCTTAGCTGTGGTGGTACGATTGCATGGGGCCCAGACAGTGCAAAGGAGAGAGCCGAGCGCTGCCTCTATCACTCTGCTTCCTGCCGGGGGATACAGTATGAGAGGCTGCCTCACTGTGACTTCCCACCATGACGAATTATCTTCGAACTCTGTGCCAAAATGAGCCCTTTCTTTCTTCACTTTACTTTATTTTTAGGTATTTTGGTCACAACAGTGAGACAAGGAACCACTATACCAGGATTCTCTAGAATTCTCAGTAGGCGTGGCAATCAAGATAATTGAGACCTCTACCCTCCTTCTACCCTTACCCTTCCTGTTTCCTTAGGCAGTCAGAGATAAAAACAACTCATATTTTAAAAATTAGTGAATTTCTAAGAAAGTAAAAAGAACCTATTACTCTGTGACATCACATTAATCTAGAACTCTGAAAGATGAAGAGCACAACTACTCACTGTATCACTGGGTTACTAGCGTCATGGTGAACAGAAC
Source organism: Psammomys obesus (assembly GCF_907164565.1). NCBI lineage: Eukaryota > Metazoa > Chordata > Mammalia > Rodentia > Muridae > Psammomys > Psammomys obesus. Next base: position 23,281,789 of record NW_026596069.1, read on the forward strand.
GAGTGTTTTCTGCTAAAGAACAAGTCACAGGAATGTCACCTAACAGCTAAAAACGACTACCATTATTTACAATTCAATGAATTTCTAGGATCTACAGTTAAATGAAAACCAGTAAAGCAAAAAAAGGCTTATGTGACATCTAACACTTGCTGAAGAGCACCTGTACACATAGGTATGTTAGTGTCGGGTCTCCCAGGCCCTGAGAGGGGGTTGGATCCCATGGAGCTGTAGTTCCAGTAATTGTGAGCCACCTAATGTGGTTCTGAAAATCAAACTCAGGTCCTGTGGAAGTGTGGCAAATGCTCTTACATAGTGAGCCGATTCCCCAGCTCCAGGCATGATCATTTTCTCTCAGGCACAGGAGGCTGTAAAAAGTGTCTAGGGAACTGTCTGTCCCAGGAGGCTTGTAACAGGTGAAGATTCACGATTTCTCTATTTAGTAGTCTCTCATTTGTAGCTTTACTTCCTGCTGTTTGTTACCCAGGTCTAAACTATAGCATGGGCACTTTCAGAAATCAGTAATGTAAAGGTTTTAAATGTATAAAGTTCTCTGTGTGGTATGATGAATCCTGCACCATCACCACACTGTCTTGTCCTAGATGTGATTGACACAGGGATACACAGAGAGACAGTGTATCTGACCTGTACATGCTACCAGGCATGTCAGGCACCAGACTGGCCATGCCACTACTCCAATGCTTGTGTTCAAGACGTCCTTATTTAATAATGCCTCTCAAGTACAAAAATAGCACTGTTGACAATCTGTATACATGAGAAAAATGCTTCATCCAAATGAGTAAAAGCTTTCCATAGGTATGTATAAAAAATGCTGCACACACTGGATTCAGGCAGCACAGGGGTCTTAATATTACAAGGGTAGGAGGGGAACACCACTGTAAGGATGCCTAACACAATGAATAGAAACTTTACTTCAGTGTTAAAATTTAGGAGCTTATGAAGCCCTTAAATAAAAACCTGCCTACTTATATTTGGGATTCTAGGGCACCATTTCTTTAGAAAAGTGGCAAAAAAAAAAAGGGATTAAACATTTAATAACAAAATGTCAACTTATTTCTTTTAGAAACTCATTAAGAATCAGTAAAAAGCCTCCTACAGGTAGGCGGATCTCTAGGTTCCAGGCCAGTTTGGTCTACAAAGTGAGTTCTAGGCCAGCCATGAGTGTTACACAGAGAAACCCTGTCTCAGAAAATCAAAACCACCACCACCAAATACCTAAAAAACCAAAAGTAATTAAAAAAGAATTAAGTGACTAATTTTGAGAACTTCATAAAGAAAAAAAAAAGCATATTTTTGGAATATGTATTATATTATAAATTTACTTTAAAAACTTATAGATCATAACTGAAAGTAACAAAATTTAATTCCTTTGTTAAAAAGGCAGAAGTAGCATTGATATTCAAAATTAAGAAGTTGAAATTTATTCTAAGGGTTCCTTCCTTCCTTCCTTCTTTCTTTTTTTTTTTTTTTTTTTTTTCATTTTGAGACAAAGACCCACTGAGGAGCCAGGCTGGTCTCAAATTGTTCCTCCTCAGTCTCCCAATGCTGGTACTAGAGATGTGAGCCTGGCTCTGAATGAGACTTTGTTCTTCTGTCTGTTTTTTGTTTTCTGATAGGGTTACTCTGTATGTAGCCTGGGCTGTCCTGGAGCTCACTCTGTAGACCAGGATGCCTCTGGTACGCTGGGATTAAAGGTGTGCACCACTACTGCCTAGCTTTTTTGAGACAGGCTTTTTCTTTACAGTGTTGCTTTGGATGGTCTCAGGCTCCTTAGACCATAAAATTATTTATTTTAACTAAAGTAACAATTAACTAGCTTACAGACTGACAAAGACAGCTCTGCTGTATTTCCAGCCACAATTGTAACAATAACAAGACCACTTACCTCTCTTTATCTTTAAAATACGGCTCCACAAATGCTTTCTGCTTGACTCTATCTTGTTTATCACCAGGTACTATAAACAAAACAAAACAAAAATTTCACACATGTAGAACCTGATTAGAAATAATCAGTTTGCTTGGGAAAAAAAAACTGTAACAAGTACGAAACTTCTCTTTATATTGATTTTTCACATTTGTGTCCTGGTGGGCAATTCATTTACATTTTTTTCTTTTTCATCTACATAAAGGTAGTAGCTTACCTCAGAGTAAACTAAACTAAACTAAACTAAAACTAAACTAAAAAGTTATATTTCAGGAGATATTTGACTGATTGATTAATTTATTTATTTTGAGATAGGGCACACTATGTGGGCTACTGCTTGGCTGGCCTCAAACTAAGGTCCACCTCCCTCTGCTCTCCCCAGTGCTGGGATTAAAGGTGTGCCCCACACCTGGCACCTGAGGATTGTAGATGAACAGAACTACATAGATGTCTGTTACTATTTGGCAGGAGATATCAATAGACATTTTTTAGCATGTCTCACTTATTTGCCCTATTCATTTCTGTAATTTGAAAAATAAAAAGATTAAAGAATTTTATCAGAAAATTGATGATAAAATTTAAAAATTTCTGTCCCTTCTGATTTTCCTGTTATTCCTTTGTTTCTTATGTACAGGAGTATCTGCTTGTGTTTCTCTTCCACCTCTCCCTCAACACTAATTTCTTTCACAAATAGCTTGTTTTAGAATTACATACTTAAAAAAAAAAAAAAAAGAGTACAATTTTTTATATCATTTTTATTTTCCCAGGTTAGCAAGGTGGAAGTTTATCTACATCGTTTTGATGTATTTGCTTGTTGATAGCTATGGGGGCTGTTCTTAGTTTTAAGTTACTGTAACTAGCACTGTTATAAATACTTTTTTCAGTGCTATAATTCTAACTGTATGAATAATCATAAGCACAAACTTTTTGTTTTCATTTTCATTTTTCCTAACAAATATATATATTCAAATGCTATGACAGATATATATTTAATTTGGTATAAAACTGATGATGAACCTGTGAAACTTTTTTTAAACTCCTGTCATCAATATATAGGAGTTTGGTTGCTTTTCATACTAATATTTAATTGCCAGTGTTTTTAATCACCCCAGGGAATGTGAATTCATTATCTGATGCCCAATAATACTGGACACTTTTTTCATGTGCGTATTGGTTATTCAACTAGCTTTTCATTGAAGGATTTCTAGCTGAAAACACACTATCCAATTTATATTTAAAAATAAGGTTATCTTGGTATTCTGTGGAAAATGTATGAGGCATGCATAGAATAGGTGAAACGACAGGGAAAGAGAGAAACTGGAGTAATGTAAAGCATACTCTGGATAGTACCTCCAGGGCATTAGACTGGGCACAAAAATAAGGCGAAAAATAAAGTCAAATGTGTCCTCTCCTTTCCATTCCAACCTCTGGTTCTTGGGCTAAATCTCATCCTGAAACCAGCTGTGTGTCCTTCTAGTTATGGGAGACTCTTTACAGACTTCCCCACATGGTAGGCAAGCTACTACTACCACAACATAATGCTATCTATTTTCATTAAGATTTTAATTTTCATATTTCTGTCATTTATTCTGACATTGCTGAGTTTGACTCTCATGGAATTTTATTATGACTTGTGTCTGTCACAAAACAATGGTAACATCTGCAAATAATATGACATTTGATTGGCAATAAAAAATGAACTATGTAAAAACTGATTCTCACATTTCTAATTTTAGCCACTGGGTAGTTCGGTACTGGGCAGATAATGAAACCTGGAGAGTCAAGAGAACATAAAACCTGGGGTAGAAAAACAAAAGTTTACTGGATGGTGGTGGTGGCACACACTTTCAGTCCTAGTGCTTGGGAGCCAGAGGCAGGCAGATCTCTGAGTTCAAGGCCAACCTAATCTACATAGTGAATTCCGGGACAGCCAGGGCTATACAGAGAAAGCTAGTCTCCAAAACCCAAAACCAAACCAAACTGAAAACAAACAAACAAACAAAAAAGAAAAAAGAAGAAAAATCTGTAAGTTGTATCAGGGTCCAGATGCTCACAGAGATGCCACAGATGATTTTGTGCAGGGTTCTGGGGAGAAGTGAAGTGCAGAGTGAAGTGTACAGAATATCTTCCCTTGGCCTCCAGAACAACTATTTCCTTCCTACCTCATGTCCAGAGCACCATCTCATTTTCCTTTGCTGCTTCTATTAATCTGTGCGTGATTCTCTTCTCCTGTATTTTTGATGTATTTATTCATTTAATGTGCATCTGTGCATGTACACGTTTGTGGCTGTGGAGGTGAGAGAAGAGATCCTAGGAGTTGGGTTCTCTCCCTCTACACCACGTAGACCCCAAGGATTGAACTCAGTGGTCAAGTGTGGCAACAGGTGCCTTTACCCACTGCTCCTGGCTCACCTTACATTGCTATATCCCAGGGTGATGACTCAGTCATTAAAGGTGAAGCTCACAACCAAAACCAAAAGTTCCTATATTCCGAGGTTAGACACCTGAAGTGCCTTCTTGCTCTTTTAACACCTTGGTGATCTTACTCACTGTCATGGTTTTGTGGAGTGGCTACTTCCTGTTAATTATTTATTGTCCTCAAATTATCTTCTCACTCTGGATTTCTTGCTCAAAGTCTACATACACTGACTGCTTACTAACAGAACCATTCAACTGTATAGTAAATAAAAATCTGTCAGAATGAGCTTTTGATAGTTTCCCAAACTTACTTTTTCCCATGAAGAAAAAAATCAGTTAGAACTTTGGTATTGGAGTTGTGAAAATGAAAAGTTAAACCTTAAAATTTAAGCTTTTGGTAGGAAATAAACGGAACTTGGCTCAGGCATTTATAGTTTAAACTGCTCAGACACAAAAGTATCTAACAATTATTCACAAATGTAGGACTGGGAATCATGTCAAACCTAGAAATACAGATTTGGACCAATTTTCAGTAATGACTACAAAGACTGACTGTGAGCAAAAATACTATGTGAGGAGATAAAAGTTGTAGGAAGACTCTGGGAAATGGAAGTTCTAGAAACCAAAAAGTGCAAAAAGTTAACGAGAAGAAATTTTAAGATGTTTAATATAACATGAGATACTTAGCGAGAATTTTAACTTGCAATTGCGATTATCTTCTTAGGAGTTCTACGTGGATGGAGTCCCTTTCCTGTCCCACTACTACAAAATACTAAATGGAAGGAGTACTCTTTACTATCACCTACCCATAGGACACTAGTTACATTTTTTTTTAAATAACTGAATAAGAAATTTATGTAAGAAACATGAACCTTTTGTTTCTATTAATCAATCCTCTATTAATTAGTTTGATGATGTAGTGAGCTCAGAGTAATAGAAATCATGTAATTAAAGAGAAAACAGACTTACCTGTTAGTGGTTGTTTGAAAATTGTGTATTGCAGTTTCTCTCATAACTTGGCTAGCACCCAAATCATTGAAACTGAAGTATTTATATTTGTTTAAAAAGCTTTACATCACAAGAATTGAGCAGAATTAATCTATTCTTAATCTTGTAAACTAATCTGACTTCCTCTCAGCATAAATCCCAGAGATATTTGCACTTTATGGCTCTCTCTGCTCCAGATACTCTTTCCTCACGTTTCCTGGACCTCTTCCTCTCCCTCTTTCCTCCTCCCCTGGCTGGCAGGAAGTCTAGCCCTATTCTCTCCCCTGCTCAGTGATAGCTGTAAGTTAATCTGCTTTACTGACATACCAGGGGACAACTGGCGAGCAAAGTTTAGACAGCAGATTTCTCAGAATAAGGACTGCAAACAGATACAGGGGGCACAGAAATCAGCACCTGAATCTTTATACAGTGTACAATAACATTATGCCTGCACTTACTGTTTGGTTTCTTTGTGGAAGCAGACGATTCTTCCTCATCTGGTACCTGGGAAAAGCTATCTGCCAAACAGGATTCATATTCTTCATGTGTTGTCCGATCAAACATATCTTCCAAGCTATCATTCATTTTTATGTCTCCATCTATACAAAAAAACACTGACTTAGCAGCAAGCAAGTTTTGGCCTTCTATGCAGCCCAATGTGAACCATATATTAATAGTAACCACCATAAAGTAATGAAATGCAGTCTGTAAGAACACTTCTTTTAGAGAAGATTCTTATATGCGGATTATAGGCTATACCTTCAAGAGTGTTCTTTCAAAGTGCTCAGATACAGGTGTGAAAGTGACTTTAAGGCCATTAGTTTTATGACACTATGTCAAGAGAGAGTGTTAAGTGGCAAGCATGTTAGTGCATGCACTGGAGTGTTTGAAGATACTCAAAACACAACTATAATACAGACTTCAGATCTAGTTATAAAGAGTGTTTTATTGAATATGGAGTGAGCTGAAGGCATTCGTGGACATGCTAAAAAAGATGATTCTAGAATATGAATTGTAAACTGTTAAGAGTAGAGCTCAGTGACTCAAATTGGGTAACATACTAATACACACACACACACGGATATATGTGTGTATGTACGTATTTAGAGACTTTTAAGCCAAGATTCTTTCAACATGGCTTAATTCTCACAAGAGCACACAAGATAAGAATGAATGCTTAAGTCCCATTTACAGAAGTTTATGTGGTGATTTCAAGTGCTGTCCTGTATCAAGAAAGCTAGTTTTTGTTACTGTCATAAAACCGGATCTCTTACAAACACTGAAGATTTTTCTTTCTATCAGCTCATGTATAATTTACAAAAAGTAAAATAATTCTTATCAAGGAAACTGTTGAGAACTAGAAAACACACCATGATATATGATGAAAAAATGCTAAATATAAAAAAGTGTATAAGTATCTGACACTAAACTTTATCAAATTTTACTTAATTCCTTATTTTTCTAATGAAGCAGCAAAAAAATATTTATTTAAAAAATCACTGTTAGCACTTGGTAGTTAAAAATGGACAGAAACACTGAATTCGCATTCTATCTACTGCATCAAAGTGAGGCTGAAAGACTGCAAGTTCAAGACCAGCCTGAGCTACATAACAAGTCCCCCATCTCAAAAACTAAAAACCAAACCATTCCTAACATTACCAAAGAGGGAAGAAACAAATAAACAAATTTAAAAATAAATGGATAATGAAAACTGGTACACAGACAATGGAATATTATTCAGCTCTTAAAAATTAAATTATGGAGCCAGGTGGGGTGGTGCACACCTTTGATCCCAGAACTCAATTTAAGAGAGAGAGGCATGTGGGTCTCTGTGATTTCAAGGCCAGACTGATCTACAGAGTGAGTTCTAGGACAGCCAGGGCTGTTACAGAGAAACCCTGGCTTGAAAAACAAACAAAAAACCCAAACCAAAACCCAAACTAAACCCAAACCAAAAACTTGAATTATGAAATATGCAGCAAAATGGATGGAGCTAGAAAATCATCACGTAGAGCAGTGGTTCTTAACCTTTCTAATGCTGCAACCTTTTAATATAGTTCTTCATGGTGTAGTGACCCCAACCACAAGATTATTTTACTGCTACTTCCGAACTGTAATTCTGGTATGTTGCCAACTGTAATGTAAATATCTGACATGCAGGATATCTGTTATGTGACCTCAAAGAGGTTGTGATGCACAAGCTGAGAACCACGGATCTAGAGTAAGGTGACCCAGCCCCGTAAAAACAAATATTTTGTTTTCTCTTATATGTAGATGTTAGCTTTTAAGCCTTCAAAATGCATGCTACAATCTATAACCACAGAGGTTAGGTACCAAGTAAGGGATTATTGAGAAGAGAGGTTCTCCCACGGAAAGGGAAATAGAATATATTTCCTTCAAGATGTGCTGCTATAAACATTGTGGGCAGAACCACACATGCTCTGATTGGACATAAGGCTCACTCCATGAGAAGGAACCCATGCCTGACACGGCAAGCGTAGCCAAGAACGGGACAGACCATGAACCTAGGGAAAAAACCAAATACTATTGTTCTGCTATAGGAAAAGCAATAAAGAGATTCTTAACTACATTTTGCTATACTCATGTCAGTGCCTTGCTCTCCCTGCAGTAAATGGGAACTAACACAGACCCACAATGGACACTGTGGAGTGGGAGACCTTGGAGCATTCTGTCCTAATGAGACATCTTCACCAAACCCTTCCTCGGGGATCAGGCCTCTATGTGAAGAGGAGGTGAGGAGACTGTAAGAGCAGAGGCAATGGATGACTCCAAGGAAACTCTTTCTGACACTATAGGGCCCGACACACATATGAACCTCCAGGGACTGTGGCAGCAGGCGGAACCTATAAGAACCTGCGTGCATACGTGCAAACCAGATGAGGTCCCAGTACTGAAAGCAGGAAGTGAACAAAGGCTCCCCCATCTAATCAAGACGTGATCTGCACTACAGCTACTTGCAAAGGAAAAGTTAGTTTTCTCCAATGGTGTCTCACTAGGTCTGTTAACCACATTTCAGGGTAGGCCCATGCCTAGCTGTAGTTAGGCAATAGAAAAAGAACTCAGTGGTATTTTTGTAGACTTTTTCTGGTCTCATATAGCTTTGGACAATATTTGCCTTACTGGTCTTTTGCTTGTGTATTTTGGTTTCTGTTTTTGTGGTTTCTTTCTTTCCTTCTTCCTTCTTTCTTTTTTAAAAGAGAGGAAAAAAGAAGGCTCAGAGTTGGGTGGGTGGGAAGGATCTTGGTGGAATTTGGGAAGCGGAAAAGTGTGGTTACAATACATTGTATAACATTAAAAAAAAAAAAAAAGCCCCAAAATTTAGTTTACAAAGTTACTGCATTTATCACTATAATGATGACTATATATTTCATCCCACATTTGATCAAAGTAATCAAAAATCAAGACACATCTTACTTGGACTTTTTTCTTTTTGCTCTGGTTTCTTCATTTTTAAAAGCATGGTTTCACTGACCAACGTACAGTCCATGTCCACTGTTTCTCCTCCTAATCTTGAGTGACTGCTATCCTAAATATTTTAAAAATCCAAAAGTTTAGCAATTATTCCTTCACAGTGTTATATCTGCTTTTGACTACTAAAGGGTTAAAAACTCTAATAAAATTTTACTATTTCATTTTTTAAGACAGGGTTTCTGTGTTTAGCCCTGGCTGTCCTGGAACTCACTCTGTAGACCAGGCTGGCCTCAAACTCAGATCTGCCTGCTTCTTCCTCCTGAGTGCTGGGATTAAAGGCATACAACACTACTGCTCAGCAAATTTTACTGCTTTAAAGCATTAAGTTATATTAACTTCTGTATCTTAGGAACAGAGATTTAGGTTTTCTTGCCTGTAGAACATTTTAGCCTCAATATATAAACACTTCGTGTCAATCTGAGGAAAAGGACAACTGTGGCCAAGGAAATGGAGATTTATTTACCACTGAAGTCCTTTGTGCTTTACCCATCTTCTCCAGTTTCTTGCAGTAATAAACTTTGATGTACATGAGCAGCAACTTTAATAATCAAATTTGATTTCTTCATAGCTACATGTTACCAGTAATCTAGATAATGTCCTAATGTGCCATCAAATAGAATTAACTATATGGAACCTGAACCCCATGAAAAACCATATTTCTAAGTACAAATTACAAACCAACCGACCAGTCAACCAACCAACTCCCAAAGGGCATAGTGATGCACACCTTTAATCCCAGCACTCAGGAGGCAGAGGTAGGTAAGTCTCTTTGAGTTAAAGACCAGCCTGGTCTACACAGTAAGTTCAAGGACAGCCAGAGCTACATATTGAACATAGATACACAAAAAATTATATTTTTAAAAAGTCAACTGAAAAAAATAGAATGTCTTGACAGCATTCTTTTCTTCTTTTCTTTTTTTTTAAAGCTAAGCAAGGGGGCTGGAGAAATGACTTGGTGGTTAAAAGTACTGGTTGCTTTTGCAGAGGATCTAGGTTCAATTCCCAGCACTCAGACGGTGATTCACAATCATTTGTAACTCCAATTCCAGTGGATCTGACACCATTTCTGACCTCTTCAGGCACCATCAAGCAAAACTCATACACATAGTAAATAAAAAATAATCTAAAAAAAAATTAAAGCTTGATTAGCCAATTAGTTAGACATACGATGGAATTCTAAGCATGGTGGTACGCACCTACAGTTCCAGCACTTGTGGGACTGAAGCAGGATAGTCAGTTTGAGACCAGTCTGGGTTGTAAAATGAGAACCTATCTAAAAAACTAAGGATATAGGAGGGATGACTATTGATAAAGGTAAGATCATTTTGGAATATGCAACTATAATTTTTTGTCATTTAAAAATGACAGTAATGTTTTATATTATAGGCCTTTAAAATCAGAAAGTATTATTAACCTTTCAAAACTAGCATAGTGTTTGGGAAAAAAAAAGGCATTATTTGTGTTTCCTGAGACAGCACATGCAAGTGTTCAGAAGTTGCTGTCCTGGGCTGACAAGATGACTCAGTGGGTAAGCGCGCCTGTGGACAAGCCTGATCCCCTGGGTTTGTCACCCGGGGGAAGGAGAGGACGAACCCTGAGGGCTGTGCTCGGACATCTCCATGTATGCTGTAACATGCACACATGCACAATAAGTGAAGCATGTAAGAAAGTACTTGAAGGAGACTGAAACTCACTCCAAGAAGAAGCCAACAGGCTTTAGTTCTGTTTCTCAAACTTACCTTTCTATCTATTACAGTTACATCCATCTTATACTGAGAAAGGTCTGCTCCTGGGTCCACACTCCACTGGATGTTTTCAAAGGACACATCTTGACAGCAGGGGTGGATGAGGAAAGAAGCACAAATTAAAACCCATTTTGATTTTAAAAAGTTAGGAAACCCACAGAATAGAAAATGTTCTGCAAATCACCTGTTTGGTGAAGGACATCTAGGATATGTAAAGAATACCATAGCACATGATAAAGATAAACATCCCCGGGAGCTGCAGAGATGGCTCAGCAGTGAAAAGCACTAACTGCTCTTGCAGAAGCCTTGGGTTTGGTTCCTAGCATCTAGAGGGTGGCTCATAAGTCTACACCTCCAGATTCAGGACATCTGGTACCCCCTTCTGACCTCTTCAGCCACAAGGAACACACTTGGTGCAAATATGCATACAGGCAAAGCATTCATATACATAAAAATGTTGAATGTTTAAAAAAATCAAATAAATAAATATCCCAATTCAGAGAAGGCAAAGAATCTCACCAGAGAGTTCAAATGGCCAATAATCATTATGAAAAAAGGGCTCAATATGAGTAGCTATCAGAAAAACACAAGACAAAAACGAGATTGTTTACACCCAATAAGATGGCTAGACCCAAAGTATATGTGTATACATGTATATGAATATGTATATACGTATATATGTATAGATATGTGTATGTATGTGTGTATATGTATACGTATACACACACATATATGTGTACACACACACACACACACACACACACACACACACACACACATGGATTTGGAAAGCCTGAAACCTTCACACAATCAAGTGTTAATGTAAAATGGCATAGCTCTTTTGGGAAATCAGTAGACCTTTAAAAGGTCAAACTGGCAGCTAAACATGTGGTTCAGCAATTTTAGTTCCAGGTAAATTGGGGGGGGAGGGGAGAGAAAACATCCATTTCCAGAAAAAATCTGCACACAAATGGTCATAGCATTATTATTATTAATGTTTTTTGAGACAGGGTTTCTCTGTGTAGCCTTGGCTGTACTGGACTCACTTTGTAGACTAAGCTGGCCTCGAACTCACAGATATTTGCCTGCCTCTGCCTCCCAAGTGCTGGGATTGAAGGTGTGCACCACCGGGCCCAGCACAATATTATTCTTAAAGGTAACAATGACAGCAAATTTGTACTAACTGATGAAAACATGATGGCGTTTAATGGGATTTTATTTAGCAATAAATAGGGACGAAGTACCTGTATCTACTACAGAGTGTTGGGAACTGGAAACACAATGCCAGTGCCAGGGAGATGGCTCAGCAGGCGCAGGAGCTTGCCATGCGAGCTTAATGACCTTAATGACCTAGGAGCCTACGTGAAAGTACAGAGGAAACTGAACAACGCTGTCCTCTGACCTACACATGTTGTGTCAGGTACACACCCACAGAAACATATCACACATGTAATAATAACAGTAAAATAAAGAAAAAAAAACATTATGCCAAGGGAAAGAAGTCAGAAGACTTCATATGGACTAGGTCTATTAATAGAAAACGTCTACAATATTCCAAACTACAGAGATAAAAATTAGAGCGGTGATAACCAGAATTGGGAAGTAAGAAAAAGCATAGAAGATGATAAACAAACTTAGATTGTACAGATAGCTGTACAAGTCCACTGACTGGACATGGGCCATTTTCATGGTCAGTGATTTGTATTTCAATAAATTAACTGTTTAAAAGTTAAAATTGTAAAATTGTTTGAATTTTTAATGTATATAAGTTCCAAATGTAGCTAACACATGACAACTACAAACATTAGTTTAAGAACTTGAAGAAAAATGACGCTAATTGCAAGCAGACTGCGAAGTTAACAGGTATAGTATGTTCCCTAAGAAATAGTGGAGAAAAAAAATATACACAACGAGCTAAGAAAAAAATCAGGAATGACAGTGGAAAAACAAAACAAAACAAACTTTTTCACCTAGCAGCTGAAACCTGTATAAGAAGAACAACTAAATAATGTGCTTCAGGCAGAAAGAGAAATAAATCAATAATGAAAGTATAACCTAACTTGCCAATGATAAAAAAAATCCAAATGGTGAATGGCTTAAGAACAAAAGGACATGTATATACAGACTGAGGCAAATTGTTTTTTAACAGCACATTCAGGGGTTGGGTAGACCTCAGAAGGTAAAGCGTTTGCTGACTAAGCATGAGGCCCTAAACCTCATGGTAAAAAGACCAGGCATGGGAGAGACAGAAAACAGACAGATCCCTGGTGCTTTTGGGCAGCCAGTGTATAGAGAGCTTCAAGCCAAGGAGAGACCACCTACAAATAAGGTAGATGGTGTCTAAGTAACAACATCTCAGGCACAGACACCGGCATGTGCGCCTACACAGAAGTGCACATATACAAGACTTAAACAACAAGTTAAAAACCTATTAATTTGTATAAGCGTACAGACGAACACTGAATGCAAAGAAAAAGGACAGGCTATCTATAAGGTAAAGAACAAGTTTTGAATAATGAATTCTTTTAAACATTCTGTACAATTTAGGACTGCATACAGAACTTAGTGGCAGGCTGCTTACCTAGGCCCTGGGTTCAATCCCTAGTAAATCTGAAACACTAAAAAACAAAAACAACCAAAAACCCCAACTGAACAGTTAAAATACTTTTTAAAAAGCTTTTGCAAAGGAAGTAAGAAATAACTACATAAGCAATCCACAAAACCATCTAGAAATATATATCAGAGTATTTAAAAATAATTTCTGAAAACGCATAAGAGCAGAAAAATCCAAGGTAAAATGAAACCTGTTAGAATAATGCTATAAACACAGATATACGCAGGAAGAAATAAGATCCTCCCAATTCTTTGTCTAAAAACTGTAAATGTCACCCAGTGAAAACGAAGAGAGATCCTGTTCACAGTGCACACACCTTGGTTGTTGGGCAGAGACTTTGTGTTAGCAACTCTACAGGGGTTTAACTGAAGAACTGATGCCGGCTCACATCCTCCGTGGACTGATCTGCTCTTTACTCTTGTTGGCACAAGAGAGATAGCACCCTAAACAGAAATAATTATTAGCACCTAAATAAAATCATGAACAATTTTAATCAAAATCTCTGAACATTTAACACAAACCTTCATGTCACCAAAAAGATTCTCTGTCTCCAGACTTTCCTGTGAACACAGAGGGGTTTTGAAGCTAGGATTTTCTTCTTTTATCTGTAATGGTGTTTTATGGTCTGGAGAGACTTTACTAGAGGGCTGGAGGACACACTGCTGTAAACAGTACGTCTCTGAAGAGTCCTTGGCTAACATGCAGGCCACACTCACAGCCTTCCGGCCTGAGCAGGAACCTTTTGGAGCGGGCTTCAAAGCCTCATAAATGGTTGCTTGCTTAAGTTTGTTTTTAGAAGTTTCATTTGCGTGGCTCTTCTCTTGACACTGAATAGTTGCAAACCGATCTGACAGGTCCAGAGGTTTATCCATCACATGGTCTCCATTCACGGAGAACTGATTTTCCATTGGAAAGGGAAGGGCATTTTCCTTATCAAAACAAGTTTGGGGACAGTTGACTGCACGTTCACTCTCTTCCTCAGTCCTCTTCCTCTTGGATGCTTTGCTTCCAAGTGATTTCAAAGACACCAAATATTTATCAGTAATAACATCTTTAATGTGATCAGAATCTACATCTATAGATTCACTTACATTTTTATTTGTAAGTATCTGCTTATTAGGAAATGACTGGCTAATGACCTTGTTTACTTCAGACCCAACACTACGTTGTGTGAAAAGAATGTCTTCAGATTTTGACCTAACTTTCTCTGATCTAGAAACAGAAACGCTGCTAACGGGAGCTGTCTTTAGAAGGTTTTTTTTCCCAAAGTCTAAAAGTGAAGGGGAGAAACTTGTCTTCAAACCCAAATGGGTTTTCACAGTAGAGGCAGCTCCAAATACAGGAGATGACACCCGAGGAGTCAATTCTTGGGGAGGTGTCTTTGAAGCAGAGTCTGAAACTCTAAATAAAGAAAGAATACATAAGAATTCCTTTAAACTGAAAAACAGGGTAAACATTTAAAAAGCAATATACTAAGAAAACTTTTCTTGATACAGAACAGTAAGGCATTATCTACCTATTGGACACAGATGATTAACACAAATTTAAGATGCAGCATTGGTTTCTTCTCATTTGGCAGAACAAAAGATGAATGTGAAAATGAAGTTCATTGAGTACTCAAAAGTCTTTTGCTATTATTAAAACTTATGAGCAATTCCAAGAAAAAACCAAAACAAAACAACAAAACACCTCTTACACTACAGAACTAAATATAGAGAGCAGTAAGTGCTCTCAATAGCTATACGATCTTAAATGAGGTAATAAAACTCACTTGACAAGTTATTATCATAATAAGCTAAACGTAACAGACATAGCTAAAAAGGCCAAGCAAGCAAAACGCTTTATCAACAAGTATTGTTAGTTAGTAAATATTATGAAATTAGAAAGGATCAACAGCTCCTACAGAGAGGATCAGCTGAGTTCCACCCACACAGTGGCTCACAACCATCGCTAGCTCTAGTTCCTGGGGATCTGACACCCTATCATCTCCTGGGAATACATGGTACACATACAGACACACAGGCTCACACACAACACAGAACATAAAGTGCATCTCACACCATTTGGGGATAGAAAGTAATGATTGTGTCTTTTATGGGATAAAGCAAGACTGGTAGCTCTTAAAGTTACTTGATGACGCAGGAAAAGGACCTAGATATAATATCTGCAGTTGCTTTGGGGGAGTGCAGTATTGCTGTACAGAGCTACATGTTAAAGGCAAACAAACAACAAACCTATATGCTCAGTTACCTTGGACTATCTTCACCACTTCTTGCAGGCTCCCTGGAAGGCTGTTCTTTGTGATCTTTGAGACAGTGGTAGAGCTCATCTCCAAGAGGGCTCGTAGGACCTTGGGGTTCCTCCAATAGTAAAGTAAGCTTAAAGTTGATAAATGCTACAATGCAAATAAATCTCAAAAATACAAAAAGTAAGAAGAACCAGAATGAAGAGCTACATAGTTAGACAGAGAAGGGAGCTGTATAATATTGTGAATGTATAAATATCCCTGCACTGTAGACTTTAAAACAACTAAATTGTTATTTAAATTTCATCACAATAAAAATATGAAAAGAAAGCAATACTTTATAAGTATAATTTACTTACTTTTAATTTTAATTCTTTATATAAGTATAATTTATTACTACTGCATAATAGTATTATGTATTTTGATTCAGTACCAAAATACATTAAGATGAAAGGTAGAAAACACAAGTGAATTTAAAAGGACCCTGTAGAGGGAATTCTCAAGATTTAAGGTGCATACAGGTCAACTGGGAATCATTAAAACACAAGTTCAGTAGATCTGAGATCCTGTGCCTGTAAGACATTCAAGAATGCTAAAGATGCTATTGACCCATGAATCAGTCCTATGGTACCTCCTCTTTTAATATCTTTATTTCATATCTGAACGTGGTAAATTTTTGGCTAGTAAAGAACTAGAAACTATTAAACACATTTAAATGTTCAGAAGCTAAAAATTACCCACTATCACTTTAGGAAAAAATTTAAAAGGGTAAAATTGAAATGTAGTAAAAAAACTAACTCAATTTTAGAAATTCAACACCAAGAAAATTTTCTAAGAGCACACACATATTTACTGGTAAAAGCAAAGGAGGACTACTTTAAATCTGTCATTTGATTGGTTATAGTCCTAGCAGTCAAACTCAGGGCCTGGCAAACATTACACAAGTGCTCTGCCAATGACCCAACTTAATTCCCTAGTCCTTAAAATTGTATCAAAACAGAACTTCACCTATCATTTGTAAAGCCTTGGGTTCTAACACCGGTACTACAAACGGACAGAAAGCCTCCCATCTGGGGCTGAAGAAACAGCTTAGTGGGCTTAGCGGTCGAAGAGCACTTGTTCCTCTTGCAGAGGACTAGAGTTGGATTCCCAGCACTCCTATCAGGCAGCGCACAACTGCCCATAACTCAAACGTCAGGGAGATCTGATCACCTCTTTAGCCTCTATGGGCATCAGACTGTACATATGCATAACAACGGGTAGGCATAAACATAAATAAATAAGAAGTAAATAAATCTAAAAACAAAAAAACCCCAAATACTAAGAACTTAAGATTGAAAACTTCAAAAGTTTTATAACATGAAGGGGAAAAAAGTAAAGTAGACACAGGAAGATATTAAAATAATTAAAACAGAATTATAGGGTCAGTCTCTAACTCAACCTCTAAGGAATATCTTTTTAGCTGAATTGGTAGTTCTTAAAATTCACGTCATTAAAAAAAAAAAAAAAAAAAAAAAAAGAAAGAAAAAGAAAATTTAATGGCTGTCAGAAAGACCCAATAAGTCCTGAATTCAATCTAAAGGATGTTTTCTTAGACTGAATATGTGGAGGAAGCATGAAAGAAGGGGCTTGAAAGACAGCTGACAAAATAAGTCCTCCAAACGTCAACTCAATTCATATCCTAAGAACCTGCTGCTCTGACTGCGTTGCAAGGAGAATATAAATGGGCCTTCCTAAGAGTTTTGTTCTAGGCCTTTATCCAACGATGACTGGATAGAGTGATTTTTCTCCTGCTTATTCTCATGGTCCCTCTGGCCCTGCCTCTTCAGCATATTCCATCAGACTGTGACCAACTGGCTCCCGCTTAATTTTTAAAGAACATATGCCTCTTTCAATTATTAATTATTTTCAATTATATCTTAATTATTTTAAATTATATTTCAATTATTAATAATTCATATAATCAAACTAAGTGATTACTTACAGAGTCTTCTTGAACATTAAGTCCAAGTGTTTCAGCAACAACAGTATCTAAATTAAAAGATGATTTATCAATGGGATAACTGCTTGTTCCACATATTTCTAAAATAAGAAGAAAAAAAACACTCATTATACAATTTTTAGGGAGTAGATATAAAAAAAAATAAATCAAAGATTAGAAGAACCAAGGCATAAAACCCAAAAAGATTAGGAAAACAATCAAGGTACTACCATTTTTTAAGATGACAGCAGAAAAATTGTAAACTGTTCAAAAGGTCTAAAATGTTTTCAATAAATAGCAATGAGTTACGTATACTTTAGCATCCAAATTGTTAAACTTTTTCATTCATTTAAGTTTTCTACTTTTCCTTAATGAACTGAGTACGACACAGTTTATATGTCTTCTCAAGAGCCTAGTCATTATGCTGAAAGGTAAAAACATAACTTCTCATTTCTAAGGGAAAAAACAGAATTTGCAGAAGAATGTAAAACAAAACAAAACATAATAAAGGTTTAAATACAGAGGGATCCTAGATCTGCTTTGGGAAATCAAGACAAACTACACAAATTAATATCTAACATGACCCTTAAGGGAAAGGGAAAGTTCGGCCACTTAATGAGATTGGGGGAGGGGGGAGAAGGCAGAAAGTGAAGTTTTAGGTATCTTTAAAGATCCAGATATATGGGGAAAAATTGCTTTTCAGAGAACTACATGTGATTTAATAGCTAGAAACTGGATCATGGAAGATGAAAATAGAAGAGCATGAGCCCAAACCTGTGAATTGGGGGTAAATTGTGGTTAAGAGTTCAGAAAAAAGATCCATAAGTTTTGAAAGACCAGATGTAAATACTTGGGTAAAAAGGGTTAATTTTGACTATGACAAACTCAAAGCCAAGAAGCAAATCTAAGAGGCAGGAGAATGAAACAAAGTATGAAAGTCTTGATGCTAGTGGCTAAAATTAGTAGAGGGTACAGAGAATATGCGAAACAAACTGGGGGTCAGTGGGATCAGTAAACTCTGGAGGATGTTTAGAAATGGGAGCAAGAGTCTAAAATGACTCAAAGCTTTTTTACTGAGGTAACGTAAAAATATGTGTATTGTGTCATCCACTGAGATCATGAATATAAGGATAAAGATTAAGTGTGGCAAGAGAGATTCCAACTTGGACTTGCTGAAAATGAAAAACATCTAGGCAGGTTCAGTGGTCTGGAATTCAGGAGAAAAGTCTTGTATAGAGATATAGATTCAGGACTTATTTAGCATATGGGTAAGAGAATGCTGACTGTAAGTGAGAATTTTATAGAAAGAGAAAGCCCATCAGCAAGCTGTGTTGCAAACATCTCTGATATTAACTTCGAAAGCTTTCTCCAGAAGCAGTTTAGAGCAGTAAGTGGGAACGTGTGCAAATATGTGCTCTCTGTCTCCACACTCAGTGTCCTTCACGGCAGGAAAGTGGGCTCAGCTCTAGAGTAGGCTGCAAGAGATGAGTGTAAACAAAGACACTGACAACAGATTACTTTAACTCTGAAGAGACTCTCTAAGTAAAGCAGCGAAGATTAAGAGGGTATCAGTAGAAGATAATGTGTATGCCAACAAGAAAAGACCAGCAGAGCAGCTGGAGATATAAGCAGAAAGGTCAGGGGAAGGAGCAAAGTCACGTGTCTCATATGTGCAAAGCTCTGGTTTCAAACTGTAGCATGGGGAGAGAAGGGTCACAACAAACAAATTACAAAGATGAGAAGGCAAATGATGGAGTACAGGCAGCCAAAGAAGAGAAGCTACTCTAGTGCCCTGAGTGCCAAGTATCTGTCATATTCATGTGTGCTACCACGAGTATACAAAACATAATTACAGACAAACCACGACAGATTCACAGTATAAGATCAGCTATGGCTTCTAGAATATCCGCTGCTACTAAAATGACATGAAAACAATTAATGTTGCTGGCCTTTCAGTTGGGCTATGGATCTCAATTCCTCTCACCTTCTCAGTTATTCCACCTTCCTTGTATCTTACTAATTTTCTCCTTCACTTGTTCATCCTATCAAGCATAAAAATTTGCTGCCAATCTTAAAATACAAGACAGTTTGACCCATTTTTCTTGCTAGTCACTGCCCCATTCTCTCTCCCTTTACTGAAAAATTCCCCAGAAGACTCATGTATATCTATGTTTTCTGCTTTCTCTGCCTCTAGTTTTTTAATGATAGTTTCAGATAATCACTGTCGTACCTTTCAAGCTCTGAATCATGCTACTAGTTTAATACTTAATTATCTCCATGCAATCAAATCCCATGGTCAAGTAAAAGAGGCTGTCATCTTTTGTCCTGTCAGCGCTGTTCAGCACAGTTGTTTATTTATTCTCTCCTCCTCTCTACAGCTGCCATTGCTATTGGCCCTCCTTTCCCACTGAAAGCTTTCTCTGGCTGCTTTGTTAGTTCCTCTTCCTTTTAGTGACCTCTACATCAAAACAGAAACAGTTGTAATACTGTCAGTGTGTATGTGTGTGTGAGAGAAAGAAAGAAAAAGGGCTTTTGGGGACAAAACTGTCTTTCTTTTTCATGTATAAAGTACAAATAACACAGTACAGAAACAGATATACAGCCTGTCTACAATACTAAGACTCTAAAGAGGCAAGAGTGAAAGGAGAGAATGTGTAAAATGGTTTCTGGAAAGAGAAATAAGGAGATAAGAAAGATCACTGCTTAACACAATGGCAGACCTGCCCAGGTCTTGGTACCTGAACTTGTCTCTTCCGCCTACGTTGGTAACCGATTTTAACAGTTTCCACCTGTCTCTTCCACCTGCACACTAACCTTCTCCTCTAATGATGAACTCATCGATATGGGGACCCCAAATCTTAAATAATCTTTATCTGAACGCCTGTTTTGAATTTCAAACAATATTTTCAAAGCCAAACTCCTGAATTTTAAGCTTCCCTATTCCCTGCCAACCTGCTCTCTTCCATCTGTCTCTCCCATCTGTCAAGAAGCAGTTCTATTAGTCCTCCTGCCCAAATTACCTTTCCCTTTTCCCACCCTGCCTCTAGCCATAGATTTCATAATGATCCTCAAACTAACTGAAACTGTACTTTGTCTCGGATGCTGTTCCTGCACACTGCCCACTCCTTTTTTAGCCTCTGCTCGTGTCAGTTTAGTAAGACTCTGCCGTCCTTGGCGCCTTGCATTGTCTTCAGAGTACCTGACTGCCTGACGTAACTTTGTTTTCTTTCTCCCAGAACCAGACTGAAAGTTCCAAAAGGGTGTGTGTGTGTGTGTGTGTGTGTGTGTGCGTGTGTGCGCGCGCGCGTGTTTTCAAGACAGGGTTTCTCTGTGTAGCCTTGGCTCTCCCGTACTTGCTTTGCAGACCAGGCTGGCCATGAACTCAGACACGAACTCAGTAATCTGGCTGCCTCTACCTCCCTGAACACTAGGATTAAAGGCATGTGCCACCACACCTGGTTGGTAAAGGCTTTCTTTGTTCAGTGTCTGACACAACAGATGCTTAACTATTTGTTGAATGAAGAAACAAATCACAATAAAATCTTTCCTACTTATTTATTTTACATTAGCATTTTACATTAGATTAGAGATTAACATGAAATAATTCTAGCATAACATTACTTTCTCATAGTAAGCATACCTTTAAAATACTGGCTAATTCTGAGTGTCGCTCATTTTTGCCTATCAACAACCACAACCTTAAACTTATAACCTCAATATCTCACTTACTAGCCACTGGTGAGTGAGTCTGTCTGCAAGTGTCAGCGACTAGAATTTCGGGTTCCTCAGAGTGAGGTGGTGGAGGAGGTGAAGCCTTGGATATTTTTCTTAACTCTAAGGAATAAAAAAAAGAGGTTACATAATAAGTAACGATAAAAGATGCTGTCAAGCTTTATTCTGATACATCTATATAAATTGCCTTTAATACCTAACAACCATTATTTTCTAGACACAATTCTCGTAATTCTTTAGTTTCACTGAGAAACAGAGCTGTAGCTAGGAGAGTGAAGGAAGAGGACTAGAACAAGTGAGCTTCTTAGGACCTGAGTTACCTAGGTAGTGACAGCTGTCACTTTTCTCATGTTAGACAAAGCACTAACTTTACTGAAAATGTTAATGGTTCGTGTTTCTCTAAAATCTGTCCTGAAAGAAAACTTTTGAAATGTGCTCATTAAAAATATCTCTACTGCTTAAATACTTAGTTCAAGGACAACCAAAGGAAAAGGTAAAGGAAAAGCATTGTACTTTAATTATAACTTGAAAATTAAAGTGGTAGAAACTTTTAAGATAAGTAAATATGGTAAAGAGAATAATACTAGAGTTATTAACTCATTAAAAAATTTTACTTTCTAAGTAAAAAAAATATAGAATATGATTAAAACTGGATTTTAAAGTATTTATATCATATGCTTGGTTTCTACAATTAGGAAATAAGCCAGAAGCTTTTATGATACAAATGACTACTAATAAAATGACTGCAGTTGTTTTCTGGACATTCATATGGATGGATTTAACCACGATGTAAATTATACACATAGCTCTCTATCTGCAACTTAAAGACCAATATGTTCACTTAAGATCTAGGATCTTATACTTTAATTTAGCTCCAACTAGATGAAGAAATTAATATATATTTTTTTGTTCTCCACCAGATGGTGATAAAAACACACAGAGTGAAGAAACCTGCCAACTTTTACATGATCAAATAAAGATGTAATTAATTTTTATTAAAAATTTTAGACAATGTATTTTGATCGCATACTTTCTCCCAGATACTCCCTACCATTTCAATTTCATGTTCTTACTCTTAAAAACAAACCAAACAGGAAAATTATTTTTAAAATGCCAAATTAAAACTAACTAAAAAAAGAAATCCACCCTCCTCCCAAAAGAAAGAGTACACGTGCACTCATGCACGCATGCATTTTCTCCTTCTCAGTGGATATGAAGTGTAAATAGCTTCTTAATTAGGGGTGAGACTTTGTGTCCACTTCCCATTCTCAGGGCTGGGATTTTGTCTTGTTTAAACCTCCGCAGGTCTGGCTAGCATATGTGGGTTCATGTGTCAGCCCTGTTGTGTCTGGAAGAAGCGATTTCCTGGAGTACCACCTCTCTGACTCTTACAATCTTTCCTCCTCTTTTGCTCAGATCCTTGAACCTCCATGGTACCGCTTTGATAAAGACATCCTATTTAGGGCCAAGTACTGTTCACCTGTTCACCTCTTTGTTATTTACCATCTACTGCAAGAGCTTCTCTGGTAAGGACCAAACAATGCTATGCTCTATGTGTGCAGTAATATGTCATCAGGAGTAATTTTATTGCTATGTTCCTTTAGCAGAACAGTAGTAGGTTTTCCCCTAGGTCCATGATCTATCTAGTTACAGGTTCTTGGCCATGTTAGCAACATCAGGTAGGGGTTCCATCTCATGAAGTAGGCCTTAAATTTAAAAAAAAAAAAAAAAAAAAGTGGTTGGTTACCCCCATAATACTTGTGCCACTAATGCAGAGGTGTATTTTGTAGGCAGATGTCTGTTGTACATCACAGGGTTTATAGATAGGTGAGGGGGTGGTCTATGGGACCCCTTTGGCCAATGATTCAACCATGTGTAACCCATTCCTGGCACTGGAAGTTTTCTTGGAGGCTTAAGATATCTCCCCCATTATAGAATGACTCCATTTAAATTCTTTCACATATGCATATATTTTAGGAAACGTCTACAGGAGTAGGTTTCCATGTGGTTTTTCAAAAGGCCTTTAGTGTTAATTGTCCTGTCCCACATTTCCTCCTTTAGCTTGCTCTCTCACTAGCCTCCCCACTTAATTCTCCTGTTCTAGAGTTCCCTTTGTCTCTTTATAACTATTACACTTTTAGTGTAAGTGTGATAAAACTTACTTATACTTTTTCTTCTTCTTTTTTTCTTTTCTTGATTTTTTGAGAGAGGGTTTCTCTGTGTAGTCTTGGATGTCCTGGACTCTCTTTGTAGACCAGGCTGGCCTCAAACTCACAGAGATCCACCTGCCTCAGCCTCCCCAAGTGCTGGGATTACAGGCATGTGCCAAAATGCTCTGCTTTTTTTACACTCTCCAAGAATAATCAATATACTAATTTGTTTATTTACCATGTTAATTTATATTAATATATCAAATAAATCTTAAACTAATTGATCTAATTAATTTTTAAGATTTATTTATTTATATGTTTTATATGTATATTGCCTGCACATACCTATTTATACCATATGACCACAGATGTCAGAATCAGATCCCAGGGAATGGAAGTATGGATAGTTGTGAGCCACCATATGGGTGCTGGGAACTGAACCCAGGTCCTAGGTAAGAACAAGTACTCTTAACCACTAAACCATCTCTGTAGAAGCCTATATTTATTTTTATTTTATGTTTATGGGTGTTTTGCCTGCATGTGTGTCCATGTACTATGTACATGCCCGATGTCTATGGAGACCAGGAAAGGGCACTGGATCTCATGGAACTGGAGTTAAAGTTGGTTGTGTGATGCCATGTGTTTGTTGGGAATTGAATCTGGGTTCTTTGAAAGCCAGTGCTCTTAACTGTGAAGCCATTTCTCCAGCCGCATAGATCTTATTTTTTTAAGAGCTAATTTAGCAAACCTTTTCTCAAACATTTCAAATATTTTTAGTTAAGAATTAATCTTTGCCCTTTACTTTAAATGCCCAGTTTAAAAAAAAAAAAAAAATCACAATATCATGTCACATAAGCTACAAGTACAAGACCATCTGAAACAGTAATTTTTGAAGCATTTAGCCAAAACAGTAAGCTGGAATGGAATTAGAAATAGGTTCCACAAGCCAGGCATGGTGGCACAGGCTTTTAATCCCAGCACTCTGGAGGCAGTGGCAGGTGGATCTGAATTTGAGGCCAGCCTGGTCTACAGAGAAAGTTCCAGGATAGCCAGGGCTGTACAGAGAACCCTTGTTTTGAGAAAAACAGAAGCACAAGCAAAGCAAAACAAACAAAACAGGTGCATTAAGCCAGGCATAGTGGCACACACATTTAACCCTTACAGTAGAGGTAGGTGGATTTCTGTGACTTCAAAGTCAGCCTGGTTTACACAGTGAGTTCAAGGATAGTAAAGGGTACAGAGACTGTTTAAAAAGAAATAGATTCCATAAAGTATACACATTAAAAAATCCAAGCAGAGGGCTGGAGAGATGGCTCAACAGTTAAGAACATTTGCTGCTTTTGCAAAGTTCCTAGGTACAAGTTACCAGCACCTACATGGCAGGCAGCTTACAACTTCCTGTAATTCCAGTTCCAGGGGAGTCAACACTCTATTCTGACGTCTGTGGGCTCCAAGCACATACATATATACTCAGGCACATACATATGTGCATAAAATTATGCACACATATTCAAATAAACTATTGTTCATGTCTGTATATAACGCCAGAAAAAAAAACAAAAAACAAAAACAACGTATTAGTCATTTTACTAATAGAAGTTAAATTCACAGTGATATCCTTAATTATCTGAACAATGTGCATTCCTTCACCAAACTGGGTTACATAAAAACAGTAAGTAAACACTTTACAAAACCAGTAACTAAAACACAATTCTGACCCTTACCATTTGTACATGCAGAGTGCTCCAAGTTAGTATGTGTTTGTTCTATGTATCGGACATGGAGAGTCTCCTTTCTTCGTAGACGGTTAATGCCAGAAAATGAAAAGGATGTTACTGGTGAGTCTGGAATAATGTTTTCCTCACATTCAAACTCAGCTACTTGCTCCTGTTGATCATTTCTAGAGCAAAATGACAAAAAAAAGATGAATTCTGTAAATATTTATTAAAATATACACTAAATAATGTGTACCTACAGTAGAATATAAAAATATAAAAGATACAAAAATAAATAAAATACAAAAATATACAAGATATTCTTTACATTTACTGTTACAAACTCAGGGAATAGACAAGTATGCAAATAAGTTAGAACAAAGTAGGGAATATTATAGACTTCTTAACCCAAACTACCTGAAATGTATGTTTGGAATTGAAGTAGAGTGTACAGACTGCACCATTGGAGGTAAAAATTAAGGTATTTCAAATGGAAAAGAATCCACACAGCTTGAGGAAAGCTATACAAAAGTGTTGCATAAGGGTAAGCTGGATAACTTGAGTGAATGTGTCCAAAACTGAAGAGAAAGAGAATTAAGGTTTCAGAGCATAAGAGGAATGTGACAATTTAACAAGAGTGTACAAGACTGGAACAGGAAAAGAGGAAGTCAGTCAATCAGATGCTGCTGCAAGATTCTGCGGTCTGAACTGTAATATTCGTGTATGGAATGGAAACGACCAACATTTAACAATGTGGTAGTAGAATCAACATGACTCAACAAATGACACACATGATGATAATGCTGATATGCTAACTACCAACTTTTATTGTGTTTACATCTCCAGGAAGTATCCAAGGTGCTGTACATATGACTTTATGTAGCTAAAGTCCCATAACTTCTGTTCCTCTGTTCTATTCAATTTATCCATTGTAAAAAGGCTGTTTAACAACTTATATAACATGATGTTACTTACTGACTACCAACTGTAATGCCAGATGTAAGAGAGCAAGGATCTATGACTTACTGATGAATCACATGCATCTAAAAGAGCAACAGGTAGTACAGAAAGATTTTTTTTTTAGCGAATGAATGTGAGACATTTTCAGGTTTCACTAAAGAAATATATTTGTGCTCATCTCTGCAACTCTTCTTGCCTAACTCGATTAGAGACCAATGACACCAACCAAAAATTTGCATAGAACTGTATCACTTAACAACCTATGTCAAACTACTGTTGCTCTCATTAGCTAATACTATTCTGTCAGCCATTTAATTTTTTATAAGACTAAACTAGCTATATATTTTTCAACATATTAAAAATTAATTTGTCATACTAGTTCAGACAACTATGTAAAATTCTTTAACTATGATCAGCAAAGACTGCTAGAAGGCTGGCAAGATGATGCAGTAGTAAAGGTGCTGTGTAAACCTGGCAACTTGTTTGGTCTCCAGAACATATGTAAAGCTGAAAGAAGGGAAGAGACTGCACAAAGCTGTCCTCTGACCTCTACAGGTACAACCATGTCCACATACTCAAATACATGCATCATGGATGAATGGACACACACACACACACACCACACAAATAAATTTTTAAAAATAAAGTAAAACTCATTCCAAAGAATGTCCAAAGAAAAATGTTTTCTAACAAATATTTATCCTTTAATTTCCTGAATAATACCAGAAGTATCTGTTATCCATTATTCTGTAATATACAATAAAGGACAACCTTAGAGCTAATATCTAGTTAGCTGACAAAATGACTGTATATAGGCAACACATGCACATATATATGTGCATACCATATTTGGTTATGTTTATACTGTGGAATGATTAAATTAAGCTAACTAATAAATTCACTTTGCAAACCTATTTTATAAAGTAAAACCTACATTTCTACCGAACTTTAAATATAGTCTGTTATTGCTCTAGCCACCATTCGTGGAATATACTT
The DNA here is from genome assembly GCF_907164565.1 of Psammomys obesus. Lineage (NCBI taxonomy): Eukaryota > Metazoa > Chordata > Mammalia > Rodentia > Muridae > Psammomys > Psammomys obesus. The sequence goes on from NW_026596069.1 coordinate 23,308,766, forward strand.
AACACATAATTTTTAATAACTTAATAGTACGCCTATTCTACAAAACAAAGAAAGATTAGATGAGAAAGTCTTTCAAGTTAGTGGAGTGTAAAACTTAAGTGACCTCGCTTGAACTAACCATATCACTGTCATAAAAATTCAACCTGAAACATAAATGAGTCACAAGAATAAAATTATTCCCTGGCAGGATTTATTTACAAGGGGTTGAAAATTGCACAAGAAAAAAAAAAATATAGCTACTAGCCCTATCCAACAGTGCCTGACTAAGCACACAAGTGCAAATGTATCCTCTCGGGCCAAAATGACAGGCACCAGGAGAAGCAGTTTCTGCTTTACCCAATTTAATTCTTGAAAGCATTAAGTTCATCCTGATTTTCTGATAAAAATTAAGAGTTGCTGTCTTATTCCAGTTAATTATGTTCTTGCCACCTTCCCTTAGCTTTTCCTTCTGATAACATCAGAAGATTTGCTGCTTATTATTTGTAGTCTGCCACTGTTTCAGCTGTTCTTTCTCAACGATGTATGAGGATCCAGGTTTTTCTTCATAAGGAGCCCACACTTTAAAAGTTTTTAAAGTTTAGCTTCTTCCTTTTCTAGTTTGAAGACTTTATATCTCCAGTTAAAACATAATTTAAACTCACTAAAGCAATGTTACAGCCACCAAACTGTTATTTCAAAGTTCTCATTTTTAATCAAAGAGGAAATTTCCTTAAAGTACAAATAATCTACTACCTTAATCCCTTAGAAGAAATCCCTTGGAAGTTTATCATATAAATAATTCAAAGGCTAATTTTTAACAGTACAGGTATTAGAACTATGTTCTTATGGAATGCTTCAATGAGAATCTTGCTATCAGGAAGTCTGAAAATGACCCTCTTGATAACCTCTCACTGTAAACAATAAACAGAAAAGAAACACAAACTTGGTATGAACAGACTCTAGTCACAAGTCATCAGCAGTAGTAATGCTACAGGGCTTCAATCTCAGGCATGCTTTGTTCAATGTTTTATTAATGACTTGATAGAGGCACTGACAGAAGTCACTTAAACCTGTGAGAAATGTAAAGCTAAAGAGAATAAAAACAGGGTGGGAGAGATGGCTCAGAGGTTAAGAGCACTGGCTGCTCCTCCAGAGGTCCTGAGTTCAATTCCCAGTAGCCACATGGTGGCTCACAACCATCTATAATGAGATCTGATGCCCTCTTCTGGTGTGTAGATGTACATACAGGCAGAACATTGTACACATAATAAATAACTTGAGTTTGATCCCTGGGATCCACATAGTGGAAGGAAAGAATTGACTCTCCAAAGTTATCCTATGATTACTACGCGCGCGCGCACACACACACACACACACACACACACAGTAAGTTTCTTTTCTACCATTGTGCTCGGGGCTTACAATTCTAGAGAATTAGAGTCCAAGACCATTATGGTAGGGAACATGGCAGCAGGCAGGCAGGCAGGCATAAAGGAAAAGCTAAGAGCTCACACACTGCAAGGTAGAGAGAGCAAGACTTATCCATACCAGTAGCACACCTCCTCCTACAAGGTTAATCTTTCCCAAACAGCTCCACTAACCAGAGATCAAGCACTCAAATATATCAGCCTACGTGAGCCATTCTCTTTCAAACTACCACCATACACAAAATATAATCTTAAACACCACCACCACCACACAGAAATAAATTTGTGAGGGAGAATTTGTGCTTTCCTATTTACAGGGTGACACTATGTATAGGTAAGCTGTGGCTGTTTCAGAGCAAAACCCCAGAGAAATGGTTTAAGTTTAGGGTGAGGTACAACCATGGTTCCTGTCGAGTCACAATGAATTGGTTACTTAACCTTGCTGAGCTCCGTTTTCCTCATGGGTTGAATAGGTATGCCACTGCACTTTCCTGCTTTCTTTTTACGGGAGATTTATAAAAAGGAAAGATATAACCTAGTTCCTCAAGTATCAGTGAGTATTTAACCAAAGGTGCTACCTCAAAAATAGCCAAATAACTAGGGAGATGGCTCAGTGAGTAAACTGCTTGTTGTACAAATATGAGGAATTGAGTTTGGATCCCTCTAACCCCGATAAATCTCAAGAGTACATGTGTTTGTAATCCCAGAGCTCCACATATAATATTGGAAGCGGAGACAGTTAATCCCTAAGAACTCGCAAGCAAGCTAGCCTGGAATAAGCAACAGTGACTAAGACATCCTGCCTCAAACAAGATAGAGGGTAAGGACAAAGACCCAAGGTTGTCCTCTACACCTACATTCAAACAACTGCAGACACACAGCTGTTTTCACACAGACACCATAGGAACGCATACACATACGAAAAGGGAGATGAAAAAAATTAACAAAATATTAACAAAGATTAGAGAAAAAAAACCAAAGGGTTGTGTATGTGTGTAATAGACCAGATGATAAAAGAATTTCAAAGAACTATTAAGCATGTCTCTGAAGGCCTGCATTTATATTTAAAATAACAAATCTGCAAGTAGTGGGCAGAAAAAAAATAAAATAAGATGTATGTCTGTTTTTACTTAATATTAATATTGGCCAAACATACATAAATAAAAAAAAAGATGAAGAGTTGGTAGTCTTGCTTTGTATTTATAGCCTACCTGATCACTGAGCTATTAATTAAGGTCCAAGCAAAAAACTTTAATGGCACTTTGAACAGTTAACAAATTAAAGAGTATGATGAACCAGGACAGTTGCTTTAAGGTATTCAAAGTGTAGTCAAGTAAAACAGGTAGTCATGTTCGAGATAGTCCCAGAAAGTAAAGTTGGAATCAACAGTATAATCCTAAACAAGCTTAGAAAACACTTTAAAAACTTCATCTTGCTAAAATAGAATACTCTTGGGAAACAGAGGACTTGCACCGAAATTATTCAAACAGTGGGTAAAGACATCATATAACAAATTCACTTCTAGAGGCAATAAAACAAATCCTCTGAAATTCTGTATAGACTTTTTTTTTTTTATCAACTTCCCAATATAAAGAGAGCTATGACCACAAAATCCAGCTTATTTGATTATTTGCTTTCTGTGAATGATAGAGATGGCTCTTCCTTTCTACTGAATAATTTCCTACTGTAGTTTCACTTAATAATTATCTTGTCACACAGAAAATCTATAACATCAAATCCAGTTCAAGTGAGTTGAAAGAATTAAGTCAATATATTCTAGAGTTCAGGGGAATTTCTGGTAGTCATAGCATGATAGTATGGTGTTTAGGCAGTCAGAAAGAACAGTGCCCCTTTGTAAGATGATACTTGTTAATTTTAAAAAACTGCTAATCAAAAGGAAAACAAGTTACTAAAGAAGCTGGCTCTAGACAATCACAACTATCTTAAATTTCAGAAAAGTATTGAAAATTACAACAGATTATTTCCTACATTGTTTTGACTAAGCATGTCCTAAATAAAACACTCACACTTTGAGTTTGCCTATGTGACAGGTCTTTATTGTAGTGCTTGCTGTTTTTTTAAGCAAGACCAATGACCAACAGGAAAAATAAGTATACCTGAGAACACTAAAAATGAATTCTATACTAATTAGAATTAACATTTCAAAAATTTAGTGCATATATGTGTGGGTCAGAGTGTGTGCATGTGCACCACACGCATTCAGGAGTCTGTGGAGGTGAGAAAAGAACACTGGATCTTCCGGAACAGGAGTTACAGGCAATTGTGAACAGCCTTAAGAGTGCTGGGAACTGAACCCGGGTCTCTGCAAGAGCAGTCAGTGATCTTAATTAAACACAGAGCCCTCTCTCCAGGATGAGAATTAATATTTCGATCAGCAAACATCCATTTAATTTCAATACACTTGAAACAGTTTAGATTTTCAGCAATCACTCAATTCTGTATAATCTCTGCATAGTTAGTATCTTATCTATTGGTATATAAAAATATAAACAGCAAAGCTGATACTTCAAGGCTTAATGTGTGGGGCCTAAGGAGCCATGGAACTGGGAGGAGTTGGTCTGGGGGAAGAATAAGGTCGAGGCCTGTCCAAACCCCAGAAGTCTCATCTCGAGACCTGCAGGTGTAGGTCCGTTCCCTCCCTGTTCGGGGCCTACATGTCCCAGCACATGAAGCCATATGACCCTCACCCTCGAAGGCCACCAGGTTACAGGTTAAACTTCCTCTCTCCTTATAAAATCATGTCCAGAAAGCACCTGGAACTCCTCTTCATGCACATAAGGTATTTTCAGCACCTTAGCTTTGGCCAGTAATGTACACTTATCTCAAAAGCCTCTATCCACTCCCCAAAGGTTTAAACAGCCTTTGTTCCCCCAATTTAATGAGATACTCAATGCAGGTTGCCTCCTAGAGTCTGTTCTCACGTTTCTCCATCACACCCTACCATTCCTGCCTCACTTTCCCTGTCAAGCCACCATCTGACTGTGGGTGAGCATGGTAAAGTGAGGGGGGGCAAAGTGGGAATGACATTAATATATCATGTGCTACATGTGCTAAATCATGTAACAAACAAATATGTCAACAATAACCTATCTGAAACTCTTGGAAGCAAAGAATATTCAGATTTTTAAATATGAAAATACATAGCACACACAGATTATAACGCATGCAGTAAAGTCTGAGGCATCATTTACAATAAACACCTTGACACAGTCTCTGCAAAACATGTGACTTACACAATGGAATATGATAAATAAAAACTATAAATATTCTGGCAGTTGAAATAAACAGATTGTCAATTAACACAATGAAATAAATAAAATCAACTTTGGAACCATATACAAGACGACAGGTCTGTGTTCTAACCTCTTCTCATCACAGACGATTAATTAACAAGAATGTTTGTATTTTCACATACTTATAGACTCTGTTTTTCCTCTATAGCCTTAGACTGAGCACATGGGACAAATGGATATGCATTAGCTAAAATATTCTGTTAAAAATTATTTCACCTACTAGACATATATAAAGCTACTGCAAACCAAAACAGTGTGACAAATGTATAGTCTTAAGTTTTTGCACATGCCTATTTAAGTCCAGCAGAACATTTAAGAATTCTGTAATATTATGAGGACTTCTCTGAATCCAAAAGCTTAAAAAATTACAGGAAGCAGTCACTTTGGTGTACCTGTTGTCCCAGCTAACTGGTAGTAGGTAAGACAAATGCTTGAGACCACAATTTCAAAGCACCTGGTTAACAAATGAAGTAAGACCCAAGTCTCCACTTCAAAACTTAAATACTAACCAAGCAAAACCAACAAAAACCCTAAATAAAAACAATCTAATTTTACCTAAGTGCTGTCTTAGTTAGGGTTTCTATTGCTATGATAAAACACCATGACCAAGGTCGGGCAGTGGATTTCTGTGAGTTCAAGGCCAGCCTGGTCTACAGAGCTAGTTCCAGGACAGCCAGGGCTACACAGACAAACTCTGTCTCAAAAAGCAAAGCAAACCAAAAACAAACAACTCCTATGATCAAAAGCAACTTGGAGAGATAGGGGTTTATTTAGCTGACATGTCCTAGTCACAGTCCACTATGAAGGGAAGTCAAGGCAGGAACTAAAGGCATGGAAGGATGTGAGAAGTGAAGCAGAAACCATGAAGATGAGTGCTCAGCCTGCTCTCTTTTACCATCCAAGATCACCTGCGTAAGTGCTGCAACAACTACAATAGGCTGAGCATCCCTACACCAAAAATGAAGAAAGTGCCTCACAGGCTTAGCGATAGCCCAATCTGGTGGGATACGTTCTCAACTGCGGCTTCTTCTTCCCAAACGATGCTAGCTGTGTCAAGCTGACAGCACGAGTAGGAGCCAAGAAGCCCTATTTCTACTCTCAATTTTGTCAGACATACTAGGGGGAAAAAAAATCTTTTTTTTTAAAACATTTTTGAGACAGTGCTGCGTGGTGGAAAAAAGAGAGGTTTTCAAGTCAGAAGATACAGGTCTGAGTAATGCTCATACTAATTACTAGTGATGAAATCACAGGAAAGTCATTTGCCTTTGAGAACTTGGTTTTCTCATCTGTAAAGTATGGATAATAAACTACTCTGCAGAATTAGGAATACTCTGCGGCTTAGCAATAACACAAAACAGAAGACCAGGAAAAAAAAGTTATTTTTATTTCTACAGAAAGAAAGAAGAAACAAAAATAGAAGAGGGAAGTTGCCAAAGAAGAATTATGAAGCTTCTAGAACACTGAAAAAAGGAAAAAAATCTTAAATATTTATTTGAAATATAAAGTATTTAAGTAATTTTCTACTATTTATATCATTTTAAAACTTTAAATGTTTTAAAATGCTGCTAGATATGCTCTTAAAAACAAAAATGCACTTCATAATTAGAAAAAATAAAACTTATGATTATACTTTTAGTTTGTACAACTAAGTATAATAAAAGCACGAAAAGTACTGTTTTTGCTGCAGTTGAAAGAAAATACTTACTCAATTTTCTGCTGCAATTGCTCAGAAAGCTTTTTGTTTTCTTCCTGAAGAGTATTCTTTTCATTCACTTAAAAGTAACATGGAAGAGAACGCATATTAACATTCATTGTCAGGCCTTAAAATGTCAACATTTATGAGGAAATTAGAATTTTATTTCTTTTCTTTTTGTTGTGTTTTTTGAGAGAAGGTTTCACTTAGTAGCTCAGGCTGATTTGGAACTTAGTATACAGGCCAGGATAGCCTCAAAAATCACAGAAACCCTCCTGTCTCAACCTCTTGAGATTAAAAATGATTACTGGGATATGAGCCCTGACACCTGGCATGCCAATCCTAAATCATAATGTTATATAAAGTCAGTGCTAACCTGCCCCTGGGCAGTGATTAATGCATTTCATATTTCACCAATTCTATGCAACTGATTAACTGATCATTTTATATAATGCTTGTATACAAAATAATATTAAGGAGTACAGTCCAGTTATGCTAAGGACAAGAAAGAATTCCATCTGAGTTATTCAGTCCTATTTTCAAGTATTATGCTAGACACTTATCTTGAAATAAATTTAATTATAAAAATAGTATTTCCTAGTGTTCCCAAGGCTCTGAGTTCCATGGCCAGCACTACAAATAGTAATGCTGAATATTAATACTTATCAGCACGTTTATAAAGTCAATCTTTTTTTTTATCAGACCTTTTCATGAATAATATAAATATGTTCCACTGGAAGTGGAACACTGTAAGTGGAATCTCTCTCCCCTAAATCTTCCTGTCTTTCTAGTATGGCCTGCCAAAATTCAGAATAGAAATAGGGCTTCTTAGTTCCTACTTGTGCTGAAATCTATAGAATATCATTTCCACTAGAGACAGCCCTAAGTTCCTATCAGTTAAAAATCTTTTTTAATGTTCCTATGGGCTGAGCAAGCATTACTAAACCAGGACTAGATCTAAGAATTGATGTTACAGCAAAATCACAGCCTCCAACAGAGGTTAATCATAGCCTAGAAACTTGTTAGGTGAGCAGCACTTTATAAATCTAAATATACTTTCTTGAAATGAGTAAACTACCTTCTGAAGAGAACTTGGAACTAAAAAAAAACAAAAACAAACAAACAAACAAAAAAAAACCTAAGATATGGGCAGCACCCTAAAAAACTGATGAAAATGTGCTACATTTATACAATGGCATATTTACTCACATACTGAACATGTTAGTTTCTGTTTCACCTTATTATTTGTTATCATCCCCCAGAAGTCTGTTCTCTAATGAGAGACAGAAAGGGACTAGATTAGGATGAGAGGGGAGGTGTGGAAGATCTGGGAGTAGAGGTGGGAAAACTGTAATCAGGATACATTATGTGAGGAAAAAAACTTTATCAATAAAAGGAAAAAAATCATTTTACAAGAAGACTTATCCCGGCCCATGTGAAGTCATTCTGTAGGATGACATTTCTTTCATATGTATTAACAATATACAGAGGGAGTTGTAAGATAAACATAAAATACAACCTCCTAATTGTTAACTCTACCTTTGCAGTAGGTCTTTTATACGATGCCAGATGTCAATTTTACCATTCCCCATTATTAATCCTGTTTCTTTTACTTAGAAATAGATTGGAGTGATTGGCTCTTTCATACAATGGGCGAACATCTAATGTCTTTAATATATGTATTTGTGTAGCATTTATCTAGTAATTTTTTCTTTTTAATTTTGAAAAATAAATTAAACAGGGGCTGGAGAGATAGCTCAGTGTTAAAATGCTTGCTGTCCAAACATGAGACTCTGAGATCGTGTGCTCAGCATCCACCTAAAAATCTGGTTTTGTGGCACATTTCTGGATCTTCAGTACCAGGGTGTACAGGGAAGGGGAACAGACTGGACGATTTCCCCGAGCTTGCTGTCCAGCCTGCCTAGCCACAATTCCAGGTTCAGTGAGAGACCCTATCTGAGAAGGTAAAGAGGGCACACAACGCTGACCCCCACCCTCCACGTGCACACACAAAGGACACAAGAACCTGCACTCACCTATGCATGTAAGTGATAAATGAGCTAGACGAGAGGAGTCAGGATTACTGATGCCGAGTGTTAACAGTCAACTTGATAGAGTCTAAAACTACCTGTGGGGTGGGCCTCTGTGCATGTTGTGGGGGATCACACTGATTATGTTAACTGAGGTGAGTTGTACCCTTGCCCAGGCAGAAGGCCTTGGCCAGGGTAAGAGTGAAAAAAGAGCAGAACACGAGCGTGCATGCATTCAATGCTCTCCATTTCCGATTACAAGTGCATATGATTAGTTACTTCAAGCTCTGGCTACTGTGACTTCACTGTCACGAGGGATGGAAACTGAGCCAAGTGAAGCACTCAGGAGGCACAGGCAGGTAGATAGATCACTCTGGGCTGGAGGGCACCTTGGTCTACAAAGCAAGTTCCAGGACAGTCAGCTACACACAGAAACCTTGTCTCAAATTAAATAAATAAATAAATAAATAAAATCTTAGAAATAGAGTGAGACCTAAGAGTTTAACAAAACTCTACAATGAATGGATAGGAAGAGGAAACTGGAAGTAATATACACAAAAATCAAAACAGCGCACACCTTTGTAAACACATTACAGTGCTGTATTTAACTTCACTATGCAGCTAGCAGCATGTAATCATGATAAAAGACACAATACAGATATGCTAGCAATATGCTTGTCTTAAACTCAGTGAGATTTTAAAGGATAATGTAAACACAACACTTCTGCACACAATTTCCTACTAAAATAAAATTAAATCTATAAAAGACACCCAAATTTTTAAAAATGTAAGTGACTAATATAATTACAACCAATACCCTCGGAAGTCTTAAGAAAAGGACATTATTCTTTAGTTACTTGGTAACTAATGAAAGGGAACTCACTAAGCTCTGTGATCAGCTTAAGATTCTGCTGCCGGATGTTTTCAAACTCCTGCTGCTTTTTGTGCATATGTTCTTCAGTCACTGCACAGCGATCACACAATCCTGCTCGCAACCTGTGAGACAGAAAGACGTATTTTTCATCTACTAAAATGCATTTCCTTACACACAGTCAGTATCCTTTTTTCACATATTTGGGACTCTCTGGTGTTTCACATTTTAATTTCTTGGCCTTCATAGTATTTGCACATACTCAATCCAAAACTCTAAATTTTTTTTTTCAAAAGTCTAAAAACTTTGAAATGACCCTAAAATCTAACTTTTTTGTAATGCTGGCATGACACTGAAAGGGTCTAGAATTTCAGAGCATTCTTAATTTCGTACTGTTTCTAAAGAGTTATTACTTTATTTATTTTGGTTTGTTTTTTAGACAGGGTTTCTCTGTGTAGTCCAAGCTGTCCTGGAACTCACTCTGTAGACATCTAAAATTCACAAAGATCCACCTGCCCCTGCCTCCCAAGCACTGGAGTTAAAGGTGTGCTCCATGTCAGAAATTAAAGTCTCATGTCAGAAATCATTCTTTTCTATCTTTATTTACTGGGGCAGGGTAAACCCAGAGCTCAACAATATGGCTAATCTCCCTAGTCAGCTTGCTCTGAGGATCCTGAACCCACTTTATCATGCGAAGGGAAACTTTCGCCACTGAGCCATTTCCCAAGCCTTAACTTGGCTATTGCAAATAGTTTCACAATAAATGTGGAAGTGTAAGTATACTCAATATTGACTTGATTATTCTGCATACAAACCCCGAAAAGGTATTACTAGATTACATGGCAGCCCTATTCTGCATTTTCAAGTAACTTCAATACTGGCTTTAATTCAGACCATACTAATTCCCATTCCATCCAATTGTATAAAAGGGTTCCTCCCCTACACATTCTTACCAGGATTTGTTGTTTTCTTGATGATAACCATTCTGGCTGGGGTTTAAATAGAATCTCAGTGTCATTTTGATTTGCGTTTCTTTGATGGATAAAAATGTTGAATACTTTTTAAAATTCTATTTCTGTATTGGCTATTTTACTTCTTTTGAAACTATCAATCCAATTCATTGCCTGCTTATTGATAATCCACTCTCTTAGTATTTGAATACTCCATATATTATAAATTTTAATTCCATGTAGATAAATAGGTGGCAAATATTTCCTCTCCTGTAGGCTGTCTCTTCACTAATTATTTCTTTTGCTATATAGAAACCTCATTTCATGCGATCCCACTTGTCAATTTTTATTATGTTCAGAGTTATTCATTCTAAAGGAAGATTTTAATCCACTATTTTCTCCAAATTTCCAGTGATGCAGCTTCTTCAAATCACCTCCAATACTTACTAAAAGGCCTGAGTCCAAGACAAGGACAAGCCCACCTTTAGGATAAGAGGTGTAGAGGACTGAAGGGAGCCTGCAGCACGAAGGTGGATGAAGTTGGACCTTTGGGTTATATAAAAATAGTCGCAGCAGGACTTGCTTCTACAACCTAGACGATCAGTGCTTTAAAAAATTAGAACTCTATCATCTCATCACTTTTATATACTGGGCAGTTTTTAAAATGTAGACACCATTTGTTTTGACATAACATTAAGAGATGAGAATCAGGTGTTCCCTTTATAGGAACCCTTGTGCTGGCTTGAAACTCTACACAACTGGGACTACAAGATGGCATCAGTTGTACCACTGAAGAAAGGCTCACGAAAGCTAACCTTGGATATTGATGCAGGATTTCACTCTTCGGGCTCTACTGGAGCGTTTCAGAGAAGTTATGAATGGTATCACAGACACATCACATGGAAAAGTGGTCAGTAGGAAAGGCACTGCACTCCTAATGAACTGCTAACTAATGACGGCTTCACGTAACTGTTAAAAAGCCTTAAATCTGGGTCGACTAGAGTGCCAAAGTTTGGAGCTATAGTCACTAGCTGAGATATAATAGAAAGCTTATTAAACTTGTTATATATTGTTGGTTTCGTTACCTCATTTAATTTTCAAACTACCCTTGCAAGGAAAGTATTCTTAACAGTATGCCCTGAAGGTCTAGCTTTCTTCCACCTTAACAGCTTGTTTTCCCTCAAAACCATCTGCTAAATTCTTACTTTTCATTAAACTAATTAATGCTAAAAGACTAAATTTGAGAGCACACCTATTCTCTTTCCATACTTGTGTGACATCCTCAGAGATGTCATATATACAGTGTTCTACCAGGCATTTCCCTGTGCTACTGGTGCCCACTTACCATCTGTCATTCCCCTGCGCAAACTCTCCAATGGCTTCCGTCAAAAAGAAAATCTAAATGTGTTGTGTATGTCTATGCATAAAATATTTGAGATTTTCAGTATTATCTACTGTCACTCAGCATGTTTGCTTTAAGTTAAAACCACAGTAGATCTTATGTCCAAATACTTGAAATTTATTTCTACCTTAAACTTTTTAAGTTTTGTTTTGAGACAAGGATCAACATATATAGCCCTGGCTGGCCTGGAACTCCCTGTATGCTGGCATCAAACTCAGAAATTGACCTGCCTCTGCCTCCCAAGTGCTGGCATGTGCCATCATACCCTATCTCCTTTAGTCTCTTACACCCTCAGATAACTGTATAGCCCACATCCCTCTCATTCAGGTCTTATCTCAGAAAGGCCACCCTTTGACCATCTGTAAGTTTCCTTCCTACAGTCACTCAAATATACCATTTAACTACATTTTGCTCATAGCACTCTCTATATAAAATCCTTTTATTTTTTACTTGTGCGAGCTACTTCCAGAATTTGACATTTAAACATAAGGTCAATGATGTACCAAGGAAAGTGTTACTCCAAGCCTCTAGAGCAACACCTAGGATATAACAAGGACAGAAATATTTGTTATTAAATCTTAATACAGTGTGAAGTTGGAATTAAGATACATATGTAATCCCAAAGCATGTATATCGTTTTCACAAAATACTGCCTATGGTTATCTTCAAAGCTACCATAGAGATGGCGTTCAACTTCAGTTTGCAGGTGTAGAATATTAGCTGCATCATTTTGGAATGGTAAGATCGTACAGCAGGCAAAGGCTCTTATAGCCAAGTATAATAACATGAATTTGGTTCCTGGGACCCCACAGCTGTTCTCTGATCTCCACATGTACATCAAGGCATATACGCACATGCACACAAGATAAATAAGAAATGATCTCACCATTAAAGAAAAAGTGCTACTTCAAATCAGTTAGCCTTTTGGTAACATACAATAATGGAAAGAACCGAATTGTGGAAGTATGTTTTTTATTCTGGGGTATTGATCTCATCTGAGTGAAGAAAAAAAGGTCTATGCCTGAAGGCTGATTATGTTATCTCAGGAATATTCAGATGGAAAATTGTGTATATTGATAGAAAGTAAAAAACAACAACAACAAAAAAAAAAAAAAAAAAAAAAACAGAAAAGAAAAATAACTGGAGTAAGAAAAGATGGCAGAAATAGAATTTTTAGGTTTCCATATACTTGGAAATAAAAGGAAATATAAGCAAAGAGTGATTAGAACATTGCTACCTGTAAGTTCCCCTTATATCTGACATCAAAGATACCATTGATAGGTTAAGCCATGATTGCTAAAAATAGTGAGAGAGAAAAAAAAAAAACCTCACAAAGTCTGGGATTTTTATATTCTCAGTGTCAGAAAAGACTTATTCGATGATGACACAAGGGGGAAAAATTACTTCCAATCCCAGAAATGATTAAAAGTAATAAACCCAATGAACTCCCATTGAGGGGGAAATAATTTCTCATTGATTTACCAAACTTACCTATCTTCTAAAATTTTAATGGTTTCCTGAAGGACTTTCTGTTGGTCTCTCAGCTGTTGATTTTTGGTGAAGAATTCTTCTAGTCTTTGTGCATCTCTAAAGATAGGAAAATTAAAAAGATAGTTCTGATATTATAACTCCAATGTTTGATCTCATAACCAAAAGACTGCTGGGGAGATGGTTCAGTGAAGCACTTGCTCACACCTACCGCAAGCAAAGAGCCCCAGAAGCTGGGCAGCCTGCACTTTAACCACAGCACCAGGAGGCAGACACAGGAGACCTTCTGGGGCTTGCTGGCCAGTCAGCCCAGCAGAATCAGTGAGACCCTGTCTAAAGAGGAAGGTGAGGAGCAGCTGGAGACACCCAACACTGGCCTCCGGCCTCCACTCACATGCGCACACACACTGCCTTGTCTCGAAAGAAAAAAAGCCAGAGGGCTGATTAGGGTGGGCACTGTGCTTAGTGCTTTTTCTTTAGTAGAATAATTAATTAAGTGATGGCAGATGTGTAAGATTATTATGTTGACTAACTGGCCACTATGACAATCATTTCTTTTGGTAAGTAATACGTATAAGGTAGATAAACACAAATTCCTTGTTGCACCATGTGAGGACCTAACACTTTGGAGAACATAAAATAACTACCTGTTATTTGTTACTAGGGTGCTTCTAAACCACCAGCACGCCAATCTACCTGAAGCCCACAGACATTACAGAAGGTGCTAAGAAGACCAAATGACCATGAGCTATAAACTAAAGGAAAACACTGCTATCATCTACTGGATAAGCAGCTGTGTTTTCATTCCTTAATATTCAGAGCTACTATAGGCCGGCCTCAAACTACTACGGAGTCCAGGATTACCAACCACCTCCACCTCTGCAGGGCTGATGTTTGGACATGTAGCACCATGCTTGTTTTTTACTTGATACTAGGAATAAACCTCAGGGCTTTGCAATTGCTAAGCAATCACCCTACCACTTGAGCTACACAACCAACCTTTTATTAACGTCTAACATACCACTTTTTTCTTTTCTGGCCCCACAAAATGTTCCAGCTTATCTTGCATGCTATAAACTCAAACGGCTATTACCATTTCTCCAAGAACATAGATTTCCTTTTAAAAATTTATTTTATATGTATGAAACATATATGTCTGTATACCACTTGTGTGCCTGGTGTTCTGAGGCCAAAAACGGCATCAGATCCTCTGGGACTGGAGTTGACAGTTCTGAGCCATCATTTGATCCTAGCATTCAGAAGGCAGACGCAGTGGCTGGTGGAACTATGAGTTCAAGGCCAGCAGAGTATACACAGATTTCAAAGCCAGCCAAGGTGACAGTTACAAAAATCAAATCAGTCCCTTTGGAAGAGCAGCCAGTGGTCTTAAACACTGAGGCATCTCTTCAGCCCACAAAGACTACTTTACTGAAAAACACTGGTTAGAAATCAAGATCTGAGATAGAGAAGTGCTCGTGATTACTGAGATGTCACTGCTTTTTGCACCTTTCAACAGACCATCTTAGAACATATGTCCTTATCCATATTAACAGAAATACCTACTTCTGTACTATTTAGCTCTAAATATTTTTTAGTGCCTTCTGATAATTCCAAGTTTTATTCAATTCTCCCGTCTTGGTTTTTAACTCCTTTCCCCTAAAAGTGAGTGAAAATCCTAGCAATCATTGTCAATAATGCGCTTACTTATTTGAACCATTCTAGAATACAAATAAAGTAGTGTCAAATCTATTAATTTAAGCCAGTCATGTTAATTTATTTTCAGTTATTCAGGAATGATGGCAAAATTATGGTCAGTAAGTTAAAGCAAGTTGGCTGAAGTCTGTTCTGGCAAATGTTGATAATGATAAAAACGGACACAAGTTCTCTAAGAGATGATTACAATGACATGGCCATCTTGCCATTTTGTCAAGTCTAAGAGGAAAGGAAAACATGGGCAATGGTACTGAAAGAAAAAATAATCTGAATCTTTAGTGATTTGTGAGTCACTGATTAAGTAGTGCTAAAATGTCCCTTTAAAGGGCCCTCTATGAGGAAGAACATAATTTCTTAAGATGAAAGTAATTTCTGGTTGTTCCATGCTGTGTATAATAAGAAAACACATATTCAGTGAGCAATAAATCCTAAATACCCACTCTGAAAAAGCCCACTAACTTCTATTAATGAGCATCTCTCAACTATGGGAACTGAACACCATTTTATTACAGAAACAGAGAAATGGCTTATTCTATGGTTAAAACAACATCCTTGAAAAAGAACATTTGGGCTGGGCATTATGGACTATACATTTAATCCTAGCACTCAGAAGGCAGAAAGAGAAGGAGGTACATCTCTGAGTTCAAGGCGGGCACCCGGCGGCGGAGTCTACATGGATTTCAAAGACAGCCAAGGTTACACAGTAACAAATAAAAACCAAACCAAACCAAAACAAAAAAACAACCAATCAATCAACAAACAAAAAACCCCACCCATTTTCAACAGTGCAAACCACTTACAAGTGTTACCCAAACAATTATTTTATAAAAAACATTTAAAGCTTTAAAAAAATGTTATTTTAGATTTATAATATATATATACATATATGTGTGTGTGTGTGTGTATATATATATATATATATATATGTCATTTGCCTATATGATTGAATGTATACCAACGTGGTTATCTGTTGTTTATTAAATATTCTATGAAAATATGATCATTTACTAAATATTCTATGAAAATATGATTTTATATTATAGTAGATAGTAAAATACATATATATATGCATGCTAACTAAGTCTGTACTTAGAAATCATAAAATACTTTATAACATTAAAAAAAAAATCACAATTGGGGGCTGGAGAGATGGCTCAGAGATTAAGAGCACTGACTGCTCTTCCAAAGGTCCTGAGTTCAATTCCCAGCAACCACATGGTAGCTCACAACCATCTATAATAAGATCTGCTTTCCTATTCTGTCGTGCAGGTGTACATGCAGGCAGAACTCTGTATACATAATGAATAAATAAATCTTAAAAAAAAATCATAATTAGTTAGCCAAAAGCTATTTCATTTTAAAGTAAGAAATAAGGTTTTTGTTTTGTTTAAATGAGACTGGTTATCAGTATCAATTATTTAATAAATTAGACAGCGGCATTACATACTGATACTTACAAAATTCGTTCCTTTTTCAGTTTTGTTACTTTTATCTGTAAACCTGCAAAGGAAGAAAAAAAAAAAAAAGAACAGTATTTTGTTAGCCACTGTAAGCAATTTCAATGCAGTTATTTAAGTTCCTTTAGGAGGCAAACACTACACTAGTAAGCCAATTTAGACTGGCTTCTGAATAATGAACCCGGTCTCATTTGATGCACAGTGCATTCCCCTTACTTGTACCCTCAGGCTACAAAAACAAATCTGCAACATTATTGCTTTTAGTCTATTATATGACAGCCAAGTAGATTAAAAATGAGTTATTTCCTTTCTAATAGTGAGAGCAAACATATAATTAGCAGTTCACTATAAATGCAGGTCTGTATTCTGACACAGCCTATTTATTTGCTAATAGAAATAGTGCTTATGTGAGCTCAAGAATCTAGGAATTAAGCTAGACTGTGGCAGGAAGTCCTCGATTAGAAACAAAATTGCTTATAGAAAGTACTTAACAAAGGGTACTAGGAGTTTTAACTCTCGACATATGTACTTTTCAATTTTAATTGAGTTTAATACAAAAGAAAATGGCAAGGAAAATATGGATAAAGTAATATGGTATTTCTAATTCTCATAGCAGTAACTAATAGAAAAATAACCACTGAACAAGCATGAAACATCCTACAACACCAGTAGCAACTACAGGTAAATGCAAACCAAAAGAATTAATTATTAATTATAAAAATGATAGTGCTGGGCATTGGTAAAGGGTTGTAAAACTATACAACCATACTTTTTGAAGATACTAGAAACCAGTATAGTCTCTGGAAAATAACTCAGCAATATATCAAAAGTTGTTATCATTAGTATCTGAATTCTTGTGTTCTAATCTATGTAGAAACTCATAATAGCAAAAGTACTCAATGTTGAGCAATATAAAAATATTTAAGGTAGAGATGTCTACATAAAATATATATAAAGGACTATTTGATGAATAGCAGCCTGTTTAACAAACCACACAGTATAATACACATTTTTACAATCCTCAGAACTCTCTTAAGGCATACACTGAACTGGGTCCTGTGGTGCACACTTGTAATATCAGTACTTAGAAGGCTGCAGCAAGAGGCTCACAAATTTGGGACCACCTTGGGCTGCATAGTTGAGTCTACCTCACCCCCAAAATAGTCAAATTAGTTGAATTTTTCTAATTGAATATGGCTTTTTCTTCATCCTCTACAAATCTGATTAAAATAAAAAAGTAAAAAGACTATTTACTTTGATTCCTAATTAAGTTCATGCTATTCAGTAATTTCTTCAACTACAAACATTATAAATACTTAAAGATAAGTGCCTAGAAATTGTTAATGTCTCTAAAAGTTTCACTTCCTTTCTTTTTTAAAGTTGGGTCTCCCAGACTGCAGAAATGGTTCAAGCAGTTAATACTGGCTGTTCTTCAAAGGACCTGAGTTTGATTCCCAGCATCCACATGCTAGCTCACAGGCACTTCAACTCCAGTTGCAGAGAATCTGATGCCCTCTTCTGGCCTCCATGGACACCAGGCATTCACATGACACATATGCACACATGCAGGCAAAACACCAATACAGATAAAATAAATCTTCAAAAAATAATTGGAGGTTAGAGAGATGGCTCAGTATTTAAGAGCACTGGCTACTCTTCCAGAGAACCCAGGTTCAATTCCTATCTCCCACATGACTGCTTATAACTGCAGTCTTAGGTGATCTGATGAGCTCTTCTGGTTTCTATGAGCACCACGTTCAGACACATTAAGGCAAAACACTCACATACATAAAATATACTTAAAAAATTTTAAAACAAAGCACTGTGTCCCTATGTTGCTCAGGCTGGCCTCAAACTCACTAGGTACGTAGCCTAGGCTGGTCTCAGACTCACAATCATCCTGCTAAACACTGAGAATCCAAGTGTGTGCCACCATGTCCAGCTAAGATTATCTTGCACTGGACAGAATTTGTCCTGAAGAAAGTTATTAACTGAATGATTTCTGAATAATTAAAGGTTATTTACGATCTGCCTTTGGTAGTTCACAGATACTAGCGAGTTACTTACTTATGCCAATATGGTATGTCTAGAAACACTAACATACTTGTTTTCGTAGCATCTGTAACTCACTACAATCTGTAATTCACTACAACATAATCTAAATAAAGAATTTTTAAAATCTCTCATAATTCCTAATCACTTTCAAGTCTGTCTACTCTCCTTACTGCTCCCAAACATGCCAAGAAATCTAAAATGAAGGCTCCGATGCATTTGGGGGTGGATGAAGGCTCCAATGCATTTGGAGTGGTGGTGTTATGGTTTTGTTCTCTCTTGAATTTGCCTCTAGGAATGTTTAACTAATATTTTACCTTTGGCTCTACAACCTATTACTTAATTAAACAAGATATATTAATAAGGAAATACAAAAAGACATAGACATTACAGTATCTTTCGTGTAGCTGCTACACATCAGAAACAACCAAATGTTCTCTGACTTAGGCAACATCTAACAACAATAAAAATCTAGAAGCAACTAAAGAAGTGAGGAAGGCCAGGTGTCGGGGTGCAGTGGCTGCCTCAGGGGCAGAGACAGAGCACGCCCACTTTGTGGCTTCCTTGTGCTGCACAGCAAGTCCCTCTTGAGCAATTAACTATTGACACATGCACAATTTGGACAGATCTTTAAAAGAACTGTGTTGAGTAAAAGCTGTCAATGTCAAAAGGTTATTTTTTATGGCTTATAACATTCTTAAAAAGATTCCAGATTATTAATGGCAAGAGACTGGAGGGGACGGTGGGATGAAGTAGGCTAAGGATTTAAATAGGTGGCATAGAACCTTTAGTGGGAGACACAATGTATAGATTACTAAATTGTACAGAACCAAGCACACATCTAGATTTCACACATACACAAGTGTGCATACAGAATTTATGTATGATAAAGCTAGTAAATAACAGCAATAAAATTTTCTCATTTGTGATAACGTATAATACGTGTAAAATAAAATAAAGCGTTGTGACTACAGGGTTGTCTGTTGGCTCACACTCGTAGTCCCAGCATTAGGAGGTTGAGGTGAGAGGACTGCCATGAGCATAAGGCCACCCTGAGATACAGAGTGAGTTCCTAGCTCAAAAACAAGCAAACGAAAATAAACAACATGCTACCAATGGGAAAACCTACATGAGGGTACATGAGATCTCTTTGCACACTTCCCTACAATTCCACGTAACTCTACGATTAGCTTAAGATAAAAAGCAGTAACAACAGAAAAGCAATTCACTTTTAAAATAGTTGCAAAATAGTAACAGAAAAGCTTGTAGTATAACTAGTAAAAGTAAACAGTGTTCTTTTGGTTAAAAAAATTTTAATAACCCTTCACCACTGCCAAATTCCTAAGCCAAGTGGTTTCTTTCTCTTTGGGTAATGACAAACACAGAGACCTTGGAAGTACTCAGCAGAGCATCATTCTTGAAGAATTAAGAACTTATGATCCCACTAGAATAAAGACTAGAGTCAGCAGTTTTAGTCTCTTCTCAAAACGTGGGGAATTTTACTTGCTGACAGACTTTCTTGTTTTTAATTTTGGCTGACTTTTAAAACTCAGGTCTGCTTCTGCATGTGAAAAGCAGCCAAAGGTGAAATGGATTCTTGCCATGAAATAAAGATTCTTAATTTTTTAGAAAAGAAACAATGAAGTGGAAAATCCACATAAACTTCAAAAGAAAATTCTTGGGAAATACGGAAAGACTACTCTTATATAAGCATTCAACACCTGTGAGGCATCCGTTCTGTCACGTACAGCAGCCCTGAAACAAGTCTGTCTGTGCATATGTGTTTTTAAATTTTAGCATTTGCTATTCAGCGAGTCAATTAGGTATCTACAATTAGAACCCCTATAAAGTGTGCTGTAATCCTGCTCCACACCCATCGGAAGGAATGCGGCTGTGCGACAGTGCAGCTCCTGTGTGAACAGGTAGTCTGCTCAATAGAGTACTTGGGACTGTAACGCTGGCAACCTGAGAACCCATTGAGGAAACAGTGCTCAAAAGACTAAGCACCACAGGACATCAATTCATCACACACCTATTTACTCTGTGAATTCTGGAGGAAATCAAGGGCAAGTATACACTGCTATATTACACTAAACAAGTTTAAACGTTCATAAATGAGACAAGAGTTCACGCAGGCTGTATCAACAATTACCAATGGTATTAATTCATGTTTCTTTATTCAGATAAAAACCATATAAAATGACCACTGTCACTTTAGCTACTTATGTTTATGAACTAGAAATGATTAAACAAGTATCACTTTTCTTGACAAGTAGAGCTTTATCTATGGAGCAAGTAATTTGACTTTACAAAAAGCAATCCTATTTCTCTATACAATAAATTCTTTCTATTCTAAACTAAAAACAGAATTTATAAAAATCAGTTATACTTAATGTATATGTACTTTGTTTAATATTTAATTATTTCAAAATAGGTAAACTACTTGTGAATTTCACTGAATTTATAGTGTTACGAGTGCAAATAATGAAGACGTATGTGATAGCTGCTTACAGAGCTCTTAATGAATAGGCACTGGTACTGTGAACCAAAACTGTTGATTTCGTAGTCTCAACATGAATACTTCTTTATATGCTGATGAAACATGAGAAGTAGAACTATCAACTGTACAATTAAAAAAATGAACTCAAGGTGTAGCGGGCCTGTCATGCTAGAGTTTCTACACGGTTCCATTTCTTTAAAGCAGATGCAATTATGCCCCCAAACTGCCTGGTTTTCTATGAAAATGGTTCAGATTTATGAAACAGAAATTTTATTAGCTGAGATGTGATAACAGAACCTAGTGTGGACAGTGAACACTATAAAATGGTAGGAAAGACAAATATCCTAAATTCTACTTTATTACATGTGCTTTTATGAGTAAACATGATACTGAGATTTAAAAAAATAAAAATCCTACCCAAATGTACTCCTAGGACTTTTGAAATTTAAAGAATTTTGAAATTTCTATTAAAATTCTGAAAATTCTATTAAAACCTGTTATTCTGAATTCAAAGTACCAAAGCTGTCCATGAAAGGATACAATTATGCTAAGATTAAAAACTTATTGACAAACATCTCCACAGTTGTCCCCTGTAGTAATGCAGCTTGCAAACTGCTGATTTTCAACATAAGATGGAGACCATTCATTCTTCCGTAGAAATGCATGTAGTTTATTCTATATGATCAGTGCCAACACTGTTTCGTGTATGGCATATCATTGCTATTGTTTTAATACGTTTTGGTCAAATGAAGCAAACAAGAAACTCCAAATGCTATTATACAGTAGGGTATATACATGCATATAATTTCTTATGGTTGTCTATATAAAAATTATGCATCTCAAGTACTGCTTACTCTTCCTAGCATTTCTCTTTTGTCTTTTACTGACATGAAGCTTTAAAAAGTATGAGTCAATTTTGATTCCTACATATACTTCAAAACCTACACCGTCCAGACAAGTCTGGATCTGATGTCTTGCAAACAGCCTTTTGTATTGGTTTTTCTAAGTAGATCCCCTATTGTCTTTCTAAAAAGTACCCGCCAGGCAGGTCTTTGATGTTACTACATAGTCAGAGGATCTAGTTTTATATGGAACTGTGTAAAACACATGGAAGAAGGACAAATAATACAAAAGCTCCCTTTTGCTTGGGAATTATTCAATAACCCAAACTAATTTTTAAATAACAACAATTTTCTACAAATAGTGGTATATGCCTGCAATCCCAAGACTAGCCTGAGGCAGGAAAATCCTGAGTCTGAGGCTGGCCTGGATTACATAGCAATTTCTTGACCAGCCTGAGCTACACACGTAATAAAAGGATATAACTACCGTAAGATTAAAAACTCAGTGACAAATATCTCAGTTACCCCTGCAAACAATGCAGCTTGTACACTTTAAAACTGTCTCAAACAAACAAACCAAACCACAATTATTTAAGATCTTCAAAAATCCACTGCAGGAAACAAGTCTGCTTTTATGCCAGTTGCCCAGCCCTCTTAACTATTTCCTATATCACACGAACATTCCTGAGACCATGAAGCCTCTTACAGAACAGCAACAAGGACTGACTGCACAGTACAAAACAATTATCCACTCTGCAACAAGGGTGAGCCACCTACTAGGTAGATTTGTCTGATTTAATAATGAATATATAGTTTTGCTCTCAAGAAATATATTGCTTATTTTTAATGGTATTTCATAATAAAATAAAGGTCTCCTGAAGATCCTGTTTACAGAACATTGAAAAGAAACTTGTCAAAATATATTTCCCTGTTAAATTAAGAAAAAAATAAAACTTAAACTTTGTGTAAGTCAACTTTCTAGCGTTAATAATGAAACACTTGCAATTATAAAGAGCAAGGATTAGACTGGCAAGACCGGTTAATAAGTACAGGTGCATGCTGTCAAGACCAATGACCAGAGCTCAATCCCTTGGAGTCACACGGGGGAGAGAGAACCATCGCCCAGAGCTGTCCTCTGTGTGCTTTCTATGTAAGCCTCTCCCAGACGGAGTGGCTAACAACTGCAGGGCATGGCTGTGTACCAGTAATACCAGCGCTGAAGGAGGCGGAGGCAGGAGGAGCAGGAGTTCAAGTTTACCCTCAGCTGCACAGCAAGGTCAAGATCAACTTGAGGCTAAGTGACACCTGCTTTAACTGCCCGGCCTCCTCCATAAAAACCAATAACCTCAGAAAATCATTAACAGGGTACACAGGTAAATTATCAACAAAGAAATACAAATTGACCTTAGACAGCCCTTGGGAAATAGAGGCATGAGGATCAGGTCAAGCTGAGGATACATCATCATACATGATCTCAAAATTTTTATAAAGAAATAATTTTATTTGATATAACATGGAAATAAAATGCTTAGGAGGCAAAGGACTCATACACTGAAAATTATAAAATCTTCCTGAAAAAAATTACAGAAACCCCCAAATATTTCATGTTCATGGTCAGCCTGGGTTACATAGAGAATTTCGACCAGGCCTAGAACATGATTTTAAGAAAAGAATAGGAGCCTGGTGGTGTGGTGCTCCCAACACTCGGGAGGCAGAGGCAGGTGGATCTCTGAGTTAGGGGCCATCCTGGTCTACAGAGCTAGTGTCAAGACAGCCAAGGCTACACAGAAATCCTGTCTTGAAAAACAAAAAACAAAAAAATAAAAAAAAGAAAGGAAGGAGGGAAGAAAAGGAGGAAGGAAAATAATGAAAGAATAGGGGCCATCTACATCATTCAGCCTACAGCTAAGTCTGACAAACTATTTGAGTTTAACCCCTGGACCAACATGGTGAAGAGGAGAGCTCACTCTGAAAGCTGTCTTCTACCTCCACAAGAGCACCACGGCACACATCCCAAATAAACAAACAAACAAACAAACAAATACATGGATGGGTGAATGATAAAGGTATGCGACTTTATTTTTATTTATTAATTAGGTATGCGACTTTTGATAAAAGTTTTTTTCCAGTATCCCACTGTCAGGTGTCTGCAGCAGACATTTACAAATATGGCTCTGCTTCAGAGTGATAGTGCTACCTAACATACATTGCATTCTGTGTGCCAGACACTCTTCCGAACACTCCATCACATTCAGTTATGAAATACAATCAAAGGTAGGTATCTTCATCTTGTACACACATGTGGCATCTGAAGTAGTATGTTAAATTACTGTATAGTTACTGTAGGAAGAATTCTGGATTTTTGGTTTCTTTAAAAACACAGAAATATTACAAGAATGTTTTTGTTTTAATCCAGATGTGGAATATGGACTGCCCATAGCAGCTATGATTTGCCTCGTGCTCTAGAAGAAGTATGGTTTTTCCATCTAGTGATAGTTTCTGTGATTGTGTGACTTTTGGAATTCTGGGAACTTTTCAGAGGGATATAAATATTATAGCCCCGAAAGGTGGGGTGGGTGGCTGTGGTTCATTCAGGGGATGTTGGTTGCGGTTTGTTAGCAATTGTGCTCAAAGAAGAAACAAGAAAAATTAGATTCAAGAATCTCCCTCTTGTCCCTCTATCCTTCTTTCTCTTCTATCTAGTGATGGGGGATAAAACTAGAGTGAAGGGGAGGGGATGGAGGAGAAGCCACAAAGTAGCAAAGATCAGCTACTGTTACCATCTCTGCTCAAATCAGAGAAAGCAGATAGCTCTTGGACACTTGTAGTTAAATCTGTAACTTACAGACTTCATCACGGTATCTCATGCCTCTTTCTCAATGTGGCACTATTTGAACAATCCACTCACAATCAATGAATTGGCATTCAAGAGCTAATCCAAATTGGACATGTTGGTCCATGCCTTTACCCACCACTTGGGAGGTAGAGGCTCATCTGGTCTACAGAGTGAGTTTCAAGACAGTCAGGGCTATACAGAGAAAGCCTGTCTTGAATGCCCCCACCACCAAAAAAACAAAAACAAAACAAAAAAACAACAAAACCCTAATCCTAAAGATAAAAGCTTGTGGGAATCTCCTCAGAATGTACACACTGCTAATCTGAACCTATCTGCTTTTCTAGCACTATATCTTACCCAACAGACTCCCATCACATTTCTACTTAGAAATCTATCCAACTGTTTATAATTTTGGGGGAAAATCTTTCTCATCCTTCTACCTGTACTGCCTAGATGTACCCACCTCTAATACCTGGTCTGAGAGAAAATCACAAACACACACTGGTTCTTTCTTTATCTTCCCAAACATAATGCACTGCATTAAAATTCTGTCATACAGCAAAACACATTTTGTGATTAACTATCTCTACGTACACTGGAACTTGCAAGGTTACTTTGAAGTTCATAGTTCAGACTCTACTGGGGATATTATCATAACATTTTACAAGAAACTAAATTTCCCATGGGAAGAGTCGATACACCCCACAGTTAACGTGAGATCTGATTCAGGTAGATCATATTTTAACGCACTGCAGTGTGTCAAAACCGTGGCGCACTGTAATATGAACACATGGTTGTGGTAGGCAATCAGGAGATATCCGTAGGGCTGGAGAGATGGCTCAGTGGTTAAGAGCACTGTCTGCTCTTCCAGGGAAGTCTGGAGTTCAGTTCCCAGCAACCACTTTCACAACCATGTATACCGGAATGTGATGCCCTCTTCTGGCAGGCAGATGTACATGCAGATAGAGCACTCATATCTATGTATCTATATCTATATATATAAATATACTAAAAAATAAGATAAAAAATTAAAAAGGAGATAAAAATAAAGACTTCTGTCTAGAAAGAGACCCACAGGCTGGGAGTGTGACTCACTAGGAGGACACTCACTCAACATATGGGGGGCCTTCCTTCCTCAGCATCACTGCAAAGATCAAGTTTGCAAGAGAAAAGATTTCTCACTTTTGAGGAAAATCTATATCGCATGTTAAAGATCTGAGAAAAATCCATAAACTTCTGATCCTCCTGCCTCCCCTTCCCAGGAGCTGGAACTCCAGGAAGTGCCACATGTTTTATGTGGGGCTTAAACTCAAGGCTCTCAAGCCGGGAAAGCATTCCATCAACAGAGCGACATTCCCAGTCCCTAAGGTATGTATTCATTCTAAATACAATTACTTAATCTTCTGTACATTCACTGCCCTTCATATACATCTTTTTAGCTCTTATTTCACAGCCTGTACACAACTGTGTACATGACTATCTCTGACAGCCTACAGGAACTTTGAAGTAAATTGCTATTCACTTCTGTATGAGTTTTCAGTAGCAAAAAGCTCCTGAAATGTTTGTCAGATTACTGAAACAGTACTTGTGTATCTCTAGGTAATCCTGCAAATAGCAGTCGGAATATAAAAAAAAAGATAAAAGAGAACAGCTAAGATCACAAAGCCAGAAGGAAGAGGAAATTATAACTCAATTCTAAGTCTTCAGTCAATAAATTCTACTGTTTTTTTTTTGTTTGTTTGTTTTTTGTTTTTACCGTCTCAAAAGTATATTCCACAAATGACTAAGGACAAGTTGTATAAGAACTATGTTCTAGAGTCTGGAGAGATGACTCGGCAGTGAAGAGCATTTATTGTTCTTACAGAGGACCAAGGTTCAGTTCCTAGCACACACATGGTGGTTCACTGCCTACAACTCTTAGTTCTGTGGGATCTGATATCCTCTTTGGCCTCTGAACACATATTGTACATATATATTCATGCAGGCTCACACACACAAATTTAAAAATAAAAATAATAACCTATATTCTGTTGTAGTTGCAGATACAAGGTAACAATTCATCAATAAAAGAAATCATAAAGCATTACAAGAGCGAATGCGCTTTATAAAGGTGGGACATTTGCCCCTAAATAATGTTATTTCTAACTAAAAATACATAAAATAATTAAAGCTAGTTTCTACTATTATAGTCTCAAGCACTTCAGCAAATTCTGTACCTTGTACTTCCTTATCATGATACTCTTTTAGCTTTGTCCAGAGTTCCTTGAAGTCATTGGATACATCTGTAGAATTAGGGCTTCCACAACTGCTTCCCGAAATGCTCATCTTGCTTTCCAGGCTTCACACTTCTATTTGCTGATTGATATTTCCCGACCCTTGTTTCCTTACATAGGTGTGAAGTTGTCTTTGGGTTGTTGAAATACCTGAAATGACAGATTGTGATGTAAGTCTTTTTTTTTTTTTTTCATTCACCTTTATATAATCAATCTGAAATCAGAATGAAAGCAGAAGTCCAGCTATGTTCAAGGTTTCCATGTCTATTTATAAGCAATCATCCAGAGAATTTGACAGAAGCTGGGAAAAAGTGTGGAAAGAAGATAATGGTGACAGCAGGGCATAGTGCTACACTCCTTTTGACTCAGTACTTGGGAGGTGGAGAGAGGCAGATTTTTGAGTTCAAAACCAGCCTGGTCTACGTAGTGAGTTCCAGGAAGAGGCAGAGCCACATAGTGAGATCCTGTGTCAAAACAAAAAAACAAGAGCTGGAGAGATGGCTCAGAAGTTAAGAACACCCACTGTTCAATCCCCAGCAACCACATGGTGGCTCATAACCATCTATAGTAAGATCTGCTGTGCAGGCAGAATGGTGTATGAATAATAAATAAATCTTCAAAAAAGAAAAACAACCATAAACAAACAAAATCCAGGTGGTAGTGCTGCCCACCTTTAATCCCAGCACTAGGAAGGAAAAACAGGTGGTGCTCTGAGTTCGAGGCCAGCCTGGTCTACAGAGTGAGTTCTAGAACAGCCAAAGGTATACACAGAGAAATCCTGTCTCAAAAGCCAACAACAAACAAAACCAACAAAACAAAACATTGAAAAAACTATTATTTCAGTTATTTGGCCTTCATATGGGATAAATTTCCAGTCCTTCTACCAAAGGAGTAATTACCTAAATTATGTTAAACTTAAAAAAACTCTAATAATATTGAAAGGTTTATAATCACCCACAGTCAATATTCATCTACTCTTGTAAAATTTACTGGCCAGCTGTGCTGGCACATGCTTATATTTCCAGCACTCCAGAGGTAGAGGTAGGAGGATCCCAAGTTCAAGGTTAGCCTGAGCTATATAACAAGACCCTTTCTTAAGAAAAGAAGGAAGGGAGGGAGGGAGGAAAGAAGGGGCTGCAAGATGTGAAAGCACCACTAGGCCTGACAACTTGAGCTCGATCCCTGGAAAGGGAAGGAGGGGAAGAACTGGCTTCCACATATGTACTGTGGTATTGGCTACACACAACTGCATGTGTACTGCACATATGTTCACCCACATGGTACATAAATAAACGTAGTAATGGTAAGTATGCAAGGAATGAAAATGTAGCTTAGAAAAGGAGCGCTTGCTGAGGAACTACAAGGTCTTGGGTTCAATCCCTAGCACTGAAAAAACTTTTATTGCTTTAACTTCTGGAGTGATGTGAAACACAACACTGTACTGAACCAGACACTAGAAAATGTTCTGAAACCTTCCTGATTTCACAACCTTTCACATAGATACATGTAAAACCAGGCGGGTGGCTGACGTTAACCATGGGAGGGCCATGGATATTTCTAAGAACAAGTCAGTAAGATACACACAGCAAAGCTCTAAGAACACACTTTCTATTCAGAGACATAAAGCTATTAGGGTAAAGGTACTGTGACTCTCTCATAGTAACAATTAATCATTAACTTTAAAACTTATGTAGCCCCTAAAAAGAAGTAACAGTCTATTAAGAATCTCAAGTGGTTTAATAAATATTTTAAATGTGTTCTGAACTGAAACCATTAACTGCCTCCCATTACAAGAGTAACAGGTTGGGCACGGTGACTCATACCTCAGCAACTGCTCCAAGCTCCAGGTCAAGCTAGGCTACACAAAAATGACGGGAGGAGGCAAAGAGAAGGGAGGGACAGAGAAGCAGGACACATAGTGCCGATGTGGCTCAGTTGGTAAAGCACAAGGTGCTGGGTTCCATCCCCAGAACCCATACCCTGAGCACAGCAGTGAAAGCCTATTATCCTAGCACTTAGGCAGAGGCAGGAGGACCAGGAGTTCAAGACCACCTTCTAGCTACAGAGAGAGTTGGAGACCAGCCTAGGATGCATAACCTCTGAAACAACTTCCAGAGAACTAGAGAAATGACTCAGTGTTTAAGAGCACTGGCTGCTTTTTCAGAGGACCAATGTCAAGCTCTCACACCCACATAGATGCTCACAGCCTTCTGCAACTCCAGTTCTAGGGACTCTGACACCCTCTTCTAACACTACAGAAATCACACACACACACTTATGAAGTATTAAAAAAAATTACAGTTAGGCTTTCCAAGAAGAATCAGTAAAAATTGAACATAATTTTATTCATTTTCTTGGTTACACTAGGTTATTGTTAATTCTTAGATGCAATAGTGATGTGACCACTTAACTTTTCTAAAATCTTGACTTCTTATGGTACTGGGAAAAGGATCCAGGGCTTCAGGCATGCTGGGTGAGAACCAATGGGGTACGTCTCTAGCCCCATTTTTCTTTTGCCACTGAAATGCTTTGTTACGGGAATATATGATGAACTAACGTTCTCTGGAACTGCCTTGAACATGGGTGTGGGTGGAGATGAAATAACAGCTTACTTTGACAATTACTAAGTTGAATGATGAATGTGTATATGAGGAAATTAAAAATGTTCATCTTTCCCTCATGAACATTCATTTTATATAATTTCTTGAAAGTGAGATGAGAAGCTTTAATACTGTTTTGATTCACAAGCCTGTGTGTAACTACTGAGACATAAAAGAAACTGCACTTAATTATGTATAACAGCAAATGGATTATTCAGCATATGGATTAGTCATTTTTAGTGAATTGTCAGAATCCTAGAGATACAATTATTATCTTCAGTTTAGAGTGGGGTTATAACAAATTAAGTGACCTGCCCAAGGTAATACAGCTAGGACACAGTTGTTTCGGGGCTAGTTGAGCCCCAAACTCTACTTCTCTGTAGCAAGAAAAAAAAAAAAAAGAAAGTATGTGGTGGTAGAACATTCAGGAGGCAGAGGCAGATCAGTCTCTTAGTTTGGACCCAGCCTGGTTACCCAGAGAAAGTTCTGGGACAGCTGGTGCCACACTGAGAAACCTTGTCTTGAAAAACAAAACAAACAAACAAACAAACAAAAAATCACCCGAGCCCCCCCGCCCCCCCAAGAAAAGAACCAGGCAGTAATGGCGCACGCCTTGAATCCAGCGCTCAGGGAAGCAGAGGCAGAGGCAGGTGGAGCTCCTGAGTTTGAGGCCAGCCTGGTCTACAGAGTAAGTTCCAGGACAGCCAGGGCTACACAGAGAAACCCTCGAAAAAGGACAAAGAGAGAGAGAAAAAAAAGAGAGAGGGAGAGAGAGATTAAAGTTAAAACTAGTAGTGTGAACAAAGTATCCTTTAGGAAATGCTTCAATGGCGAAGTAGTTAAAAATAATCCAATGCTTTTGCTGTTTTGAAACAGGGTCTTATTTAACCCTGGCTGACCCTGAGCTCACTACGTGGACCAGGCTGGCCTCGAACTCAAGAGATCCTGCGTGCACCACCACGGCTGCTCAAGCGCTTAAAAAAAAAAAAAAAAACTACATTAAAAACACCATCAATACCAAGTTCGCACGTTTCGGTTCCTTTCCGTGCACTGTGCACGGCCAGCGCGTTGCAGCCGATCTTTTTGCTCTGAACCGTTATTCGCTACGCCCTGAGCCCTTCCCTCTCACAGCACTCATCTCGTCCCCGGGTGTCTGTGGACACAGAGGCTGGTGACGATCTCTTTCCGCGTATCCTCGGCATCGCTAACCTCCCCGCTGAAGATGCTCGGGAAGGCCGGGCTGTCACCGCCCACAAGGGACAGCACCGGACACCCAGCGTCCCTCTCACACGCCAAAGGCAGACTCGCCGCGGCCCTCATCCACGCCTGTCTCCGTCTCCACCAGCCTCTTCCGAGAGGCTCTCAGCGTCCCAGCGCCCCCCGGGTCACACGGAAGACGCTCCAAAGGGCGACGCGAAAAGCGCGCGCTGCGCGCTCGGCGCATGCGCGGGGCGGGCTCGGCGCCGTCCGGCGCGCGATCCGAGCGCCGAAGCCCGTGGAGCGCTGGAAGCACAAGCGCGGCCCGCGTCCTCCGAAGCGGCCGGGGCCCAGCCTACCTCGGCGGGCGCCTCCCGCGTCTCCGTCCCCAGAACCTCCGCGGAAGCGCGGCTCCCGGCCGGAAGTGGTCGCTCCGACCCCGCGGGCCGGGCAGGAGGAAGCGGCGTCCTTTTCCCTCACAGCTCCCGAGCCTCTCCGGAGAGCCCTCGGGACCCCAGAGGAGAGAGAGCGATGTCCGCCGGGTCCGGACGACCCCGCCGCTCGCTCCGACCCTCCTTTCGCTCTCCGGGCGGCCGAGCCCACGGCGGGGACGGCCGGAGCCTCCCGGAGGAAGGCCGGAGGGCAGGCGGCCCCGCCCGGCCCGGGAGGCCTGCGGCGTCACGTGACGTCACGCGGGAGTTCCCAGGACCACGCCCCCTTCCCCCGGCAGCCTGGGCGGCGGCGGGACGCGCTGGTCGGGGGGAGCGTGCGTCAGAAACTGGCTTCCCGAGGGGTCCGCAGAGCCCGGCGCACCCCGGCCGCGTTCCTGGGGTTCCCTGGAAAATAGTCCGCCTGCCGGGAACTTGACCCGGAGCCCTCGGGTTGGGCGAAAGTCAGCCTCGACTGTTCTCTGACGCGAGCACTTTTCCTGGCAAGCCTGAGCTGTGCCTCACGGAGAGTGAGGATGGAAGGATGTGGGAATGGACGGGCTCTTGGTTTTCAGCCTGCTGTTGCCTCCAGTTTAGAGATGGGACCTGAGAGGACTGGGTGGCATCGCCGCCTTTCAAAACGGTTCTGCTGAAGTTAAGTGCGGAGTAAGAGATTAGAAGGGTCTAGAATAATTATTGGTTAGCAGGTCATTGAGTACCCGGGGCGGGCTTCAAGCTCACTCTGCAGGATCTTGGACTTGTGATTCTCCGTTTCCGTTTTCTGAGTGCTGCTCTTACACTGTAATAATTACAGGAATGTCGCAGCCCCCACGCCAAGTCAGTTTATTTTATTTTTAAGCAGTGCTGGGTATCTAACTCAGGACTTTGTACATGCTAGGTAAGCACTCTGCCAACTGAGCCACATTTCTACCCCTTCGGTAATTTTTTTTTAAATGAGAATTTTCCTGCAGCTTGTTTTAAGATTAAGAGTCAATCAGGAGAAAGAACAATTTGAATATAACAACAGAGTCTTACAAAGGAAGCGAATGGATAGAATCACAGTCTCATGTTAAACCAGTCCACTATGCCCGCGGTGGTGGTTACGCCTTTAATCCCAGCACTCAGGAGGCAGAGGCGGGAGGATCTTTGTTAGTTCAAGGCCAGACTAGGCTACACAGAAAAACACTGTCTCGAAAAACCAAAACCAATAAAACAAAAAAAAAAAAAAAAAAAAAAAAAAAAAGTCCCCTAGTTTTCTGTGGTCCATCTGTGTCCTAGAAGACCTGGGGATAATACAGATTTTAAAAGTTGAGTAGTGATGGACATGGTGACTCATGCCTGTAATCCCAGCACTGAAAAGGCAAAAGCAGCAGTAAGACTGACTGGTCTGAGGCCAGGCACTCTCAGATCTTTAGCCACTCTTTGGAATTGCACATAAGATGTGGAATAGCACATAAGATGCTACATAAGTGTAGCATCTTACCACTGCCATATCCTTGTAGCCTTTAAGGGCCTAAATGTTCTTTACTGTTACAGTAACTTCCCAGTTTGTTTGTTTTTTAAAGATCTTACTTTATGTGTATGAGTGTTTGCCTACATGTATGTATGTGTACTACATGTATGCCTGGTATGTGCAGAGGCCAGAAGGGATCCCCTGGAACTGGCGCTATAGATGGTCAGGAGCCAGCTGCCATGTGGGCGCTGGGAACAGAACCTAGTCCTCTGCAAAAGCAGCCAGTGCTCTTAATTGCTGAGTCAGCTCTCTAGCCTCTTCCCCATTTTATAAGACTTAATCAAAAAATGAAAAATGGATTTTATTTTTCCTCCAGCAAACACTCTACCACAAAGTTATATACCGAGTCCTATTACGCTCTCTTAGCACAACAAGTAGTTCCTAATTGTCAGAGTGAAACGTGTATATTCTAACAGAAGTAGAAAATTTGGGTATAGATGAGAAGAGCCTATGATCTGTTTGGCATGTAATAGAATATTTAAGAACAGAATAGTTCCGTGAAGAAAGCTATTTGAGGGCTCAGTTGTTCGGAGAACACTTAGTGCTTTCAGAGAGGACCCAGGTTCTGGTCTCGGCACACACATTAGGCAGTTCACAATTGGCTGCAGTATTAGTTCCAGGTGTTCTGACACCTGCAGAATTCCGAGGGCACCTGCATGGCCATTAATTCACACAAGTACACATAAATACAAAAAAAAAAAAAACCTTTTTAAAAACTAATTTTGAAGCTAGGATTATTATGTTACACACCTATAATCCCAACCCTTGGGAGTCTAGGAGGTTGAGCTAGGATGACTGCTGTGAGTTTAACACTGGCCTAGACTACACACCCAGACCCCACCTTAGCCAAATCCAAACCAAAACACCTTTCTCTGTGTGTAATCCATTTATATAAATCAGAACCCATGAACACATGTCCCTTACACATCCTATCAAATCCCACACCAACTCCCATGAAATCATCTCTTAAACCCATAAACTACCATGATCTCTTATTTTTGTTTGTTGCTGAGACAGGTCTCGTGAAACATAGGCTGGCCTCACACTTGGTATGTAGCTAAGGTTATCCTTGGATTCCTGACACTTCTACCTGTCTGATCCAAATGAGACTCCAGCAGACTCCAAAAGCCAGTCCAAATACCCAGAAATGAGCTGAGCCTGGACTACAGGAGGATTTCTGGCAGCATTCCTCGGAAACTGGTGAAGCTGCTTCCACTCCACCAAAAGGAGTCATTTCTCTTCCATCTGGCTGGACGGCTACCTGTGGTGCGATGAGCACGTGAAAGCTCACGCTGGCCTCCAGGCTCCCTCAGTGCCACAAGCAACCTGGTAATTTCAAAGCCATGTTAGCATACCCCCCTCCCTGTTCCTGCTTCTCTCGATATGTTCTCTCTGTTCTCTATTTCCTAATATTTTTCCCTTTGTCGCAAACAGCTCTGGCCATGTCCAGTCTGCTGACTGTGCTTTGTCTATGTTCTCTGGACTCACAGGATGCCTGGGGCTGTTCTCTTTCTCTCTCATATCTGCAATAGAAACCTTCCCTTGACCATACCATGGAGGGGTCATGTCATCAGTTTATACATTACCTCCACCAATGTTATAGTGGATTCAGGCATGCACTACTATGATCTCTTACCTAAACTACTACAGCTTTACTCTCCATCTACCCAATCACCTATCTCTTCTTCGACATTTAGGAAAAATTGAGCATCTTTTTACAATTGGTGCATATATTTACCATCTATCTTATTGCTAACTTTCTTTTTTAAGATGCGTAGTCTAATTATTAGATACAGAGTTTGGAGACAGAGCTGAGTTTCAATCTATTCTCACTACCTGACTGAGTGACTTCTGTCACATTTTCCCTGCCTGTAAAATGAGTATAGCAGTGCAAACTTCATAGGGCCTAAGGGTGAAAGCCAGTGAAGATAGTGCTCAAACATATAATATATGCTCAATAAAAGCTAACTATTAGTATTTCTGAGCTAAGAGAAATTGTGACACATTTAAAAGTAATTTTAAATAATTGAAGAATAGAATTAAGGGCATAATTTTCAAAAACAAAAGTAAATATTTTAAAATTCAAGTACAAACTGAGCATGGGGGTACCTGCCTTTAATCCCAGCACTCAAGAGGCAGAGACAGGCAGATCACTGGGTTCCAGGCCAACAGGGTCTACATAGCTAAATTTAAGTTAAAAAAACCTAGAAAAAAAAGGTACATTTAAATTACCTTGTTCCCTTTTAGAATGTGCTCACTTCCAGGCCACTTTTGCACAGCAGCTGTGAATTTAAATCTGATAGCGTCACCTTGCTGCTTAACTCCCTCCAGGGCCTTCCTGTTACTCTTTCACGAAAGCCCTTTTGCATTTCTGTTCACAGCCTCAGCAGCTTCTGTTGTAGGTGTTCCCAGACCCCGCTGTTGTCTCCTCCTGGATTTCTCACCAAACCCCTTTCCTCCTTACCAGTCACCTTTTTCTTTTATCCTGGTGCCGCGTTCCTCCTGTCTTACACCTTTTTTATACACAGCTCTAACTATGTAGTTTTTCCATCTTTAGACTTGTGAGTTTACTCAGGTCAATGACTGTGACTTGTTCACTTTTTAAAACGTGTACGTATGAGCGTCTGTATGCATATTGAGTACACCATGTGTATGCCAGGTGTCCCTGGAGGTCAGAACAGGTAGTTGTGAGCCACTGGGTGTGTGTGCTGAGAACCAAACCCAGGTCCTCTGTAAGAGCAGGACGTACCCTGAACTGCTAACCCAATCTCTCTAGCTCCTTTTTTACTTTTTGCTGTTTGGGTTTTTTTTTAAAGAGAGAGTTCCATTATGCAGACCTGGCTGTTCGGGCACTCACATCTACACCAAGGTGGGCTCGGACTCCCAGAGATCCACCCGCCTCTGCCTCCCAGAGTGCTGGGATCAAAGGTGTGAGTGCCACCATACTGATTTCCTCGTTCACTTTTAATCTCCCCAAACCTATGTGAGACCCTGGCTGATGAATTAACTGGGCATCCCTTGATCAATTCCCAATTTTTTTGTATGTGGAAACTTTTGGATGCATTGACAAATCTTAGGTGTGATGGTGACACAGGTTTGAAGTCCTAGCATTCAGGAGGAGGGTCAGGAGTCCAAGATCAGCTTCAGCTACACCTGAAGTTCCAGGCCTTGCCTACATGAGACCTTGTCTCAAAACAAAGAACATAGCAAAACGTTGATTGTCTTTCCTTTTTGTTTTTCCTTTTTTCCCCATTTGTTCTTTGAGGCAGGCTTGCTATTTAACTCAGGTCTGTAGCTCACTGTGTCGCAGACTGGCCTGTGCAGTGGAAGAAGACCATGAACTCTCGGTCATCTGGCTTTCACCTCCCAAGTACTAGGATTACAAGACTGTGCCACCACATCCATTCTTTTTATGAGATTCGATAATGTCCCCTTTAATTGTGGAAACGGTGATAATAATCCTAGATATTTGCCTCAAGAAAGAATCCCAAGAACTGCTATGGGAATAAATTATGAAGTTCCAAATATTTCTTGAGAAAGCACTTAACAGAGAAGCAGTTACTTTGAACTCTTGATAATACTGCTTTTTTTCCCATAACTTAAAGTCTAGAAATTTTGTATATTTATATATATTTTTTCCTCTCATGCTGGTGTGAAAGTGGTATATGCTCAGTAGAAACCAAACTTTAGAAATATGACTTTTGATCTTTTCCTAGGCTAGTGATAATGCTACAGGATTCTGCTGCAGTTCTGGGCATCCCCAGAGGGAGCTGCAGCCCAAGACAGTTACTTGGTCATAGAGGATACAAAATGCCCAGGTACTGTGTGTCTAAACCCAGATGTTAATTTTTCTTGTTGTTGATTTTTTATTCTGGTGAGTGTGTGAGAGTAGCCTTGTTCATTCTTGACAAGTGTTCTACTGTTAAGCTATATTCCCAGCCCTGTTTAATGTGTTTTGACTTAAAATATTTTTTAAGATTTATTTGTTTATTTACTATTTGCACAGTATTCTGCCTGCATGTATGCCTACAACCAGAAGAGGGCACCAGATCTCATCATAGATAGC
The DNA here is from genome assembly GCF_907164565.1 of Psammomys obesus. Lineage (NCBI taxonomy): Eukaryota > Metazoa > Chordata > Mammalia > Rodentia > Muridae > Psammomys > Psammomys obesus. The sequence continues at coordinate 23,345,397 of NW_026596069.1, forward strand.
TATGAGCTACCATGTAGTTGCTGGGAATTGAACTCAGGACCTTTGGAAGAACAGCCAGTGCTCTTAACCTCTGAGCCATCTCTCCAGCCCAACTAATTCTTCTTGGGTTTGTGGGAACATGGCCCTATTCTAAGACAAGGAGTATCTGTACTTGCATACCATACTGTCATGGCAGAATAAGGCTACTTCAGTCAAAAGTTTGGGTCCCTAGCACTCCATACTCAGAGCCGCCCAGTTAGGGCTGTAAAAGCAATGTCCCAGTATGCCTTCAACCCATTAGATGCCCCTATTAGAATGGTCAGTTTTAAAGCTCTTGTGATAAAATGGTTAAAATGATAAATTCTGTGCTGTGTGTATTCAGTCATTTTATCCTGCTCTACAACTACAGGATTTTTAGAATGTAGGCCTCGTGTAGCTTTCTAAATCATAGAACTCTCACCATTTTAAAAATAAACTTCTTGATTTTACAAAGTATGCTTAACTCCCACAGCTAGTTAACTGAGTGATGTGAAGGGAAAAATCACGTGTCAGATTAGACTAATGACACTAAAATTACATGCTTCTAAACCTTGTGGAAGGCATTGGGAAATCCTTAAAATAGCCTTTGTTCAGCTCCTTCCCTTTCCTTTGCTATCTTCCAAGCCTTCGATGTATTTTTCAAGCTTTTCTGTACAGTATTTTCATTTTCAACTGAAAAGATCGTTTAGATTAAATAAGACAATTAAAGCTAAGCAGTGTCTCTTTGCCTGTCTGTCTCTCTCTGTAAGGGTGCACAGCCTTACCCTGTAGTTCAGGCTGCTCTGGAATCCCGGGCTGGCCTGAAGCACATGGCAGTCCTCTGGCCTCATCTGTAGTCCTCTTCACTCTACCTTCTCCTCTATGGACAAGGAAGAACTTTTATTCTTTTCTTTTCTTTTTTCTTTCTTTCTTTTTTTTTTTTTTTTTTTGGCTTGGTTTATCCAATCCTTTTCTCCCATTTCTACTGATCCATTGAGACTCAGCTTGGGCAGTGCTGAGTCTTTTCACCCTTCTTCCTGTCTTCTTTCCATATCTTAATACTCACCTTTATCAGCACACTAATGATATTCTATTTTAAACCTTTCCAATAAAGCTTTTCCAGCAATGTTGTCAGCGTCTGCATACCAGAGGATGCTTTCTTCAGTCGTCTGTTACCCTAGTTCTTGTCAGAGAGTCTTAGCATTGTGCTCTCTCATAGTACCACAGACGTAAATTAACATTTTCTAGTAGCCAGCCGGGTGTGGTGGTGCACGCCTTTGATCCCAGCACTCGGGAGGCAAAAGCAGGTGGATCTCTGTGAGTTCGAGGCCATTCTGGTCTCCAGAGTGAGTTCCAGGACAGCCAGGGCTACACAGAGAAACCCTGTTTTTATTTTAATGTAATCTAACTTGTTTTATTTTGGTGTGTGTTTTGTGGCTGCATGTGTGTTATCTATACCTGTTAGTGTGAACATGTGAATGTGTGCATATGGGCATGCATGCCTAAGTGCATATGTGTGTGGAGACCAGGTCAATATCAGGTATTTTCCTCAACTGCACTTCCTCTTAGTTGGTCAGTCAGTCAGCCAGTCAGTTGGACGGTCGGTTTGTTGAGACAGAGCCTCATTAGTTGGCTGCCTGGCATTTGCTTTGTAGATCACACTGGCTTCAGACTCATAGAGCTCCGCTGGCCTCTGCCTCACAAGTGCTGGGATTTCCAGTCAAGCCTGGCCTCCATCTTATTTTTTGAGACATGGCCTCTCCCTAGACCTGGAACTTACTGATTGAGTTATGCTGGCTGGGTAGTAAACCCTGGGTATCCACTTGTCTCCACCTATTGGGGGTTTGGGGGTGCTGGGATTTGAATTTATGTCCTCATGCTTGGATAGGAGATACATTATGGACCAAGCTATCTCCTTAGCCACTTGTTACGTAGTTTTTGCATTTATTTGTTTCTTCTACTGGGCTTGGGGGCACAGCATTGCAAGTGGGAAGCAGAAGACAACTTGCAGGCGTTCGTTCTTTCCTTCTACCGTGTGAGTCTTGGGGCTCAAACTCAGGTGGTCAGTGTTGGCAGCAGGCACCCTTACTAACTGAATTATCTTACCAGTGCCTTTATCTGTTTTTAAAGATCATTCACTGAGCTTCATTTCATGTTAGTAATGGGCAAGTTTTATTGGGTATATGATCTTCTCAGTTCAGGAACTAACTCTGTATGCTGAATAAGGAAGGTTCTCAAACGGTTTATTCCTAGCTGTAGATGTTGTAATGGTGTTATTAGTCTATTCTTTTCAAAATTATGTGTCATAGCAGGGACAGACAGTTCTTTCTGAACATCTGTGCATAATGTAGTAGTCATTTAGGCAAAATTTCATCTCTATGACTATTTTATAGGTTTATGAAGCCCAAGAATTTTAGTAGTTATCCCTTTATCCTCCTTTCTAATACTGCTCCTTAGAGGAGAACCTCTGGACTTAGCTGCCAAAGAGATGCCAGAAAAACAAAACAAAACAAAAAAACAATCACTAAGACTATAAAACTGAAAAGGTTCATTTATTTTGGGAATCATGAAAAACAAATCTTCATGCTTTTATCTAATCAATATACTGTATTGTCGTGTGTGTGTAGTTATTTACAGTTACAGAAACAGTATTCCGGAAGGCTAACTATAAGAGCAAGTCACTGATACTTGGTCTGTTTATTAAAGCATTCCTCAATGGGTTTAGAAAAACAAACACATTTAATACCCATCCCTGTTCTAGTTTGCTTTCTGACCCTGTGATATAACACTGACCAAATGCAGCTTGGGGAGGAAAGGGTTTATTTGGCTTATACAAACCAATTCCAGTCCTTGAGGGAAACCAAGGTAGGAACTTGAGCAGGAGCAGAGGCAGGAACCATGGAGGAAGTTGCCACTGGCTTGCTTCCCCTGGCTTGCTCAGCCACATTCCTTAGAGACCCTAGGACCCAGGAGTGGAACAGCACATATTGGGCTCGTTCCATCAGGTAGCAATCAAGAAAAAGCCTTACAGGCATGCCCACAGGCCACTTAACAAAGATTCTAAGTTTTAGCTAGTACTTTTTCAGTTTTTCTTACTTATAATCTAGAGTACAAAAATTCATAGCAAAATCCTGCTTTAACACAGCACACCCTCAGTCACTCTGTGGGCTGTTTAGGGCATGGACACAGGGACAGGTCTCTTGGTAAAGGTACTTTGTGCCTTGGCTACAGTCATAGTCCTGGTTAATATCTGTTCTAGTTTAATTATTAATGAGATTCTCGTACTCAAAAATACCTTGGTTTGGTCTTAAATCACAGGTCAGACATTCTAAAGAATTTGAAATATAAGCTAATAATAATAAAAAAAAAGAGAAGACAGATGCTCTCTTGTGGTCAGGAATATCTCCTTCTCACTCACACACAGTCCTACAGCCACAACATAAACTATCTGTAGGTTATTGCATATGTAATAGAAACAGTGGACTTCCTAATGGTACACTGAGCCTGGTGGTGTGGCATATGCCCATGATCTCAGCACACGAGAGTTGGAAGCAGGGTGAGCAGAAGTTCAAGCTTATCTTCAGTTTGAGACCAATCTGAGATATATGAGACCCTGAATGAAATAAAAAAACCGCAGATCAAAAGTCGCTATGTGTTGAGAAGTGGCTTAATATTGGTAGGAAACTAATCCAAGAACAGAATTCAAATTCAAATGTACTTCTCTTATGTGTGTATGTTCCCATGTGTGCGTGTGCATTCCTATGAGTCGTGTAGCTTGGTTTTCTGAGATAGGGACTTGCTTTGTAGCCCTAGCTGGCCTGATCCTTGTTATATGCCCAGTCTTTCCTTAAACTTGTCCAGTCCTCCCAATCAGCCCATTGAATGCAGTTTAGATCTTCTGTTTTGAACCTTTAAGTAAATCACAAAGGTAGAGCAAGTACAGTTTTTATCTTTTCACAGAGGCTGAAGACTAACTACTAACCATGTGAACTACTAGGTAAATGTACCCAGGACTGCACTGCCCTTGGCTTTCTGTCTGTAAATCTCCTGTGTTTGTTTGTAGCTACAGTCTTCTCATAAACCACACCATTCAGCTGTGTGGCCCACAAATTATATCTACACAGGGACCCTGACCAGAGTTTCTGCCAGGCATGCCGGTTGGTGAATATATACATATATTCTCTTTTTAGGCAAATGGTGCTTGTTTGTATATTCATTCATTGATTCATTGATCCATTCATTCATATGCTCTGTGTGTCATTTTGGAGTTCCAGGCATCGAGCCCAGGATTTGGATGTGAAGTGTGTGCTGCTCTATCACTGAGCTGCATCCCTTGATTGGTATTTGTGATAAATTGTAAAAAATAAACACTGTTTTCTCCCTGAAAAAAAAAATAAGCCACACGGTTTTAGTGATAGAATCTACATGAAAGCTTTAAATCGTTTCTTACAAAAAAAAAAAAAAACTATTTACTCATCTTTTTTATTTTTCTGTTTTCTAATTTATATTTGTTCTAGGCTGACCTCAGAGTCCCAGTTCTGTCTCAGCTTCAGTGCTAAAGTATAGGCAGTCACTCAACCAGCTCAATTTTTTAATTTGGAAAATATTTTTGAAAAATAATAAAGCTTCTGAATTTTAACCAAAAAATTGTTTCATAAAAGTTAATTTATAACCTCAATATATCTTTCTGTTTACTTCAGAAAGGTTTAAATTATAAGATATCACAAAGAGGACTTTTTAATTAGTTAGTTTCAAGACAGGGTCTTCCTCTCTAGTCCAGGCTGAACTTGAACTTGCTGTCTTCTTGTGTCACCCGCCTGGGATTATAGATATATGTGCTATCGTGACTGATCAAAAAGGACTTATAAGTTCACTGCAACTTAGCTAGTTTCACAATTAAGGAGAAAATAAAAAGTCCATCCAGTGTTGGAGTTAGGACCTGTGATAAACCACCTCCATTCATTATTATTGAAATTTTTTTCACAATCTCATAGAAATGTGAAATGTAAAATGTATTTTGATAAAGTTTCCCAGTTTATTCTATTTGAACATTTAAAATAAATGATATTTTGTTTTATAAGAGCTTCATAATTTATACAACGTATTTTTATAATATTCACCCCCCAACTTCTCCCCCTAATACCTCCTAGATCCAGATGGGGCCTCATGTATCCCAGGCTGGCCTTGAACTTATCCTGTGTAGCTCAAAATGATCATAAATTCTTGATTCTCCTGCCTTCATCTCCCAAGTGTTGGGATTACAGGTATACGTATACTACAATAAACATTTTGCATAAATGATTTATTTCTTAGGAATTTGTTACACATAGACAAATAAGGTGAACAGATGTTTATTCACCTTACAAAAATATATGCACATCTGAAAGATGAAGATAAATCACTTTTTGTAGAATTAGCAAAAGTATTTATACTAGCTTTTTCATTTCTGTGTTGTGGATTCTTTCAAGTACTAAATTTAAAGATTTATTTACTTTTATCTTTTAATGTGTGTTTTGCCTGAATGTATGTTTGTGCACTGTGTGTGTGCCTGGTGCCTGCAGAGAGCAGAGGAGGACATCAAATCCAAGAGCTGGAGATAGGAAGGGTTGTGAGCCACCATGTGAATGCTGGGCCCAGAGCCCAACTTCTCTGCAAGAGCAGCAAGTGATCACCACTGACTCATCTCTCTCCTGCTCCTCAGGTACTACATTTAAATATAAAAGATCGAGGCAGGCATGGTGGCTTACACCTGTAATCTAGCACTTAGGAACCTGAAGCAGATTGATTGCCCTGAGTTCAAGGCCAGTCCGGGCTGCTGAGTAAGACCCTATTTCAAAAACCAAGACAAGGACAAACATTTAATACACTGAGCTAGGCACAGAAGCTGGCATCTGTAATCCCAGAATGCATGATGGTAAAGCAGGAAGACTGCAAGAGCAAGGCTAGCTTTGGCTATGTATGAAGATCTTGTCTCCAAAACCAACCAACCAACCAAACAAACAAACAACCTAAAACCAAAACAAAATACCCCCCCACAACAACAACAGATCAGAACCACAAAGCCAATCCAAGTGTCTTATCTCATAATTTCAGAAAAGACTGGAGCAGAAGTGCTCCAAAAAAAACCTGATCATATTCCATATTACCCTTAGGGAGAGTTCTGAGTGTGGAGATGGGGTCAGGCTTTAAGCTCTGGCCCTATCTCTAATTATCTACATGTTTCCTAGACTGGTCTTATTTTCCTAACTGAAAGGCAAGAATATTAGTATTTATTATACCCGAAGAGGCTCTAAGACTGAAAAAACAAATAAGAAAAACACAGTAAGAGACGGAGTGTAGAGGCCTCTCTCCAAGGCACAAGGATCTTCATAGAATAGGGAACAGAAAGATTCTGAGAGCCAGAGGTGGCGGGTGGCTACAGCGAAACTGTTTTCCCGGCACCACAGGGCATTTGCACATCGGGACCCCCCCCCCCCCCCCCCCCCGCAGTTCTAACAGCAAGCTCAAGTCCAGAGCAAGCAGAGAGAAGGGAGGGAGCACAAAGTCCCTCCCACTCTCCGCCGTGGGGCCACTGGCGACGGACAGCTGCTGGAAGAGGGAGTCAGGCAGTTTCCTTTAAAGGTGAGAGCCCTGAGCCCTGTCGGCTGAGCACAATCTGGGGGAGAGCCTCGCTTCCGAGAGTCTTGGGGCAACACAAACTGGACATGTCGGGTTGTGTACCGCTGCTGCCACTGCTGAAGGACGCGGAGTTAGATGGACAGGGAGGTGGGAATGGATCCGGGAGGACTTGGGAGAGGGAAATGATATAACCAGATTATATTGTATAGAATTTTCAAAGAATTAATACGAGTATTTTTAAAAATTCATCTACCCCAATTATAAATTCTACAGAAAGGAGAAACTAAAGTATTCATTAATTTCAGAAGTTATTGCTTGTTTGAAGTTATTTAATAATGGTGATAAAGGTCCAAGAAAGGTAATATTGGTGTGTGTTTACTTTTGCCAGTGTCTAATGGTAAATACCAGAGTATATTTTCCACCTCCGAAAGTGTATCTTTTATTATTGGGTTTTGTTCAGCAGTGTATATCCTCACTTCTTATTTGCTGTGCACTAGGCTTAATTTTTCTGCTTATTCTGACTCAGTTTATTAGATACCTTAACTACTCAAGCGTTTCTTTTTTAATCTCAGGCATGGTTATTCTACTAGAACTCAAGGGAACTGAAAAGATACACCTCGTCGGATTTCTGCGTTCCTCTTTCACCTGCACCTGGACCTCCTTCATGTCCTTTCTGATTGTTGCTGTGACCGTGTCTTGTGCTGTGGCTTAGGCTGCCCTCCTACTTGCGGCAGTTCTTCTGCCTCGCCTCCCTTGTGCCAGGGCCACAGGCATGAGCATCTCTTTCAGGTTCTCTAAGCCAAGCTTAAGCATCACATACATGCACGTGGCTTCTCCACAAATGAAGCCCGTGACTACTGTTGAGTTTTTCCATTTCGAATCTGCTTGACTGGAACCTGCGTGCATAGTATAACCTTATAGGTTATACTTAATTACTTCTGGTAACCAGAGCCCCTTGGAAACACTCCCAAACAAACTAGTACTCTTTAAAACCCTGTGTTTCATTAGAACAAGAGTGTCATTTAAAAGCCCGATGTATTCAATTTGTTTTTAATGCTAGTTTTACCAATGAAATCTTTGGATCAATACTGGGAATAGAGTGCGTACTGACTGGTCATTTTTCTGCTGCTTGGCCCTTTAAAATTGGCAGCCAAACTCAGGAAATGAGTTGTCATTTATTAGAAAATACCTTTCTCCCAGAAGGTCAAGTTTCAGTACATCTCAGGTTTTGTGGGAATGGATCAAATACATGAAACTAAAATTCCTTGCTTCCCATTTGAAATCGCTCTATTTCAAGCTCAGAAAATCCATCTCACATGTCAAGTATATTAGAATTGTATTGATAAACTGAAGAAAAGGCAGTTTGATAAGGTTTTTTCTAGAACATAATACATTGGACACTTCTTGGGCCTTGCCCCTCCTAGCCATGTAAGTGACAACCAGCTCCAGGTAGGTGAAACCTGAAAACTCCTCACCTGCCCTTGTGTGGCCCGTGGCCTTCTTTGAAACTAGTGGAAACTCTACACAACTTGAAATTTTAAGAACTTAACAAGCTGTGAGGCCCCTCAGCTGCAAGTCAGAGCTGGTCCATATGTGCTGTTTGCTTCTGTCCCCTAACAGGAAAATCTAGGGTTGTTTCATGGCTCCTAAAAATGTGTTGGCTTTTGAGCACTGCTTGTTTGAAGTTAGGGATGCATTTAAAAGGACAGTCTCGTGGCTGAAGGACGGTTCCGTGGTTCAGAGCTCGTGTTCAGTTCCCAGCACCCATGTCAGGTGTCTCACAACACCTAGCCTCCATGGACACCAAACATGTGTGCATATAGTCACACAGGCTCACACATTTGTGCCTGTCAGGTCTGGTGGTGCACACCCATAATTTTAGCACTTGGGAGGTGGGAACAGGAGGATCTCTGTGAATTTGAGACCAGCCTGGTCTATATAGCAAGTTCCAGGAGAGCCAAGGCTACACAGAGAGATGCTGTCTCAAGCCTGACCCCCCTCAGAAAAATTTAGAGAAATTTTTTTTCTAGTTACTTTTAAGGCTATCTGTCTTTAATACAATAAACTGTAAGGTTCTTAATGTTCCAGTTCATTTTTTAACTCATAGCAAATTTGTCAGTCTTGAATTATCCAAATTAGCTAATTGGGGGAAGTTCAATTAAATGAAAATTACAGAATTCCATTCCAAAATGTAGAATTGGGATTGAAATTTCTTTCCAAACGTGTATTTGGTTCCACCATCACTTTCTTTAAAACCATTAACATAAAAAAATGTTCAGAGTCTTAAGTTTGTTTCTGACCAGTAAATCCTGCATTTTAAACATAGCAGAGTTTACAATTTTTAATCACAATATGCAGCAGAGCAGCAGAAATACCATGATGTACTCTGAATGTATATTGTACCTAAAAACTAACTGAAAAGAGAAAATTCAACTAAATAAAAGTTTAGACTCGTATTACCTCAAACCTGGAAAATACACTTCATGTTGATTAGAATGAAGATGGGTTCGCTGAATCAGCACATTCCCATTGCAGCCCTACTGCGTAGCTTTTCAGAAGTTTAACAGAATTACCAGAAATGTTGAGCAGAACTGCCTAGAAGCAGGACTAAGAAGCGTCTAAAGGTTTTCTCTATAAGTGGAAATCTCATGTGAACATCCCCTGCCCCTGCTTTATTAACGTGCTAAAGTGTTACAGTCTTTATGTTTGAACATAACAGTCAGCTAGGGGCAGTGAGAGAAACGGAAGGGTCCTCTCAGTCCCAGGTAAATTCCTGTCGAGATGAGCAACAGCTCACTCCTGACAGGATGTTTTAAAGTTCCTCGATAGAGCAAATGTCAGCTGTTATTAAGTCCCCGGAGGATGGGTGCGCTCGGTGTCTTGTGGTGACTAGCAGGATGCGCGGTGCGCTAAGGAAACCTAAAGGGCTGCTAACCTTCTGAATGACAGGCTGCTGTCAGAGGTTAACCAGCTCCATGAAGAGAGGTTTAAGAACTAGCTCAGAATGTCAGCGGGAGGAAGCTCCAAGTGCTCTGTAGCAGAAAGAGGTTCAGACCTAACAGGCATGACACAGCCTGCCTTCATTCCTTTCTGCTCAGCAAGTGCTTGGAGCCCAAGCACTAATCAGTTACCAGATTCCAGCCTTTGTTTTCCACACTCCTCAAATCTTGCTGCCAACTGTTCCTCTCAAGTACTTAGGATCACCAAGCAGGACAATACCTTTTCTCTTTTGCCTTAAAGAAACAATTATTATTTTATTCACAATTAGATTGACCATATGAAATTGCTACAATGTAGCAACAGCCTGTAAAACATAATAGTATATATTATCAAAGAAATAGATGGCTGAGATGATTCATTAATATGTCAGATCTATTCAGCAGAATTATTCAGTTTGGCTTTTTAAATGACAATAGTTATAACTAATTTACAAAAAAGTACAGCAAAGTAGGTAGTTTATCTCATAGATCCAACTTCATAAAACAATATTCAACCAGCTTTACAGAAAAGTATAATAATGCAGGTATTTAATGCTACCATATTAAAATACATATCTTCTTAAGCATTTAACTTAATATTTCAAAGATGTATTTAACAATTGAAAAATATTAAAAAATATGAACTTACCCTTCAATTTATTTAGACACTCTCTGCCCCTGGTCAAAGCAGACGGTACTTCACTGCCCACTTTACCTGAAGCTATGGACGTAGATGTCAGATCAGTGACCACCACCTCTCTGGACCACAGCAGAGTTTGCTAGACACTGCTGCGCTGTGGAGGAGCCCTGCTGCATCTAACTATATACTGTGTGCAATGGATAACCTAATATGCCTTTCATTGAACTCGCCCGGCAGGTTTTCTACCGCCTGTGGAACATGGAATCAAACCAGAATATGTTGGCATAACAGGCCAGTCAAACTGGTTCTTCTGTAGGTCCAGAACCTGTCCAACCAGTCTGCATCAAAGGCTAGCCCAACATGCTGCAGCGGCTCAGCTCTGCTAAGCTTGTACCGGGTGAGTTATCCCCACCTCCGGTCAACTCCCAACAAACGACTCAGAATGTTGTAGCCTCCAGCAAAATAATTCCAAGTTCTAGTGGGAGGAGTAGCTCCGTGCCAGGTATAGCAAGAGTCCATTGTTAGAAGCCTCTCCCAACAGATCCGTATGAGCAGGTGGTCTGTCGCCCTCGGAGGTGGGGACTCTGTTTTAAAATGTGTTCTAGGGCTGTGTGCCAATTAAAGCCCCTAGGTGCAGATAATCTGCTATGAAGAAGAATCCAACAACACAGGGCCTTTTCCACTCTTCCATCTCGGCTTATTTTCTAGTTCAGCTTTGAGGAGTGAGATTCATGCTCCCCGCCAGGGTGGTTACTCGGGAACTAGAAGAAGCATTACCAGAAGGAGAGAAACAGGTGTAGGTTGACCAAACACTTGCCTGGGTGTGATGTCTTTCCTGTTGTCAGTTGACCCTCACAGCATTCCAAGTGTAAAATTGGAAAGCCTGCTTCCACACAAGGGAGAGTTTAGAGAGGTTTTACTTTAGATATTCAGCAGTTCAACACAGATTAGTGCTATCTAGTATGTTCCAGGAACTGTGCCAGTTTCAGGTCAATGGTGGAAAAAGACGTCTTAAGAAGAGATGGGGGTCATGTCAGGGTCTCCGTTGAACATGTCTAACAAGCTTTGGAAGGAGGAAATAAGCATTATGGGACTGTATTGTGATAGAGATTTTATTTTATTTCATTTTTTTAGGGAGATAAAGTGGGGTTCTTACTGTCGTAACACTTGCATGTTTAAAGTTTTTCCTACTAAGGCAGTGATTCTCAAGCTCTTGTGCTTAAGAATCATCCTTGTGAAGTACTATTTAAAACACATTGCTGGGCTCACCTAGATACTGTGTCCAGAGGTCGGGTGTTGTCCAAGAACTGCTGTGCTGTTGTAGAGCTCATAGGCCCAGGCTCTATGCTCGCCCTTCCCTCCATCTCCTCTCTTTTCCTCACATCTGCTCTCCCACTCTCCTCCTTTTGAAACAGGGTCTCACACAGCCCAGACTGGCTTCACTCCTGTTTTGTAGTAGAGAGTGGCTAAACCTCTGTTCTCCTAAGTGTGGGGCGACAGACAGCTGTGCTCTGCTCTCTCAGGCAAAATATAAATTAAAAAAATTAATTTCAAGTTTCTGAGATGAAAATCTCACCGAATAACTCAGGTTGCCCTAATACTCACTTTTCAGACCGCACTGGCCTTGAGCTCATGGGAGTCCTGCTTCAGGCTTCCAAGTGTGGGGATTTCAGGCATGAGCCATCATGCCCAACTACAAGTTCTTCTCTGTACCTGATTGGTAAAGTAACAAAGTTACCATAGTCATTTCCCAAACTCCAGTGTCTGGAACACTGACTGACATTTTAAAGTGCTTAATAAATGCTTGCTAAGTGACTGTTCAGAAACAGCATTATTAGATTCCAAGGAAACCACAAGTAACTTAGATGGATCAACTGCATTAAGTTCTGTGTTTATAACAAGGAGGCAGAATCCCAGAAAAGAGAGCATGTAAGATGGTTTACAGCAGGACTTCTTTTTAAAAATTATTTACATTTATATATATATATATATATTGTGTGTGTGTGTGTCTAGGCCAGAGGAGGATGTCATGTCTATTTATCATGTCTGTTTATCATTCGCTGTCTTATTCCTTTGAGATAGGCCTCTCTCACTGAACTGGAGCTAGGCTGGTGGCCAGCAAGCCCAGATGCCTCTGCCTGGACAGTGCTCGGGTTGTAGGCATGTCAGCTATGCGTGGCTTTTTCTGTGGGTGCTGGGGTCTGCACCATGGTCTTCCTGCCTGCATCGCAAGTACTCTTCCTGACTGAGCTGTCTCCAGCTTCAAGCTGGGTTTTGTGACACGAGCTTGGGTATAGAGAGATACATAGCAAGTGTGCCAATTAGACATTTTTTGACAGTAAGTCATAAACAAATTCACTTTAAAACAATTTTGGTACACCTGTAATTTTATTAAAGAGGAAAGAAAGTTTGCATTCTAATTTCTGTCCTATGTTTGTTTGTTTTTACATAAAGAGTTAATCTTGGCCGAATATTTGATTCTGCAGGATGTAGAATATTAGTAATGATTTTCATAGTTGATTGATGTTTTGATTTTGTAATAGTTACTGAGAACACTGTTTCACATAAATATGTTGTAAAGAAAGACAACAACAGATGTACATTGTATAGAATGGCTGAAACTAGTTTACATTCCAGAAATTGTTGGAAATTCTGTTCGAATCTCAAGCTAAATTCATTTAATGTTTCTTTTTCTATCTCTTTTTAAAAATGAAACTTAGGTCAGCAACTCAAACAGTAATTTTTTATATTTTGGTTTTAAGCCTAACCTTTCATGGCTGAGCTATATCTTTAGACTCAAGCAACATATCTTTTTCTTAAAATTTTTGCATACATTTTATTTTGATCATGTTTTCCTCTTCCCCAACTCCTACGAGATTCTTCCCACCCAGCTTTTCTCTCTCTCTTTCAAAAGAGAAAAAAAGTTAAAACAAACAAACAACAAATAAAACAAAACAAAATGAAACAAAAAGCATACAGAATAACCATAGAGTTTTATGTTGGCTAACTGCTCCTGGGAGTAGGGCCCAGTGAGACCCCACTGGAAAAAAAAAAAAAAAAGGTTTTCCTTTTGTCAGCAGGTAGCAATTACAGATAACTTCTTGTTTAGGGGTGGGACCCCGTGTCTGTGTCCCCCATCACTGCTGGGACCTCATCTGGCCCGAACGTGGTGGCTTTGTCCATGTGCCACCCTCTGAGTTCATTTGTGCGCCAGTCCTGTTGTGTCTGGAGGACACTGGTTTGGGGGAGTCACCCACCATCTCTGGCTCTTACAGTCTTTCCTCTTCACATAGATCTGTGATCCCTGAGGGGAGGGGTTTGGTGAAGACGTCTCATTTAGGAATGAATGCTCCAAAGTCTCCCACTCTGCACATTGTCCATTGTGGGTCTCTGTCAATTTCCATCTACCATAAGACGTTTCTCTAATGAGGGTGGAGTGATGCCATGTTTATGGAATAACAATGTGTGTATGGTATAGCACTATGTCATTAGGAGTACTTTTTTATTGCTATTCAAACAGTAATTTTTGAAATCAAACATTCTAATACAGTACAATCCAAAGCTATACTAATTTGGTGGCTATGTACTAAGAAATGACTGTAAGTGGGGACTGGAGAGATGGCTCAGTGGTTAAGATCACTGGCTGCTCATCCAGAGGGCCTGGGTTCAATCCCCAGTACCCACATGGCAGCTCACAACTGTCTGTAACTCCAGCTCCAGGGGATCTGATGCATTCACACCAATGCACATGAAATAAAAATAGATAAATTATTAAAAAAGAAATGACTGTAGGAAAATATGAAAAGTCTTTGTTTCCTTTAATTGAAATAAATTTTTATAAAAAAGAAAAGTTTTGTATGTACAGTAAAAAGCACTAGAGTTCATAACACAGTGGTTTCTACTCTCAGCGCAGGATGTAGCAGGAAGCACTCATTAGTGGTGTATGGTATGACAGAAAGTATGCAGGGGAAATGTGTATGTTATGTGTTCAGAGACAAATGAGGTTGCATGGCAAAACCCCTGCCAGAAACACCACAGATTCATTACACATTTGATTTTGAATTCATTTTCAGTCATTGCAACTTCAGAAACCTTTTACTGTTATCAAAACGTTTGTGACTGGCCATATTCAGTGATGCAACCCTATCTGGGACCAGGAATCAACATTTAAGAAGCTGGAGTTAGGAGATTCTCATTTTCTCTCTCCCTCTCCTCTCTCCATCCATCCATCCATCCATCCATCCATCCATCCATCCATCCATCTGCCTGTCTGTGACTAAATATGGCTATCTGCAGGTAGAGGTACTGTTGGTATAATGTTCTTGTGGAATGTACACAATTTACCCTTGTTCATTCAAATGCTGATTTCTCTACCCCACTATCTGGTTTCAATCTGGACATTGCATTGTGATGTTTATTCTAAGATTTACCTGTCTCAAGTTTGTGTGAACATGCCATCCAGGACCTCTGGAAGAACAGGCAGTGCTCATAACCACTGAGCCATCTCTCCAGTCCCACTAAGGTTATTTTCTAGAGGAAGAGTCAAAGGCTAACTATTTTAGAGTTTGTAGGCTAAATTGTTTTCGCCCCAGTGGTTAAAAGCAGATTTAGCCAGACCTGTCCTATAATTTCAGCAATCAGGAGCCCCAGGTATGAGGATGGCAAATTTAAGACTGGCCTAGATTACATGGTATGATCCTTCCTCAAAAACAAACAACAGAAATGAAACAAACAAAAACTTCAACAAACCAACAAAAAAACCCAAACCAAGATGAAAAGGAGACTTAGTAAGTGAGGGGTCTTCCCACCTTAATTAACCTAATCTAGGCAATCCTTTATAGGTGTGTCCAGAGGCTATCTCCTACGTAACTCTTGAGCTTGTCATGTTGACAAGCTTAACCACCACATGCTGTTTTAATAAACATACACATTCTCCTGAGTGTAAAGTATTAATCTTCATCTCAGTGCTCTCACCCACCTTAAGAGAAAGGGTTGATTTCTCTCAACATTTGCAGTAGTGATTGCTGTGGTTTGGATACAGTCTCGTAAGTGTTTGTGTAAGCCTGATTCGCAGTCTGGCACAGTTAAGGGTGAGTGTGACCCATGAGAGGTAGGGACTAGTGGAGGTAGTCAGGTCATTGGAATCCTAGTAATTATGAACTAGTTAGTATTCTTAGGGATGAATTAGTTGTTATGGCACTTCAGTCCTTCTCTGGCTTCGTTTGTCATGTGACGGCCCTTTCTCCCATGCGCTCTTGCCAGCACAGTGGCCTGCACAGTGATGCCTTTAGCGAGTCCCATCTCACCCTGGTGCCATGCTTTGGCCTCAGGAGTACCCAGCATCAGGCATCTGTTACAGTGACAGATAATTGATGCTGAGATCTGGTTTTGTTTTGTTTCTCTTTCACTAAGGAAATTCTTAGGCAGGTTGCTGTTGTTCAGGTGCCATTTTCATAAAACCGTCAGTGCAATTGATAGGTAGGTTTATTAACCTATGGTGGCATTGGAATTCCAGTGAGTCGTTTGTTACCTGGTCAGTCTTAACAGGTGCAATAGGAGACATACAAGGTTTTCATTTGTTTGGTTTTTTGCTTCATGTCCTTTCCCATTTCTCACCTAGAAATTCTAATATCTATCCAATATCTTTTTTTTTCTTCTCTATACACCTGCATAGCCATCAAAGTTCATTTTTCAGAAGTCATTGTCAGAATGATTATAGCCAAACTATTGGCTATAGTTTGGTATAGCCAATAATTTGTGAATTTAATAAATCAAACTTTGGTATAAGAGATAAATTCAGTAATTTTAAAAATTATTGTAATTATAGTAAGCAATATTGAAATTCATTTTGAAAGTTTCTTTTTAAATCGGGTATTTACTTCTTACTTTAACCTGGATGTCCCTAAGGAAAATGTTCTGTCTGGCAATTTTATGTTACAGTATTGTTTGCAATAATAAAGAAATATAATCAAGTTACATTTCTACCCTGTAAGTCAGACCAAAGCAACTTGCTTAATTATTTCGTACAATGTAGTAAAGCTAAGCCACTGTATATACCTGTGAATCTTTTAATTTTTTTTTATAAATTTTTTAATTTTTATTTTATGTACCTTGGTGGTTAGCCTGAATGTATGTCTGTGTCAGGGTGCCAGATATTGGAGTAACAGACAGTTGTGAGCTGCCATGTGGGTGCTGGGAATTGAACCCGGGTCCATTTGGAAGAGCACCCAATGCTCTTAACTGCTGAGCCATATCTTCAGCCCCTGGGAATCTTTCAAAACTGATTTAAAGTTAATAGAAAATGGGGCTAATGTCCATGGATCATAAAATGAGGAAGGCAATCAAATGATACAAGTACTAACTTGCACGTATGGGGAAAGTATGCACAAACATCTGTACCTGCCAATTTTCCCAGGTAGACATTTGCAACACATTACTCAATAGTTCGTTGAACCTGATTGCTATAAAAATAAGAGCATGCTTTACCTGAACAAGCTCCAAAGGGGAGCTTGCCTTAGCTACTCTTGGGTTATAAACTATGGGCTAGTTGGTTATTTGTCGACATATGATGAATTTGAAGATGTATTCTGATATGTATTCAGCACAAGATGCTTGTTTTAAGTCCTTGGGGTAAGTGGATAAAATGTGTGAGGGTGAAAGCAGATAAGGCTTTTTAAGATGTGCGCTGACTAGGTAGAGTCTTTCAGATGCTTTCTGCGTTAGACTCCTGTCATACGTTCAATGCATATCCCATTTGTCTTTCTAAATGAGGATTGATCATCTTACCTCATGTCCGCTTTCTTGATTATCTTCTTTAGGTGTATAGATTTCATTATGTTTATCATATCTTTTAGGTCTATATAAGCAAGTATATTCCATGTTTGTCTTTCTCCTTCTGGGATACTTCACTCAGAATAATCTTTTTTAGATCCCACCATTTGCAGTGTTCCAAAGTAGATACTAAGACTCATAAACCAAACCTTCGGCAGAGTGCAGGGAATCATATGAAAGAAGGGGAGTTTGATGTGGAAAGGATAGGAGCTCCACAAGGACCAAACATATCTGGGCACAGGGTCTTTTCTGAGATGGATACTCAACCAAAGACCATGAGAGGATAAAACCTAGAACCTCTGCTTGGATGTGACCTGTGATAGCTCAGTAATCAATTGGTTTTCCATAGTAAGGGGAACAAGGACTATTTCTAACAGGAACTCAATGACTGGCTCTTTGACCTCCCCACCTCCCAAGGGAGGAGCAGTACTGTTAGGCTACAGAGGAGGACTTTGCAGCCAGTCCTGAGGATACCTGACAAAATGGAGTCATATGAAAGGGGAGGAGGTCCTCCCCAATCAGTGGACTTGGAAAGGGGCAGGGAGGAGATGAGGGAGGGAGGGTGGGATTGGGGAGGGAATGAGTGATACAGCTGGGATACAGAATTAACAAAATGTAACTAATGAGAATAATTAAAAAAAAAAAAAAAAAGAAAGAAAGAAAGAAAAATGTGCGCTGACTTCGCCTCCTATTCTCCAGAACCTGCTGCTGAGAGGAGATGCAGGTGTGGGTAGGAGTGACTTGTGAGAAATGTGTTTTCTTCTGAAACAGGAGAGCACCTGGGGAGGCAAGCCCCAAAAGGAAAACAAGGGCAGGGAGTGGCTTCAGCGTTAGCATTAGAATTCCAGGGGACTCCACAGAAATCATTACAGCCAGTTTTTTCTACCTGAGGCAAAGGAACTGGAATTTCATACTTCACAACCAGTCTTGGTTAATTGAAACAGATGAAAACTTCTAGGCATTTTCAGGATTCACACCTGAAGTGGCTCTGACAACCCAAGGGTAAGTTTTCGAAGGAGGTTGCAGGTCCAGCAACGTTAAGAGTAATGAATGCCAAGATGGAGTTATAAGAACCAGATTTACCCTACTACCTGAAGCAATGGCAAATAAAAGTATATGAAACAATGGCTTCCAAGTCAGCATACATTGGTCAGTAAGAACAGAGGGTAACAAACAAGTCCAAAAATTACCTCAGCTTACTGTCTGGAGAGCTGAAAATGATGATACGCACAACAGATTTTTATATGAAAGGTTTATTGGATGGAGATGGAGAGAGAGAGAGAGAGAAAGAGAGAGAAAGAGACCTGATGGGGGAAGGGAGGGTGCCCTGGCAGAGAAAGGGGAGAGAGGGCAAGAACACAAGAGAGGAAGAACAGAGAGAGAGGTAAGAGGCAGGGGTCCATTTATAGCTCCTGTACAGCTGAACCATGCCTGCCAGGTGTGTCTACCTGGCAGGAGGACACATGATGACATCAGAGATTACTTGGCAACCAAGAAGCAGGCTTCCTACATGCTAACACAGCTGTCAAGCTACATCAAGGAGTGGGTAGCATGGGTAGAGGCTAGTGGTCTACGAGAATGACATTTTGGATAAAAATATGTCCCCAACACTCATTTTAGATATCAGAGCCAAGTGAATTAGAGATAAAAGTGAAAAAAAAAAAAAGATATCCTGTGCTAACACTAATAAGAAGGAACCAGGACTGGCTTGTACCATCAGACAAAGTAGACTTTTTATCTGCCAGTTTCCTGAAGCGAAATGATAATCCGATTGATTTATCTTTAATATAAATGATATGTGTGAAGCAAAAGTTGATAGGATTGAAAAGAGAGCACAAATCTATAACTATCCCATTTTTGTATCTGGAGATTCTAGAACCCATCTCTCAATGATTTATAGAAGAATGACTCAGAAAACGAGAAGGAGTTTAGGAAGCCTATCATTGTCAATGATCAATGTGGTTGAACTTGTAGATCGTTCTATTTTAAGACAGCAGACTGTACATTCTTTTCAAATACACCTGGATCATTTACAAAGTTATGTTCTGGATCATAAACATACATATATATATATATGCTAAAAATATATGATACATACCACATAATGTATAGTTGAACAAAACAATCTTTTGAAGGATTTGTGAGCACAATAATTTTGTTTAAAATTTTTGAACTATCTAAAATATTCTAGAAGTATTTTGAGTTTTACTTTGGAAATCCAAAATGACAAGTTAAAAAGCAGAAGTCTGATATTACACGCCTACAATCCCAGGACCCATGAAGCAGAGGCTGTTCTGGGCTAGCATTAGCTACATGGTGAATTCATGGACAGTCAGGAACACATAGTGATACTCTCAGTAAAGAAAACTGCCCAGCTAGCTGTTTTTCTGTATATAATTCCAGTAGGATTTGAGGTCTCTGAAGATTTATTTTTGTTACTCCTAGTTGATAATGTCTCTAAGTTCTGTATCAGATAATTCTAGTTAGCATGAATGATGTTTAGAAAATGTCATGACATTGCCACAAAGTAAGGTATAAATAACTTTCTCAGCTAAGTAAAGGATTGTCCACACATAATTCAAATGAGTTACTATTAAATTAGAGAATTTTGGCTCTGATGATACAAATTTGGGGATATGACAGTCATGCCAGTGTGACTACCCCAGCTTCGGTATTCTTAATACTAGGTAAATAGTGTATGAATGAAAACTTAATAAGGTAACTCTAAAGATAGCAATCCTCACTGGGTGTCTGGCGCACACCTTTAATCCCAGCCTTGGAGGCAAAGGCAAGGCGATCTCTGAGTTCCAGGCCACCCTGGCCTGCGTCTGGGAGGCTGCGCAGTAAGAACTTGCACTGATTGAACACAGCAACACTGTAAAGCTGTTAGCTACACTGTGGCTGAAGTTTTGATGGTCAAGCTCCACTGTGAAAATGACTGGGTGGAGAATCACTCTGGAAAGGTATCTCTGGCTGTGTCTGTAGGAACTGAGGGGGGAGGCCCCACCCTGAACGTGCGAGGCACCACGGGATAGACTGTGCTTCCGCAATGAGTGTGAAGTAGAAGCGAGCAGAGCTCCAGCACGCCTCTCTGCGTCCACTCAGGAGGCAGTGCTTCTGCCGTGCAGCGGCTCTGCCATGATGCAGCCCCCTTAAACTGTGAGCCAGAGCGGCCCTGCCCTTCTGAAGGTGCTTTTGTCGAAGCAGCAAATCAAGTAAGGTAAGGAATTAGCCACCGCATCATTTCAGAGAACCGACAGAGCCCTGTCCTCAGCGGACTCCTGGCTCCCAGAATGCCTCTCGCCTGCCCCCTCCATCCCAGGTTAGTTTGATGGGTGAGTTACTTTCTTCAGTTTGATCTGGCATTTGAAATCTGCGAAGTTCTTCGTCTCTTTTGGAAGCATTCAGATGTTTGTCACTTGAATTTTTTTAATATGGGGTTTCACTGTGTAGTCCAGGCTGACCTCAAACGTTCAGTGCCCTTCCTCAGCTCCCGGGTACAGGGTTACTGACCTTTACCACCATGCCCAGCTCTTTACCTAATTTTTGTATGGTAACTAATTTTCACAAAACCTTATCAGACTGGAATTTTTCAGAGAAGAGGAAATGGTTACCAAGGATTGGAGGAAATGCTTCTGGAGAGTTTGGGAGGATATGATTATAGAAGGATTGCCCTCTTGCTCTGGATTCATATTGAATCATTCCATCCTACCACCTTAAAACGAAAGCGGAATGATGTCCTCAAAGTGATACCACATTCGCTGTTTCAGCTACTTTTGCTTTTAAGAGTCAATGGGTTTTTTTTAACTTTTAACTTTATTTATTTAGTTGTTCAGTTTACATTTCGATTGTAGTCCCTGTCCTCCTCTCCTCCTGGTCTCTTTTCCCTCCCTCCTGCCCCCTTCCCCTACTCCTCAGCAAAGCAGGGGGGAGGTGGGGGGTGGGGGGTGGGGGTGGTGGTGGTGGTGGTGGTGTTTCTCCCCCTTCAGGTCGAATCAGGACTGAGCACATCCTCTTCCATGGTGGCCAGGCAAGGAAGCCCCACCAGGGGGAAGTGATCGAAAAGCAGGCAACAGAGTCCGTGTCAGAAACAGCCCCGTCACTAGAAAACCCAGAAGACCAAGTGGCCCATCGGGTATACGTATGTAGGGAGCCTAGTTCCAGGACAGGCATGGTCGGTGGTTGGTGCTTCTGTCTTTGCAGCTCCCCTAGGCCTAGGTCAGTTGGCTCTGTTGGGCTTCGTGTGAAGCTCCTGTCCCCTCTGGGTCCTTCTGTCCTTCCCCCAACTCTTCCACAAGGCTCCCTGTGCTCCACCCAATCCTTGGCTGTGAGTGGCAGCATGTGTTTCAATCCTTTGCTGGGTGGTGGAGCCTCTCAGAAGACTCCTATGCCTGGCTCCTGTCTGCGAGCAGAGTAGAGCAGAGCAGCGTTGTTAGTGTCAGGGGTTGGCTCTCTCCCATGGGGTGAGTTTGGGGTGGGGGCAGGGATTGGTTGGACAGTCCCTCCACTCTGCTCTGTCTTTATCCCTGCACATCTTGTAGGCATGGTAACTTTTGGGTCAAAGTTTCGGTGGGTGGGTTGGTGTTCCACCTCCCTTCACTAGAACTCCTGTCTAGTTAGAGGGTGGCCTCTTCAGTCTCCATGACCCCCGCTCCTGGGGGGCTCAGCTAACGTCACCCCCTATCATCCCTGCTTGTCTCCGATATGTGCCCCACCCAGTTCCTCTTCTCTCTATGAGTCCTCTGTCCTCCCTCCTTCCGACCACATCAGCTCCCATTCTTGTGCCCCCACACTTGTTTCCCACCCTACTCCCTCTCCTATCCTGTTCTGTCTCTTCAACCACTTCTGTTTACTATTCTCTTTCCTTTGAAAAATAAAAAGCCCTAGCATAATGCTGGCAACACTATTTTACAAGCAGTGCAGGGTCAGAGGCAGGGCAGGACAGGTGTCCAACAACAGGGTATCTGCGGTTGGGCGCCTGAAACAATTGGGACACCCAAGATAAGAACCGGGAGTCTTTCCCGCCTTCTCTGAACCGGCTACGTGACTTAGCTCACATCTGCTTTCCCGCCTTCCCTGCTTCAAATACGTAACCTAACTAAGGCTTTGTTCAAATCCCCCAATCAGATCCCCGTAACTATGCTTCTCGCTTCTGTAACAGTGCTTCTTGCTCCCGAGCCCTATAAAAACCCGTTACCCCAACCGAGAGGCGCGCAGGTCTTCCGAAAGGCTTTGTCGCCCCGGGTACCCGTGTATCGAAATAAACCTCTTGCGGCTTGCATCCGAAGGCTGGTCTCGCTGATTCTTGGGAAGCGGGGTCTCTCCGTCTAAAGAGGCTCTACCCAGAGTCTTTCACCTTTTCTGAGTGACATTCAAGCATCATCCTTTGGGCAATCCTTGTTACTTAGCTTCTTTAGGTCTGTGGATTGTGGTATGATTATCCTGTACTATATGTCTAATATCCACTTATAAGTGAGTATATTCCGTGTGTGTCTTTCTGCTTCTGGGATACCTCACTCAGGATGATCTTTTCTAGTTCCATCCATTTGCCTACAAATTTCATGTTTCCTTGTTTTTAATAGCTGATTAGTATTCTATTGTGTAAATATACCACAGTTTCTTTGTCCATTCTTCAGTTGAGGGACATCTAGGTTGTTTCCAGTTTTTGGCTATTACAAATAAAGCTGGTATGAACATACTTGAGCAAATGTCCTTCTTGTATGGTGAAGCATCTTTAGGGTATAGGCCCAGGAATGGTAGGTCTTGAGGTATAGCTATTGCCAATTTTCTGAGAAAGCATCAGATTTGATTTCCAAAGTGGTTGGACAAATTTGCACTTTCACCAGCAATGGAGGTTCTCCCCGCACCCCCACATCCTCACCAGCATGTGCTGTCACTTGAGTTTTTGGTCTTAGCCATTCTGACAGGTATAAGATGGAATCTCAGAGTCATTTTGATTTGAATTTCTCTGATGACTAATGACATTGAGCATTTCTTTAAGTGCTTCTCTGACATTGGGTATTCGTCTGTTGAGAATTCTCTGTTTAGCTCTGTACCCCATTTTTTAATTGGATTATTTGGTTTGTTGGTGTTTAATTTCTTGAGTTCTTTATATATTCTGGATATTAGCCCTTTGCCAGATGTAGGGTTGGTGAAGACTTTTTGCCAATCTGTGGGCTGCTGTTTTGTTCTATTGATAGTGTCCTTTGCCTTACAGAAGCTTTTCAGTTTCATGAGGTCCCGTTTATTAATTGAACTTAGAGCCTGGGCTATTGGAGTTCTGTTTTTGTTTTTCAATTTTTCCAGACAGGGTTTCTCTGTGCAATAGCAGTGGCTGTCCTGGACTCACTTTGTAGAGCAGGTTTGCCTAGAACTCAAAGAGCTCTGCTTGCCTCTGTGTTCTGAGTAGCAGTTAAAGGGGTTAAAGGTATGCACTACCACACCTGGATTTTACTTGCCAATGTTAAGAAGGTAATTAATTACCTTTAAAATACTGCAATATTTTAAAAAGTAATAATGTACCTTTTTATACCACTCAGTAGGAAGAATAGTTTTATAATTACCCCATCCCCCCAAAATCTCCTGAACTTATCAGAAGTCATTTATTTGCACTATCATTTCCATAATGTATTTGATTTTGGAAAACTAACATTTCAAAATTATATGTATGGACACACACACACACACACACATACACACACACACACACACACCATATATGGGGGTAGACGCCTGTTGAAGTCCGTTGGACACACACTTGTAGGCGTCAGTTCTCTCCTTCCACTACGTACGTTCTGGGAACTTGACTCAGGTCACTGGGTGTGTGGTGACAGGCACCTCTACCCTCTGAAGCATCTTGGCAGCATTCCTTTAGGGTAGCTGTCTGTTAGGTGCTCACTAACTGTGACTAAAGGCCAGATGAGAGGCCCCCTGAGGGAGGAAGTGTTGATGTCTAACAGGGGATAGTCCACCACAGAGGGAAGGCGTGGTAGGAATCAGCCCCATGGGGGCAGCAGCTGGGACATCTGACCTTGCACCTTGGCAAAACAGGAAACAGCTGACAGGAACTGGGGCCACAGACCGCCCCAGTGATTGACTTCCTTCTGAGAGACTCCATCACCTAAAAGTTCTACAACCCTTCAGAGCAGTGCTCCTAGCTCCAAGTGTTTAATCGCCCGAACCTGTGGCGTGTTTCACCATCCAAACTCCGAGAACCGCACACTGATGGAGCCCTACCAGACAGTGTGTGAAGTACCCTGCAGGATTCAAACCGAAGAAAGAGCAGTTGTGTCACTCATTGTGTTGAGTAGAGCACTGCCATTGACCCCTGGGCTAGCAGCGGTGTGTGACCAAGACACCCAGCCATCTCTTATGGCCACAGAGAGTGTCTTCCCTGGTGCGCAGTGGCATACTTGTCTCTCTGGCTCTGCTCTGCTCTTGTCACCCCCTTTTTATGTGATGTGCATTGTATGAACTTGCCTTAAAATCCCATAGTCACAAGTTAGCTAGCTTGAGCCAGAGAGGGAGAAGTCGGGGGAGAGGGAGAGAACCAGGAAGCCTCACCACTCAGGGTCTCCATTCTGAACACCTTCTCGTTAATTTCTGTATCTGACTCCAAGTCTACTTTATTCTTCTTCCTTGCAAATGTCAGCTAAGATATCCTGGTATTTCAAGATTCAGGTAACATTGGCATGAGGTGTATTCCACACCAGTGCAGTTCTGCTGCCCTAGTGAGGTTCCTGCAGACTTCCGAGTGAGGAGGGAGTGGGATAATGGGGTGATACTCTCACAGTTACTTCTAACTTTGAGTCCCTCTTTCTATGTGGTAGACTTTGCTAAAGGCTTGGAAGGTTATATTGGGCAGGTAGATCTCTGAGTTCAAAAACAGCTGGGTCTACAAAGTATCCAGGACACCAATGCTACACAGAGAAACCCTGTCTTGAAAAACCAAAAAAACAAAAGACCAAAAAACCAAAAAAAAAAAAAAAAAAAAAAGCTTTTACTTCACACTTTTCTTTCTAATGATTTTCCTCCTATCCTTGAGAGGGTAGCCCTCCCTAACCCCGGTGTTATAAAGAGTGGCTTCCCAGGCTCCTGACAATTGTTTCTTTGGTGTCCAAGTGTCTTACATTCTGTCTGGGCTTAAATAGGGAAGTGTCCCTTTCATAACATGGATGGGACAGCTAATTTGGAAATTGATTTTCTCACAGTTTTGGGAGCTAGAAATACAAGATCAAAGAATCAGCTAGATGCCAGGCGGTGCTGCATGGTTTTAACCCAGCACTCGGGAGGCAGAGGCAGGTGGATCTCTGAGGCCAGCCTGGGCTACAGAGTGAGTTCCAGCACAGCCAGGGCTACACAGAGAAACCCTGTCTTGAAAAACCAAAAAAGAATCAGGGGCTGTCTTCTGAGGAAGGCTGTGCTCCAGGCCTCACTGTTTCCAGCCTTCTTTGCAGGTGGCTGGGTTTGCTTCTTTTCACATCCTCTGCACTGTGTGTGCCTAGGTACAGGTTTTCTCCTCTTAGTAAGAACTCCAGTCATACTGGATGAGGGCCCATCCTAATGTCTTCATTTAACTTGATTTCCTCTCAGATTGGTCTTCTGCAAATAAAGATTCAACCTGAAGGACGAAGGATTAGAACTAAGACTTAGAACTCACCATCTAAGAATCTGGGGGAGGGACACCGTTCAGCCTGCAGTGTTGCATTTTTGTCACTATGATTCTACCCTTTCCTGCTTTCATTTCTCAGGGCTTGTGGTGGGGAGCATTCCCTGCAGCAGCTTAGTGTGGACAAACAGCTGAGTAAAACTGGGTCCCAGGAGGGAGAAGCAGCCTGGTGTGGAGACTGTATAGATTCCCTCCAGAGCACTCACTCCTGGCCAGGGACTGGGATTTTACTAAAACACTCATAGGCCCACATTGTGGACCAAGGACACTTTCCACAAAGCAGGAAGAGCTCGTTATTTAACCTGGGCAACTGTCTGCCTTTGAAGATCTAGTGTAGATTAAAATTTATTGAGAGTGGGACAGGAGAGCGCAGTGCTCCTATTTAAATGGCTCAAGTGAGCATCAACAGTAGAATACGCTTGAGAATTTACTACTCAGTTTATGATTGTCCAAGATGAAAAGAGAAGGAATTTAAAATGCTTTCTTTATATCTGTGTTTGATGTTGGAGTAAATGGTGTGCTTAAGCTTCTAATATGAAGATATAGGACTACAAAGGCAGGTGAGTTTGTGCATAGATAGCACAACTTCTTTTGTTTAAAATTGCCTTACATGGTGTGGGTGTTAAAGACTTCTTCAGCGTGAGCACAGTGGAACTTGCATCACGCTTGGTTCTGCGCACTCTTATAACCCTGGGTGGTGTTTTTGGTTTTGGGTTTGGTTTTTTTTTTTCCTACTAATAACTTTTTTCTTAAATTTCACTTCTTGCCAAGTTCATGGATACGAATTACAAATGGCTTTATTTAAGCTGACAGCAATAATAGATCCATCAAGGCAAAGAAACCTCAGCCATCTCTATAGAAGTTGATAATTCATACCTCTTTCTATCAGTTGATCATCATGCTTCTATTTGTGTGTGTGTGTGTATGACACATTAGAAATGTCTATGCCGTGGGAGTCATAAATGCTGGAGAAATTTTTGTTGGCAAGAAACATGTAGAGTTTACATTTTCTAAGTGTTGGGATGCCGCTGACTGAAGGCACTGGCAGTATATCTCCCTCAGATATGGCTGTATGAGTTTCACACTGAGAAAGTCATAGTATGTAGTTTAACTGTGTGCTAATTGTGAGGTGCTGGCAAGTGTCAAGGCTTCTGGGCTTAGTTTCTTCACTTGTCAAGAGAGATAATAAGACCATTACAAGGGTTAAATGGAATATTTGTATTGTGCTTAGTAAGATCTGTCACGTAATCAATGCTTTAAAGCGGTAATAATAGTTAATACGCACAGAAACTATTATTTTTTTATTCAGGCCTGAGGAATAAGGTTGTGTGTATTAAAGGAACTCATAGACCAATGGACCATGGGACTCAAAAAGGAGCTGGAGACATTGAGAAGACATTCCTTTACGGACACAGAATTTCAGCTAGGTAAGAGGAATAAGTTTAAGAGCTATATTGATGAATATAATTAAAGGTAAACTATCGTATATCTAAAAATTATGAAGATGGTTTAAGCATTTTACACCATAAAAAAATCTATGTGAGAAATTAATGTATATGTTAAATTATTTGTTTCAGCCATTCCACAATATATACTCATTTCCAGATATCACATAGTCTAACCAAAATATATGAAAACATTTTCAAGCTACAGTGTATTCTTCTGGCACCTAAGGCTCAGGGAGCACTGTTGAAGAGGAGATGGAATGATTGCAAAGTCAGGGACTTTGATGTGAGATTGTGCCTCCCAGTAATGTTAGAAGCTACATCCAGAAAGCCTCCCCATCATGACTCCCCAAATGTGAGCTGAACAAGGGTGACACTAATGAACCTGCCAAAGTGGGCAGGAAAGAGTCCACGAGGCTTCTGTAAGTTTCAAACCTGGGATAAATGGCTGAAGTGCCCATTTAACGCATCAAAGCAGACCTGATGGCCAGCTTCTTCCTGCAGCCCTCAGTCCCCATCTGTTACAGGGCCCTCCTGCCTGCTGTACCCTACTCCCTACCCCGAAATCTGTAGTCCAAGGGGCTGGGCTGCCCTTCCCTATATAATCCAGCCATTTTGGTTACCTGCTATTTGTACCATAGGGCCTCCTGGCTGTTGACCTGCTTTCCTTGCTCTCCACTATCCGTGTTGTCCCCCCCCCACACACACACATATGGCTCAGGGGCATGTCCACTCTGGACTCTCTCAGCTGCCCTGCCTCTGGCTATGCTCTCCCACAGATCTACAGAAAATCTTCTCTATACCTAGGAACAGTGATCTTTTTCCTTTCCTTTCTTTTCCTTTCCTTTCCTTTCCTTTCCTTTCCTTTCCTTTCCTTTCCTT